>NW_027185852.1:19950833-19962836 GCF_028583685.1 Petaurus breviceps papuanus | reverse complement strand
TCTCTCTCTCTCTCTCTCTCTCTCTCTCTCTCTCTCTCTCTCTTCCCCCTTCTCTCCTATCTCCTTTCTTTTTTCTTTCATTTCTTTCTCTTTTTAATGTGCAACATTTTATTGCTTATTTTCCATGTGATCAGGGTCCCTGTTGATCTCTTCTACTGGAACTAGCCCAGAGATAAGCACATGTTAGACTCTTCTCTAGCCACTCTCACCCTATGGAGCAGAGGGGTGGCCTGGGGACACCCATAATGACCAGGGGCAAGAGCTGCTGCTAGCAGAAGGGAGGCCTATACTCCAGGATGGGTGAGGGCATCAAGGCTATGTTGAAGGCAATAGTTCCTCCTCAGGTGAGCCATATGTGAAATGGCATCATTCTGCTTCCTTCTCTGCATTCCCTCTCCACAGAATTAATTTGGCTTAAGAAAATAACACTCCAAACCTCAGAACCTTGTTTCCCAGAGTAGGTCATGCATGACCTATTGTCCTCAGCTCTAAACCAAGGCTAATTCAAGCAAGATTCGACCTGTCCAGGGACCAGGGAAGGACAGATCTCCAATCCCATTGTCCACCTTCAAGCAGAATAGATTCTGTGACTGATCAAAGTTGACCCAGTTCAGTGGAGGAGCCAGGATTCTGACCCCGATAGGTTTGGGGCTGGTCATAATGAGGCATAAGAAGGGATACTAGAGGTCTTTCTCACATCCTCAGATGGTAGAGGCGTCTGGTTAGGGGAGAAATCCAATACACCAGGCTTGTTAGTAAACGCTGCCTGGTTTTTCACTCTTCCTCTCCTCCCCCTCTGCTCCCCAAAGGTCCAAACAGAGAGGGGACCGACGCCAGCTTCCTCCTGCTCCCTCTCCACCCTAATCCTCGCTGTGGACATTTGACTCCCGAAATCGGGATTTAAAATGCTTCCTCTCCCAGCACCCCTTGAAAGGGGATTCAGGTACTGGGCCCTAGGGCTCCGCATTATGGGATTAAGAGAGAAAGATTAACGTTCAGGTTCATCTTTAAAAACTCAAGAGTTGGAGGGGGGATTGTTCTGGGGTGGGGGGGGGGGGAGACACGAAAAATCTGCAGCCACTTGACTGAAAAGAGCCCAACCTTGAGCCGGGGACCCTGAAGTGTGAGCCGGGACATCCCTGGAGCGGGGACCCCGGCTCCCGCACTCTTTGGCCGTGCTCCCCAGTGGGAGGCCCTCCTGGTTCCAGGCAGGGGCTCACCTGAGGGGGGTCGGGGGGCCATGGCGGCTGCCGGGCTCCAGACTCAGCAGCAGGAGTAGAACCAGGCCGGGTCCACCGGCTCGCAGCAGCAGGGACACGACAAGGAGTAGAGAAACCAGTCGTCGAGGCAGTGGACGTGGTAGCTGTGCAGGCAGGGCAGGCAGCGGATGGCGTCCCCGTAGATGAAGTCCATCATGCAGATCACGCAGCCAGTGGGACGACGGCAACGGCGGCGGCGGCGGCGGCGGCAACAGTTTGCTCGGGAAGCTCCGCGCGACCCTGTACTGGCAGAGCAGTTGGTCCCTTGTCCCATACCGTTTCGGGGAGGCTTAGTTCTCCATTCCCGGTCCGGCCCGCTCATCAGCCGACGACCCCGGCAGCCATTCCGCCGACCCCGGGCAGCCAGGTCACTGCCATCCCTACTCCACCGGCCGGGCTCCCCCAGCAGACTGAGTTCTAGAGCCAAGACGAGGCCTTTACGTTCCGACCGCCTCTGTTCCGTGTTCCAGCGTTCTGGGTTCCACGATCGCCTCAGGCTCTGATAGGCTCTGTCCAAGGTCCTAACGTTCTAGGCTCTGGGCTCCCTCGGATAGCCCCGGGAGATGGGAAATGTGTCTAAATGGTTCACAAAGTTTGTAGCTGAGTGGACATTCCTGAGTCTTGTTGAAAGTAGCCGTCCTTGAGTAGAGTCTGGTGGCAGGGTGGAGAGAGGTCTTCCTTGAGTTCAAATGTGGCCTCAGACACGTCCTAGCTGTGCAGCCCTGGGCAAGTCACTTCACCCAATTTGCCTCCGTTTCCTCCTCTGTAAAACGAGCTGGAGAAGGAAATGGCAAACCAGTCCAGTATCTTTGCCAAGAAAACCCCCAGGGGGGTCATGGAGACTTGGGCACAACTGAACCACAAAACACAAAATGTGTAACAATTTAAGAACAACAACTGAACGGGGCCAAAGTCACCTCAAGAGCCAATTCCCACCTGGCTTCATTTCAGAGCCCACAAGTGCGTTTCTCCTCGTTGGATTCTGCAGGAGGCAGAGGTCTCAGAGGCCATCGAACCCCAAACCTGTTTTTAAAATTAAACTCAATTCAGTTCAACAGGCACTCATTGATCACTGACCATGAGAGACACTAGCCTGGAGATCCTGTAGCTCCAGCCATTCTGGAAAGCCCTCTAACGCTATGTCCAAAAGAGCTGCTACATGGTGTGATCCCTTGGACTCAGCTATGGTTGGGCTTATCTACATACACAGCCAGGCCTGTGTGCTCCTCTCCCCAGTTCCAGCACGCTTTGTCTTCCTCTGGAAACCGCCTGTTCATATCCTTTGACCATTTATCAATTGGAGAATGACTCATCTTCTTATAAACTGGACTCAGTTCTTTATATATTTGAGAAATGAGGCTTTCATCAGAGAAACTTGCTCTAAAAATTTTTGTTCAGTTCCAGCAGACTTTGTTTTATATCCTGAATGTGTTTAAAGAACTTTTGGATTTCAGCCAAGTCAGGATCCTTTTACAAAATATGTTTTTTCTTTGTTTTATGCCTGATTTGACACTTCAGCTGTTCTTATGGGCACTCAGTTGCTTTATTGGTATTTGACCCTCACATCAAGCCTATGAGGTGAGCAGGTGTTTTTTTTATCCCTTGTTTAGGACCTAAGAGATATGACTCCCCACTCTTGGGCTCAGTGTGCTCATCCCTAAATGATGGTAGAGATGGGACTAGTGGACCTCTGTGCTTCCTTCTAGGTCTACATCCTAGAAAGAAGCAGAAGTTTCAGTGACTTGGGCTCCCAGCACCAGAGAAGGCTTGAGGTGGAAATGAGCCCAGAGCCCAGCTCATCTAACCTTCTTTCACCAAGAGGAGTGTGAGGGCGGGCCAGAGGAGAAGAGCCATCCACCCAAGGTCACAGCCAGCTGGGGGCGGAGCTCCTGGGGACTTGGAAGTCTATGACACATGTCCTCTTTTCTCTAGCTTTCCACTCTAAGTAATGAAGGCGAGTAGGACAGGAAGGACCAATATTTTTCATGCTTTTAAAACTGAAAGACTCAGCATTTTGCCTTGAATCTAGTAACCTCCTTCACCCCCTACTAATACTACTTGTACTTCTACTACACAAACACACTCATGTGTATGCATGCACACATGTACACACACACACACACACACTCAGACACACTCCCTCCCACAGAGCTACCAACATATTTCCAGTCTGGACTATGTCAATCCCCTTTCATCTTCCCCCACAGTCAGCTCTAGCCCCATCTCCTGCTGGTCCTAAATTGCCAGGCCTCCTGAGGGAGAGGACCATCTTGTCCTGACTTCTGCCTGAGTCCAATGGAGGCTTCAGTGACAGAGACAGATGTCAATGGTGTGAAATGAAGAAAATAATTCCACCTGGTGTGCTAAGCCAGATGTGGAGAGAGAAGAGAAGATATTCCAGCATGAAGCAACCCATACCTAAAACCTGTCTAGTTCTTCCTGAAGACTGTCCATTTTGAGAACCTCTTACTCCCTAGTCTCCAGGCTGGGGGCCAGCTCTGACTCAGCTCCCCATTTACTGGCTATGAAATGGGAGGATCATAGAGCCTTGGAGTCCGAAGTAAACTCAGTGACCTCTCAGAGCAACAGGTCTTAACTTTTTTTGGGTCCTGAGCCCCCTGGGTCATCTGGTGAAGTCAATAGACCACTTCTCCAAATAATGTTTTTAAATGCATAAAATAAAATACAAAGGGTTACAAAAGAAATCAATTGTATTTTTCTTTATTTTTAGCATTGACTTTTTGAAAAATTTCCAAATTCTCTCCTTCCTACCCTTCCTCACTCAATGTGAAAGCAAGAAATGTGCTATCAATTATATATGTGAAATCATGCAAAACATATTTCTATCTTAGCCATGTTAAAAAAAAACAAGAAAAATAAAGTTTAAAAATTATATTTCAATTGGCATTCAGACTCTATCACTTCTTTTTCTGGAGGTACGTAGAACTTTTCATCATGAGTCTTTCAGGAATTGTTTTGCATCATTGTATTGATCAGAATGGTTAAGTCATTCACAGTTGATCATCTTACCATATTGCTGTTACTGTGTACAATGTTCTCCTGGTTCTGCTCACTTCACTTTGCATCAGTTCATGTAAGTCTTTCAAGATTTTCCTGAAACCAACCATCATGCTCATCATTTCTTATAGCATAATAGTATTCTGTTACATTCATATGCCACAACTTGTTCAACCATTTCCTGGTTGATGAGTATTCCCCTGATTTCCAATTCTCTGCCACTGAAAAAAGAGCTGATATATACATATATGTGTATATGTATATGTATATGTATATGTATATGTATATGTATATGTATATGTGCGTGTTTTACATTTAGGTCCTTTTCCTTTTTCTTTGATCCCTTTGGGATATAGATCTGGTAGTGGTATTATTGTTGGGCAACTAGGTTCAGTCACTAGGCCTGTAGTCAGGAAGACCTAAGTTCAAATTTGGCATCAGACTCTTGCTAGCTGTGTGACCCTGAGCAAGTCACTTAATCATATTTGTCTCAGTTTCTTCATCTGTAAAATGAGTTGGTGATTCTAGTATATTTGCCAAGAACAACCCAAATGGAGACACAAAGAGTTAGATACAACTGAAAGGACTGAGCAACAAAAGATGTATTCTGGGTCAAAGGATATGCACAGTTTTATAGCCGTTTAGGCATAGTCCCAACAACAGTGCATTAGTGTCCCAATTTTCCTACATCCCATTCAATATTTGTCATTTTTCTTTTCTGTCATCTTAGTCAATGTGATATGTATAAGGTGATAGCTAAGAGTTGTTTTAATTTGTATTTCTCTAATTAGTAGTGGTTTAGAGAATTTTTCATATGACTATAGATAGCTTTGATTTCTTCCTCTGAACACTGCCTATTCATATCCTTTGACCATGTATCAATTGGGGAAAAAACTCACAGAGAAAACACTCATATGGGGATCATAAAAAGTGATACAATGACACTCTCAAAGTCTCTTAGGAACTTTGGAATTGATTGCATGACATGGGAGACACTGGCATAGGACTGCCCAAGATGGCATACCCTCATCAGAGAAGGTGCTATACTCTATGAGCAAGGCAGAATTGAAGAAGCTCGAAAGACACACAAAATGCTCAGATTTAGAAAGTCTACCCCAAATGTTCACATGAACTATTTGTGTTCTACCTATGGTAGAACATTCTGAGCTCATGTGAACTTGACCAGCCACAGTTGGACATACTGTGACTTGACTTTAACATAGTGATTTCAGTTTGGTCCTCTTTAAGAACAGACAACAACCATCACCAATAATTGGGGAATGGCTTCTATTCTTATAAATTTGAATCAGTTCTCTTTATATTTGAGAATTTAAGCTTTTATCAAAGATATATTCTGTTTTAAAAAATGTTTCCCAGCTTTTTGCTTTCCTTCTAATCTTGGTTGCATTGGTTTTGTTTGTGCAAATTTGATTTTTTTTTTATTTGCTATAGTCAAAATTGCCCATTTCACATCTAGGAATATTCTCTATCTCTTGCTTGGTCATAAATTCTTCCATTCTCAATAGTACTGGCAGGTAAACTATTCCTTGTTCTCCCAATTTGCTTATGGTATGCCATTTATGTTTAAATCAAATACCCATTTTGAGCTTATCTTGGTATATGGTGAAAAATATACCTAATTTCTGCCATTTTTTCCCCTATTTTTCCAGCAGTTTTTGTCAAATAGTTATGTCTTGTCCCAAAAGCTGGGGTCTTTGGATTTACCATAGTCATTTACTATTGTGTATTATGTATCTGTTCCACTGATCTACCGCTCTATCTCTTGGCCATTATCAGATAGTTTTGATGATTGCCACTTTATAATACAATTTGAGATCTGGTATGGTCAGGCCACCTTCCTTCACATTTGTTTTCATTAATTCCCTTTATATTCTTGAACTTTTATTCTTCCAGATGAATTTTATTATAATTTTTCCTATCTCTATAAAATAATTTTTGGTAGTTTAATTAGTATAGCACTAAACAAATTCATCTTTATTATATTGCCTTGATCTACTCATGAACAATTAATATTTTTTCAGTTGTTTAGATCTTATGTTATTCATGCAAAAAGTGTTGTGTGATTGTGTTCATACAGTTCCTAGGTTTGTCTTGACAGATAGACTCCCAAGTATTTTTTTTTTAATTTCTGCAGTTATTTTAAGAGGGATTTCTCTTTCCATCTCTTGCTGTTGCTGGGCTTTGTTGATAATATAGAGAAATATTGATGATTCATATAGGTTTATTTTATATCCTACAATTTTACTAAGGTTGTTAATTATTTCAGCTGGGTTTCTAATTGATTCTCTAGGATTCTTGAAGTGTATTGTCATATCATCTTCAAAGAGTAATACTTTAGTCGCCTCATTGCTTATTCTAATTCCTTCTATTACATTTTCTTCTTTTATTGCTATAGCTACCTTTTCTAAAACAATTATTGAATAATAGCAGTGATGATGGGTATCCTTGTTTCACCTCTGATCTTATTGGGAAGGGTTTTAGCTTATCCCCATACAGATAATGCTTGCTGATGGTTTTGGAGAGATACTACTTGTCATGTTAAGGAAAAATCCATTTGTCTGTATGTTCTTTCATGTTTTTAATAGGAATGGGTGTTATATTTTGTCAAAAGCATTTTCTGAATCTAGTGAGATAATCATATGATTTCTACGAGCTTTGTTATTTATATGGACAATTATGCTGATAGTTTTTCTATTATTGAACCAGCCCTGAATTTCTGGTATAAATCCCACCTGGCCACAGTGTATGACCTTTGTAAAATATTGCTACAATCTCTGTGCTAGTGTTTGTTTGGGTTTTTTTGCATCAATATTCATTAGGAAAATTGACTTATAGTTTTCTTTCTGTTTTTGCACTTTCTGATTTAGCTATCAGCCCTATATTTGTATCATAAAAGGAATTTGGTAGGACTCTACCTAATTTTCCAAATAGTTTATGTAACATTGGAATATTTTTAATGTCTGGTAGCATTTTAGTTGTGAATTCATCTGGTCCTGGGATTTTTTTTTTCTCTTAGAGCTCATTTATGGCTTGTTCGATTTTTTTCTCTAAGATCGGGTTATTAAAGTATTCTATTTCCTCTTCTGTTAATGTGGATAATTTATATTTTTGTAAATACTTGTTGATTTCATTTCATCAGATATATTGGCATATTGTTAAACAAAATAGTTCCTGGTAATTGCTTTAATTTAATTTCCCATGGTGGTGCATTCATCTTTTTTACATTTTTTTTATATTGGCAACTTGGTTTTCTTCTTTTTTTAACATCAAATTAATGATTTCTCTATTTTTTTTTTCATAAAATGACTTCTAGTTTTATTTATTAGTTCAATAGCTTTCTTATTTTCAACTTTATTAAATTCTTCTTTGATGTTCAGGATTTCCCATTTGGTGTTTGATTGGGGATTTAAAATGTGTTCTTTTTCTAATTTTTTTTAATTGCATACTTAGTTTGTTAATCTTCTCTTTATTTTACTGATGTATGCATTTAAAGATATAAAATTTCCTCTAAGTACTGCTTTGGCTGGATCCCATAAATTTTGATATGTTATTTCATTTTTAATTCTTTTTAATGAAATTATTTATTGCTTCTATGATTTTTCCTTTGACCCACTCATCTTTAGGATCAAATTTGTCAACAGGTAATCACAACTTCATGAAATTTTCATGAGAACTAGGTTTATTACAAGAGAAATGAATATGCAAACACTCTTTTCTACCCTGGAACTGAGATCAGGGACCCTGCACCAATAGGCCACAAGCACTATTGCTTTTCTTTGTTCTAGAATTATGACCCAGAGCTGCATATGGGCAATGCAACAAGGTTTTACATCCACCTCCTGTAAAGGATCCCCTGTAATCACCAACTAACCAGTTGTCCAGCCCTGTTACTATCTATGGGCTGAGAGCTCTGGAAGCTGCTGCTGCCACTGTCACAGCTGCTTCCAAGATCTGCTGCTGGTGTTGTGGCAGTCATGTGCAGTTGTCTACCCTGCACTCCAGGCCAGTCACAACCCTGGCTACCCCTTAAGTCATCCCCCGCACGCCTCCCCCCAACCTTTTGTTAGCTCTGCCACTCTGGATTTCAATTTGAGGTATTACTTGAAGTTGTTTGGAGGAGAATGCTAGAAGAGTTCAGCTGAGTTGCTGCTTATTCTCTGTCATCTTCTGGAATCAGAAATAAATTATACTGAAATACTGTTAATCAAATATTTTTGTTTTAAAGTTCATAGACTCCAGGTTGAGATTTCCTACTCTGGGGTACTCCATGCCTATATGGAGATCCCTTCGTTCACATATCCAAAAATGACCACCTAACCTCTGCATGATGATAAAGCTAGCCTCCCAACTCTTGGAAGAGAAGCAATGGACTGGACATGAAAATAACACATATTTTCAGACAAAGCTAATTACTCTGTGGATTTGTTTTACCTGATTATATTTAAAAGGGTCAGGAGGTAGAGTTATGGAGGGGAAGAGAATTAAGGAGTGTTGCAGGAAATAAAAAAGAAGAGAAGATCCCACAGACAAGAAGGAAAGGAAATTGAGAAGACACAGGCAAGTGAAATGTTAGTTTTACTGTGAAACACATATGCATACATATATGTGTATATATGCACATATATGTGTGTACACTGTGTATATATACATATATGTATGTGTGTATTGCATGGGTGTGTTGTGTCTGTATTACATATTGCACTGTGTTGCATGTGTGTATATCAATATGTGTATGCATATGTGTTGTGTGATTGTGTGTTCACATATACATACACATGTGTATGTGTGTAGTATGTTGTATATTATACATGATGTATATTATATACACATGTGTGTAATGTGCATAATATATAATTAAATATACATTTAAACAAAGCCCTAGTAGAGACTCACAATTTCACATATAATTATCTTTTCTGTTCTTTCTGGCATATAGAAATATTTCTGTTTGTTGATTTTTGTCAAGTTAGTCATAAAAGGAAAGAAAATTTAAATAGTTCATTTTCTGTAGCCTAGTGCCAGACATACCATAAGCACCTAATAAATGCTTGTTGGTTGGCTACATTGTTAAGAATAATCGCTGGTATTTCTATAGTACTTTAAGGGCTGAAAATTCCTTCACATTTTCCTTTTAGATCTCCAGAGTACTTTTATTTATCTAAGCATCAATCCTCTGAGGCTAGTATAGTCCCATTTCACAGATGAAGAATGCAATACCCAATCAACCAATAAGCAAGCATTTTTTAATCACCTCCTCTGTGTCAATCCCTGGGCTAGGTGATGGAGGTACAGAGACATAAATGACTCTATGCAAAGGGTTCATTGCCAGAAGGCTGGTCTCTGACGGATGAATTTTGTGAATTATGACAATTCGCAATGATCATATACAGGGTTGTGGAAGAACAGCCACCTGTTGTGATCACAAAATAGAACCAGAAGGAGAAAGAAGGGAAGGAAGAAGAGGAGGAAGGGAAGGAAAACCAGAAATAAAATGAAGAGAAGGAAGACAAGAAAAAGAAAGAGGAAGTAAAGGGAAAAGAAGAGAGGAAAACCAGTAGGAAGGGGAAGAGGAAAAAGAAAAAGAAGAGAGAAAGAAGAAAGGAAAGAAGGAAAATCCATAAGGAAGAGGAGGAATAGGAGAGAGGGAGAAGAAAAGGAAGTAAGTCAGAAGAAAAGAAAGATGAAGGGGAAAAAGGAATAAAAGGAGAAAGAAAAAAGCCCTTTTGTGGGTCCTTAATCTCTGTCCACTCTGTTCGATCACTATAATAATGTAATTATTATAAAATCACATAATTTACTAATTATGAGTTCAAAAGTACAATTCATATACCAGGCACCTTTTACGTGATGGAACATGGTGCTGATTTCCCTGAGCTTGTATGAGCCTTTCCAAAGGCCAATTGTCCACCATCCTGAAAAAAACGGCAGCTCTAAGGGGTCAAGATTTTATTTTCTTTGTGTCTTTTGAAAGATGCCATGTGAGACAGTGGATAAGGAGGTAAACTTGGCTTAGGGGGACCTTGGCTGGACTTGTCTCCAACATTTACAAACTATGTATTCAAGTATCGTCTTGCATAGAAGTCTCCTGCCCTTGTTGGGGAATTGGGAAAAAGGGAAAGAAGTGGAAAAGTATTTTTTAGAGACTAGGAATACAGCTTCAAAGGCAAAGGAGCTCCTGTCCACAAGGAGTTCACCCTCTAATGGGGTGGATGGAAATGACCATTTGTCCTTAGAGTTCAGTAGCAGCAAAGCCTAGAAGCCCCTAGGGTTCAGCAACACCCTCATCAGGCTCAAGAATCTAGAGCTGGTTGACTTCAGGAAGCTCTGATAAGCACCGGGAGACAATAACCCACAATCTCCATCCGCCATCTTTCTCAAAGGAGGAGAGAAGATTGATGACCTTAAAGATCCCTTTTGAGTGGGAAACCAAGAGTACTGATAAGTGAGGAGGAAGCAGAGACTCTCCAAAAGGTGTTTATAGATCTCTCTGGGCCTCAGTTTATCATTTGCAAAGGAGGGATAGAGGAAAGCCAGGCTCATGCTCTAGCTTGGGAAGATCTGGGTTGTATAATCCCAGATAAGTCATCCATTCCTCTGGTTGCTCCCTAAAATTCTGAGTTGCAAAACAGGGGCTAGTTTGCCTTGGTAGAAGGAGTTTCCTCACTGGGAATTTCCTCTAAAAAAAAGAGGGAGGTATCTACCCCCCAGGTTACTGTAAACCTGGCTTATACAATATGAAATGCCATTAAAAAATATGTGCAAAGTCCCATTAAAATGGAACCACGGAGTTTTTTTTTTTTTATTTGAGAGGGTCCAAGATGCCTCCTCATGTCACTTTCCAGGATCTGTTGGAAGACCAGCGTAACACAGTGGAAAAAGTTTTTAGGTCAGAGGCCCTGGGTTCAAAACTCTATCCCATGGAACCTGAGTGATCCTCAGCAAACTGTCTAGTCTCTATGGGCCTTTCCAGCTTTCTCGTATGTAAGATGAGACAGTTGGATTAACTGGTCTCTCCTGTCCTTTCCAGCACAGAGTCTGTGATCAGTCCACCTTCAGCGACAAGGAGCTCCCTACCTCCCAAGGCAATCCATTGCACTTTTAGGCATATCATGGTCTGGAAATGCTCTTTTATGTCAACCCTAAATCTGCTTCCTTAAACTTCCATCTTGAGTCCTGGCTCTGCCCTTTAGGGCCAGGCAGAACAAGACTAATCCCTCTTTGACTTGACAGCCTTTCAAATACTTGAAGGCTGCAGTCATCCCCACCGCTCCCCGTCCCCCAAGTTGTCTCTTCTCCAGGCTAAATTTCCCTAGTCCTTCCAACCAATCATGATCATTTTGAGTCTGTTCAAAATAATACTGAGGCCCCTTGAGGCAACCAAGCCCAACTCAACTCTCTGGGCCCCATTCCTGCTTGAGGTCAATGTCAATCTGTAATTCAAGATGATTTTCTCCCTAGGCCCTCATTGGGTTCTGGAAGCATGTCTGTTCAGTGGACGTGACACATGCCAGAGCTGGGCTTCCTCTTCCTGGATGGAGGAGTTTGAAGTCTCACCTCCTAGATAGCCTAAATCTGAACGTGTGTCCCTGTGGGATCTATTGAGCCCCGACGTGAGTAAGACATGAAGCAGACCCAGAATTGCTCAAGGACCTGGCCTGCTCTCTCTCTCTCTCTCTCTCTCTCTCTCTCTCTCTCTCTCTCTCTC
>NW_027185852.1:19938289-19950823 GCF_028583685.1 Petaurus breviceps papuanus | reverse complement strand
TCTCTCTCTCTCTCTCTCTCTCTCTCTCTCTCTCTCTCTCTCTCTCTGGTTTTTCCTTTTCATTCACTTATCTTGTGCCAATGTCAGGTAAATAGAGATGCTTAGGGTGGGCATGTCCAAGCACAAACTAAGAGCCCTGGAATTTTAGGTCCCAAGGAGAGCTTAGGGTTCATCCAGCGGTCAGGCTGGACCACTCTTCCTGAACACAATGGCATCACTTTTCTGCCTGCTTTTCCTTATACACATGATACCTGGAAATGTTCCCTTAGTACCAAACCCCAAAGTCTCCCTCATTCTTATATCTCCAGCATTGGTCCTTCCATGAAGCCTTCATGGGTCCTCATAGTCAACAATGAGCTCTTGTCTCTTTGAGATACTCAGATAGAGCCATTTTTAAGAATCCTCTTGCCTAGGGTGGTATGGATCCTACACACTTGGGCAGGGAGGTTTAGTCATTAGAGTTCGGGTCAAGGAGTCAGGAAGTTCTAATCCCATGAAACATTTACTAGCTCCACTGGTTACAGAACCACTCTGGGCCTCAGTTTCCTCATCTCTAAAATGGCAGGAGTTGAACTTAACTTCCAAAGGTCCCTTCCAGCTCTAAAAGCACGATCTTTTCACAGTAAGAGGAAAGGAAGGTTGTTGGGAGAGGGGAGCAGTGAAGTTGCCTGAGAATGAGAGTGACCCATCCCTCACTCACCTGCCCTCCTGTGGGATTTACAGTGGGGTATGGGGCTCCTGGGAGGGTGGCACACTAACATCCTAGGTTTGGGACCAGGCAAAGGAGTAGAGTCCATCAAGGGAGTGGAGTAATGTTCCATGTCTAGGGACTATGAGGTCAGGCTAAGGGCAGGATTGGGCAATAGAATTCCTATCACTCTGGAACCTACTGTGGTGAGGAAAAATGCCCTCTTGAGACATTAGTGCTCTGGCAAAAGCTCCCAAATGAACCTTTCTACCTGTTGACATTATTTACAAAATTCATAAAGACAAGAACCCTCTCCTATCTACACTTTTTATCCAAATTTCTACAAAGCCTGGAAGTTTTTGGCATACAGTGGGTGTCTAATATTTGTTGTTTCTGTTTGATTTTTTGTATAGCACTTGTAGATACTAGACCTGTAAACTGAGTGATACGGGAAATTCTGGGTATAAGAAAACTCCCTCTTTCTATTCACATCAGCACCTTCATCAACCATTAGAATCCTAGAAAATTGACTAGAACACTTTACTTAAGAGATTTGTCAGCCACTAAACCAGGAGGTATCAAAACAAGACTTGAACTCTGGTCTTTCTGACTCTGAGGTCAGCTCTCTAGCCACTGGGACACAGTGACTCTTGTGAAAAAGCAACATTAGGCTTGATGTCAGGGAATTATCACTAGATGCCTCCTAAGTCAACCTCTTTTGGCAGCTGGTCAGTCAATCAACATTCACTGAACAGCTACTACTGGCCAGGTTCTGTGCTAAATGCTGAGGAGTGCCCTTTTCGATTTTTTCTCTTCTTCACCTTGAACATTCAGCCTGTCCTCAAGGCTCAGGTTTTCTCCCTTTACAAAGTCTCTTGGATTTTCTCTCACTTCTCACATCTACCACCCAGTCCTAGACTTTTATCACCTCTCACCTAGACTATCCCAGTAGCTTCTCCCCTGCCTCATGTGTCTGCCCACTCCCATCCAGCCCCCACTCTGCTGACCAAGTGATCTTCCTAAAGCTGTGACTGTGTCATCCTCCAGCAGCTCCCTCTTACCTTGGAGATTAAATAAAATAACCGCTGTCTTTCCATTCAGCCTCTTCCCAACTTGGTTCCTTGCCTATAGTCTTACTTTTCTCCTTTCTACATCCTCTGTGATCCAGATACATTGACCTCCTTGCTGTACCTCCAACAGGGTACTCCATTTCCAGACTCCAGACATTTCCCTTGGCTGTGCCCCTGTGCCTCCTCATCTCTACCTCCTAGCTTTCCTTGGCCCCCATCAAGTCAAATCCGCTCAAGTCATACCTTCCGCCAGAGGTCTTTCCATAGCCCTCCCTGCTCACTCCTGCAACTAGTGCCTTCACCCTGAGGATTACGTCCCATCTACGCTGTATGTCTTCCCTTCATCCCTAGTCATTTACATGTCGTTTCCACCATTAGAATCAAATTTCTTTGAGGACATGGACTGGCTTTGCTTTTCTTTGTCTCTCCAGAGCTCAGAGTATGACTGACAAAATGTGTGTGAACCAACCCCTGCCTGCTGCCTTGCTTGCCTTGGCCCATGAGTGTTAAGGGCTAGGTGACCTTAATTAAGTCAAGTAGCATAGCAGCAAGCACCCTAGCATACCCAGAGTGGCTGCCAACACAGGCTCTTAGATCTGCTTCTCCAAAAGAAAAAGATTCAAAATGGGTTAACAATCTTATTTTAATCAAACATTTTTTGGGTTAACAATCTTACTTTAATCAATCAAGCCTATATCATTTTACCTAGTTCAGGGGAAAAAGTCAGCGGCCTCAACTTCATAGAATACAAACAGAAGTTACAAGTAGACAGAGAAACAGACCAGCAGACGGACTTCCAGCTGTCTTACCATTACATCCATACTTAGTTACCAAAGAGGGAAGCACCAACGTCTGGGTTTTCAAAGCCAGGGGTCTCAATGGCTTCCCAGAGTCTCATCTGGCCAAATCACACAACTCTTCCCAAAGTGAGCCCCACAGCAAAGCCTCACATCAGGGTATATATAGCCTTCTTCTGGGTCACAGACCATCACAACCCTCATTACCTACTGCCCAATCACAAAGTAACAGGGTGTGAGTGTTCTTGAAGGACAAGCCTCCCACCACAGGCTCCAGATGACCACATTCAGCCCATTGGGGGCAGAGCATATTCTCATATCAGGGAAGGTTCTCAGAGTCACCTAAGTCTATCAAGGGGCCTAGGGGCAGGGAAGATCTTCAGATTCCCATTCCCATAACAAGTAGTTACCTCTCAGTCTCAGTTTCCTTATTTTTCAAATGAGAGAGTTGGAAGGTGTGATCTCTAAAAACCTTCCAGCCCTACAATTCATGGCTTCGGCTTCGGGAGTGCTGCACCATGAATCGAGAGCTAGAAATCAGACTGTGTTTGAGTTCTGAGGAGGTTTCTCTCCTAGTAAAAATCCTGGATTGGTCCAAATATCACCTACACTTCCTTCACAAATCTGGCTTCTCTAAAACCTGAGCACAACCAACAATCAGGATTGGATTTCATTGTATTCTTTAATCTGAGAGACGATATGGCAGGCCCTGATAGAGAGTTGGCTTCAGAGCCAGAGACCTGGGTTCAGGTACTGCTCCTGGCACATTCTGAGGATATGAACCTGAACGGGTAATTATTCATTCAATGCCCCAGTCAATTCTAAAAAAGTGTAAGTTGGAGATCATTTGTCAATCTGCCTCAGTGGAAGCCCCTCACTAAGGGGTTCACTACACAGACAAAATCATATGATGGGGGCGGCTAGGTCGCACAGTGAGTAAAGCCCTGGCCCCAGAGTAGGGGGGACCTGAGTTCGGTTCCAGCCTCAGACACTTAACACAAAAAAACTAGCCATGTAACCTTGGCAAGTTACTTAACCCCAATTGCCCTCCAACAGGCAAAAAAAAAACAAAAGAAAAAAAATCATATGATGATTCCAAGAATTCTTTAAATCCTTATGTGTTATTCTCCTTTCAAAGAGATCTCATTTTTCAGAGTGAAATATATTTTGCAGTAGTTTCTATTTGGGAAAAAATATAATATCCCTAATAGCTAACCCCTAAATTCCATTCATCAGAGTTTCCTTCCTTCCTGTATCCAAATATGAGCACCCACTTACAATTCTAGAATTCAAGTCTTAACAAGGCCATTTACTGAGGAAATGACATTAAAGTATCTATATTAACTCTCTGAATATTCTTCCTAATCTGGGAAATGGGAATAATGATACTGGCCTTGCCAGTTTCATAAGGTTTTTAGAGGATCAAGTGAAATTCTGCCGTCTTTCATGTCCATACTGCTTTTGGTGTCCGAAATATTGCCTATCAGTTTATATTAAATTGAGAGGTTGCCAAACACACACATAAGGTAGAATTGAAGCGTTAGTATTTTGATGGGTCACATATGCACACTCATATCAAACACAGAAATAAAATCAAGATCTGGTGGAGACCAGATGCACAGTTTTGCAGGCATGGGGCCATTTTCTTGGCTTTGGGTGTTAAGGTAGTGTCAGAAATTTTTAGAATGTCAGGTCTGGGAGGGGCCTTAGAAGTTACCTGCCTCAATCCCTGTATGATTCCTTTCGCTGATTTTAAAGTTAGGGGTTAAAATGTATTTGTAACTAAGCAGTGGAGAAGGATGGATCATTCTTCTGGGGAAAGAGGGCTGAAAATGAGCCCCTACTAATGAGGATCCAAATTTCCCCAGATGGTAAATCCAAAAATCTGCTCCGTCCTGTTCCTGTCAAAATGATGACAATGAAGTTTGGAGGAAAAGTAGAGCCTGTTATGATTAACTTCTGCCATTCGTGTGCCTCAGTTTCCTCGTCTGTAAAATAGGAATTGCACATCACTTCTCTGTTCCTTTTAGGGGCGCAAGATCATTAGGAGAGGTGAATGGCAGTGTGACAAAGTAAATAAGGAACTCGCCTTGGAGTCGGGAAGAGCCGTGTTGAGTTCTAGTGCCTCCCCTTCCCCCCTCCCCCCCACATACAAACTGTGTGAACCCTGAGCAAGCCAAAGTCGCCTCATCTCTAGGGGCTTTAGACAGCTCTCTGAGGTTATCCATTGCAGAGCATGTGCACAGAAAGACAAAAGCTGCTCTCAAGCAGCTTATGGTCTAACGGACAGCCCGCAAACCATTATGTGCAAACAAGCTGTATGAAGGGTAAAAGGGAAGGCCCCCCCTGGGTATGAGGGTGGAGGAGGAGCCTTCTGCAGAAGGTGGTATCTGGTCTGAATCTTTAGCAAAGTCTGGAGATGAAAGAGGCCACGAAGGACGGGGAGGGAGCAAGCATTTATACAGCACCTGGTTGGCTGGTTGGCTGGCTGGTTTGGTCCTTCATTCTTGGACAGGACCAAAATGGCATCACTCTGCTGGAGTCAAGTTTCATTGTGTCGGATTGTGGCATGAGTTAGGAATGCTCCACCTCAGGTCAGCACAAATAGTTCGTGTGAACATTGGGGGTGGGTTCTCCAAATTTGCACATTGTTTTCCCTTTGAGCTGTTTCGATTCTGTTTTGCTCATAGGGCACAGCACCCTCTCTGGTGTGGGCACACCATGCTGGGCAGCCCTTTGCCAGGGTCTCCCAAGTCACACAATCACTTCCAATGTTCTTAAGAGAGACCTTGAGAGTGTCCTGTTATCGCTTCTTCTGACTGCCATGTCAATGCTTGCCCTGTGTGAGTACTTCACAAAATAGTCTTTTTGGCAGCATGTGTTTTGCATTTGAACGGTGTGGCCAGCCCTTGGGAGTTGCTCTCTGAGGCAGAGTTTGAATGCTTGGCATCTAGCACCTACTGTGCTCCCCAGGCACTAGGTTAGGTGCTTTGCATCTGTGTTCCAGGTATGGGACAAGCCCAGAAAAGGTGGAGTTGGTTGTTGGACCAGTCCCAGCTCTCTCCCAGGCATCAGGCTGTCTGTCCCTTTCTTTAAGAGCCCCAAGGTTAAGCTGTTGTCAAGTAAGAAGATGAGAAATCTAGGGCTTCCTCCTCCTACATCCTTCTATTACTTGGGCCTCAGTCCCTCCAGAATGTGAACCACAATGCACAAAAGGAGAAGGGCCCCTGATTTCATGACTGACCCCAGAGCAACAGATGGTGAACACTGGGGAAAGGGTCCGGAAAGGGAGAAAGACTCTGATGCCCAGACTAAATCCCAATGACTTACAAGAAAGATGGTAGCCTAGAGCAAAAGATGTGCTGGACAAGAGCTAAGAACATCTGAGTTTTAATCCAGCTTCTGAAACACATTAGGCACTGGCCACGTGATCACTTTCTCTCTCTTTACATAGAGAGAGATGCTCTATTTCCTTATCTCTAAAATGGGCATGTTACCACCTGCCATACTTATCACACAAGACTTGTAACGGTCTAGTGAGGTTATCTAAGACTGCACTGAAAACTAGAGCACCGTTCACTATTCTTGGAGCTGAAGCAGCATTGAAGAAATGAAAGCAGGCCAGAATACTCAGTAGCCTCTTGGAGCCCACTGTTGTGGGGGCTGACCAGGCTTTGGGGATGCTATCTGTGCATTCCACAGAAATCAGCACTCCAGCAGTGAGACATCCAAGGCAGCCCTCCAGTCCCACAGCGTGCAGGGAGCTCTCACAGAATGGCACCAAACCGTGCTGCCCAAGCACCATTTCCCATCAGCCCAGAATTCATCTGGTGTCTCCTTTCAAAAGCTATAAAATCCCAAAATAGTCTAGCTTGGAAACCATCCCACGGTTTCTTGGCAAAGTCCATATGCAGGTTTCAAGGGCTGCATTTAACCTCCAATCTGCTCCATGTCTTGAATTTCCATTTCTAATGTACTGTAAGGTTTACAAAGCCCTTTTTTTCCATGTCAATCACACAGGTTAGGGTCAATATTATCATTCCATTTTACAGATGAGGAAACTGTGAAGTGACTTACCCAAGGTCACCTTGTAATGGATCCTTTCAGCTGTGACATTAGATGAAGTTTCATAGGCCCCTGGACTTGAAGGTAGAAGACACCATAGAGTCCTTATCATATAGTCCAGTCCCTTCATTTTAGCAGAAGAGGAAACCAAGGCTCAGAAAGTCAGTCAATAAGCATTCATTAAGCACCTACTATGACCCGTGAACTTTTCTAAGCATTGATGATTTGAAGAAAGGCAGGAGCTATGTACATGTTAGTCATTGTCAGCAGCAGCATCACTATATTGTTATTGTTATTATCTGTAAAATGGGGATAATAACAGCACCTGTGGATGAGGATAATTGTGAAGATCCAATGAAATAAAGCACTAGCACATGGTCAGCTCTCTGTAAATGTTAGTTAGTGTTGCTGTCTCTCCCAGCTCTCATTTTCTAGCCCAGAGAAGTTAAATGACTAAGTCAAAGTCACACAGCAGGCAGCAGTGTCAAGATTCGAACCCAGAGCCTTTGGCACCAAATCCAGCATCTTTCTGACAGATCTCACTGCCTCCCACTCTCAGCCCAGTTCAGAGGAGCCGGTCATTTGCAAAACCCAGGACACCCAGACTGACCTCCTTTGCTTCAATTCCTTGCCTAGGCCAGAGTCATACAATATCACAGCCAGACAAGCTCTCCCTTATTCCACGTGTGAGACGTATGGTAAGCGCTCCCTTCACTCTCTCAACACACCTTCCCTCTCCGTGTTTCCCTTTCTCTTTGCTCTTGCCCCTGAACTGATGACAAATTAAACTTTCAAGCCCATCGAGGAAATGATCTCAGTATCAGAGCAATTTCCTGTGGCAGGCTGTAGGTTCTGATGGATGCTGAGGCTCTCTCTGTCCTTTTCTCCTCGGCCCCTGGTCCTCCAGTGAACAGGCTTCCCCAGTCCACTGAAGAGGAGATGAGGTCAGAGAGCAGTTAAATGGACCTGTTGATTTAACCCTTCATGCCTTTTTTCTCTTTTCTTTAATGGCCAGCTCAGATTTCACCAAGCTGAGCCCCTTTTGGAGACTGGCATGACAGATCACTCGGCCGGGGTTTAAATCTTGCCATTAGATGGGGAGGTGGTCAGGAGATCCCAGGGTGCTGGAAGTTAGGCTTTCAACAGCCCAGCGCCACCCTCCAAGGCATCTCAAGAGGGTGACGATAGCGAATGGGCCGGTTGAGTGGCAGTACCTGGTGCTGGCACTCTGCCTTTCTTGGACATACCAAGGCAGCAAAGACCATCAGAACATCGAGGCAGTGGGCAGCTGTGGAAAGAGCACTGGATTCAAAAATGAGTCACCTGGGCTTGCATCTCAGCTCTGAGTCGTCCTGCTTAGGCAAGGCATATCCTTGCCAAATAAAGAAGTGGGGCTAGCTGACCCCTAAGATCCCTCCCAACTATAAACTCGTGACTCTGTGAATATCCTTCCCAATAAATTACGTGGAAGCAAATTATTACTTTGGAACAAATTATTTGGTGGCACTGGTGGTGGTAGTAGTGGTGCAAGTGGTTGGGATGGGAGTAGGAGTAGCAGTGGTAGTAGTAGCAGTGATAATAGTGGTAGTGGTAGCACTCATGGTGGTGGCGGCGGCAGTAGTAGCAGTAGCAGTCGCAGCAGCAGCAGCAGCAGCAGTAGTAGCAGTAAGTAGTTAATATGACAGGCACTACACTAAGCACTTTACAAATCTCTCACCTGATCCTCACAACAATCCAGGGAGATCAATGCTATATTATCTCTATTTTGCAGGTGAGGAAAATGAGGCAAATAGAGCCAGAGTGGCTTGTCCAGGACATCAGAGGCTGTATTTGACTCCATGCCCACTGTGCCTCCTTATGTCTCTAGATCATAGAGGGCCACCTGGGAGCCAGCTTTGTGACCCTAAAGAAGTCACTAAACATTTCCATGACTCATTTTCCCTATCTTTTGTAGCAGCAAGCACCCCAGTGTCCCCAGGGTTGCTGCCACCACAGGTTCTTAGATCTGCTTTGTTAAAGGAAAGCAACTCAAAATGGGTTAACAAGCTTACTTTAATCAGTCAGACATATATCGTTTACCTTGTTCAGGGAAAAAAGGTCAGCACCTTGAACTTCAAAGTATACAGGCAGAATTATCAAGACAGAAACAGATCAAGTAGACAGCTTTCCAAACTGTCCGGCCATTACATCCATACCAAATCAACATCTGGGTTTTTCAAAGCTGGGGGACTCTGGACAACAGCTTCCCAGAATCCATATCAAATCAAAGAACACTTCTCAAAGTGAGCCCCAAAACAAAGCCTCACATCAGGGCTTATATAGCCTTCTCCTGGCTCAGAGAATGTAACAACCTTTTGGACCCACTGGCCAATCAAAAAGTATGTACTGAAAAACAAGCCTCCTACCCTAGGCTCCAGGTGCACTTTAGCCTAGGGGCAGGGAAGATCTTTAAACTTGCATTTCCATTACATCTTTAAAATAAAGGGCTTGGCTTAAGTAGTTTCTAAGTTCCCTTCCAGTTCTAACATCTTCTGGGTGTTCTAAGACTCTGAGCCCCTTCTGACTTGGCAGTCTATGCTCCATATGTTCTAACATTCTATGACCAAAAGTCTAGTCCAATTTTGATATTCTAGTACCTTGAATAGAATAGACACTTGAAAAGTATTTGTTAGATGAGACTGGATTCTTGAAGACTATGAGATAAAAAACACATCCATCCCTATGACTGGTTTGCAATTTATGTTTTTGTTTGTTTCACTTTGTTTTTACTTATTTTTATCATTTTGTCTATTATTTTGTTTGTTCCACTTCAGCAGCTCTTCTGAATATTACCAAACAACTATAGGTAACTAAATTGGCATAGGATTTTATAAATTATCATGTTCAAAACCCTCATTTTACAAGAGAAGAAACAGAGGCTGTTTTATTCTAAGCAAGGGACTCATCCACAAAGCATATCAATGACAGAGCTGACAAGAGAGCGTAAGTCTCTGACTTCCAAGTCTCTTTTTTCTGCTAAGCCATATTGCCTCTTTTCCTCTCCACCAGAAATCTGTTGGCCACTACTAAGATTGGATGAAATGGAATACAGATCTTTACTGATGGGCCAGAGAGGTAACTGGTTTTGTGGAAAGAATAACTTTGCCCATTAGAGATGGCCAGGAATGGGACTGGCTACTTTGTTGGGAAGTGGGCTTCCAATTGCTGGAATAAGTCAATTAGTGACTCAATAACTACCTGTCAAAAGTGCTGTGGGTGCAAAGGGGGATTCCTGCTTGAAGCAGTGGGCTGTGTTAGATAGCCTCAAGAAAAGGGGTTCTTAACTTTTTGTGTGTCATCACTCCTTCTTGGAATAATCTTTTGAAGTACACCTAATATATGGAATGGGGCAGCTAAGTGGGACAGTGGATAGATGGCTGGGCTTGGAATCAGGAAGACTTATCTTCATGAGTTCAAATCCGGGCTCAGACATAGCAATGTGACCCTGGACAAGTCACTTAACCCTGTTTGCCTCAGTTTCCTCATCTATAAAATGAACTGGAGAAGGAAATGGCAAAACTACTCCAAGATCTCTGCCCAGAAAACCCCAAATGGAGTCATAAAAATTGGATACAATTGAAATGACCAAGCAACAATAATATATATGGAGTATATACAAAATGATCTGGGGAGGAACCACTGCTAGACATGGTGAAGTTCAGAGGCACAGGCAGCCTCTTTATCACTGCTACTGATCCAAGACAAGAAGTTTGGGAGAGAAAGGCAGATTTAAGCAGTGGGGAGCTGGTTAAGATAATGTGTGAGAACAGACTTGGAACTTTTTGTGCCATGGCTCACAATATAAGAAGAACAGGTTCCCGGCCAAGGATGGATTATACCTAGCAAAGTCTAAGAATATACGTTTGCCTAGAATCCTGCAAATCTAACAAAACAAAACAAAAATTTCCAACTGCAAAGAATGGGGAAGGGAGAAAAGCAGGGCTTTGTGGAAGCTAGCCTGAACCCCTTCTCAGAGCCAATTGCTAAACTTTCAGCTGAGCAAATCTGCACATTAAAGCTTGATATAGTGTTTTGTTGATTATGTAGACAAGAAAGTGATAAAGAAAATGTTAATATGCAGATTAAACTAAAAATTATGCAATGTATATGTGTGTGTGCATGTAAGCACATGCATGTGTGTATCCCCACCTAACAGATTTTTAAACATTTATTAGCCCACTAATTAAGAAAATCATTT
Organism: Petaurus breviceps papuanus; assembly: GCF_028583685.1. Classification (NCBI taxonomy): domain Eukaryota; kingdom Metazoa; phylum Chordata; class Mammalia; order Diprotodontia; family Petauridae; genus Petaurus; species Petaurus breviceps. The sequence continues at coordinate 19,939,966 of NW_027185852.1, read as the reverse complement.
ACTCATATATACACTAAACCAGATGCTATGTGGGGAAATTGAAGGACTATAAGTAAATCCACTTCAAAATTCACACAAAAGTATGGCAAACAGGATTCTTCTAGATGAAACAGAAGTGTTAGTGCAAAGAAATAAATTTGACTTTATTGATATAGTTATAATGGACACATCTATCACTTACAGAGAGCTCTTCCCAGATCCTACATTTCATGAGACTGCCCAGGACAGTCATTTCTTACCTGGCTACATTCCTCTAGACCTCATTATCCCACCTCCCCCTCCCCCCACCACAGTTTTCATCTTCTTTTTATGTATTATCTTCCCTATTAGAATGTAAGCTTCTTGACAGCAGGGACTATCTTCTGCCTTTCTTGTATCTCTAGCATTTAACATAACACAAAGTTGTAGCAGCAAGCACCCCAGTGTCCCCAGGGTGGCTGCCAACACAGGTTCTTAGATCTGCTTTGTTAAAGGAAAGCAACTCAAAATGGGTTAACAAGCTTACTTTAATCAGTCAAACATATATCGTTTACCTAGTTCAGGGGAAAAAGGTCAGTACTCTGAACTTCAGAGTATACAGACAGAATTATCAAGATGGAGAAACAGATCAAGTAGACAGGTTTCCAAACTGTCCAACTATTACATCCATACCAAATCAACATCTGGGTTTTTCAAAGCTGGGGGACTCTCAACAACAGCTTCCCAGAGTCTCATCTGATCAAATCACAGAACACTTCTCAAAGTGAGCCCCAAAACAAAGCCTCAAATCAGGGTTTATACAGCCTTCTCCTGGATCAGAGAATGCAACAACCTTCTGGACCCACTGGCCAATCAAAAAGTATCTACTGAAAAACAAACCTCCCACCCCAGGCTCCAGGTGCACTTTAGCCTAGGGGCAGGGAAGATCTTTAAAATTTACATTTCCATTACAGGAGTACATAGTAAGCACTTAATAAATGCTTATTGACTTACTAACCAGTAGGGTTAGATTTGTGTTTAATGAAAATAACTTTGGCAGCAGTGTGGAGAATGGACTTAAGTAAGAGAGAGGTTTAAGATAGGGAGACCAGGGGCAGCTAGGTAGCTCAGTGAACAGAGCACCAGCCCTATAGATAGGAGAACCTGAGTTCAAATCCAGCCTCAGACACTTGACATACTTACTAGCTAAGTGACCTTGTCAACTTACTTATGCCCAATTGCTTTGCCTTCTCCCCCCCCAAAAAAAAATCAAATTAAGAGACCAATATATAGAGAATCTCAGTGAGAGGTAATAAGGTCCCAGACAAATGAGGTATATACATAGAGAGAAGGGGTTGGATGTGAGTAATGTCATGGAGGTAGAAATGGCAAGATTTGCAATTTTGTGGATATGTGAGATGAGAGGGAGTTAAGCATAACTCCAAAGTAATGGTGCTGAAAGAATGTTGGTACCTTCAGCAGAAATTAGGAAGTAAAGAAATAGAAGATGAGTAGTTTGTGAGGATAGATAATAAGTTCTGATGAGAAAATATTGAATTACAAATGATTATAGGACATCCATTTGGAGATTTCCAATATTCAGTTAGCTCTATGGGACTCAAACTCAGAAGAGAGATGGAATAGATAGATAGATAGATAGATAGATAGATAGATAGATAGATAGATAGATAGATAGATAGATAGATAGATAGATAGATA
>NW_027185852.1:19935581-19938279 GCF_028583685.1 Petaurus breviceps papuanus | reverse complement strand
ATAGATAGATAGATAGATAGATAGATAGATAGATAGATAGATAGATATTGATAGACAGACAGAAAGATAGAAAGCGAGAGATCTGTGAGTCATCTGCTTAGAGATCATAATTAAACCCATAGAAGATGATGAAGTCACCAAGAGATTATGTAAAGAAGAAAAGGACAGAACTTTGGGGTATACTCACAGTTAGGGAGCATGATATGGCTAATGGGCCGTGAAAGGAGGAGGAGTGAGATATGTAAGAGAAACGAGATAATATTCAAGTGGGGAGGGTGCTCAGCAATGGCAAATCCTGCAGAGTAGTCCAGAAAGATGAGGAGTGAGAAAAGGCCACTGAATTGGCCATTAAGAAATCATTGATTGGGGGGTGGCCAGGTGGCTCAGCAAGTAAGAGCACCAGCCCCAGTGTCGGGATGACCTGGGGATTGAATCCCAGGCTCAGATACTTGCCACCACACCCAGAAATAATTGGCCGTGTAACCTTGAGCAAGTTACTTAACCCCAATTGCTTAAAAAAAAAGAAAAAGAAATCATTGATTGGACAAGTCAACCCCAATTGCCCTCCAAAAAGCAAAAAAAAAAAAAAGGCGGGGGGGGTGGCTAGGTGGCACAGTGAATAAAGCACTGACCCTGGAGTCAGGAGGACCTGAGTTCAAATCTGACCTCAGACACTTAACACACACACACAAAAAAAAACTAGCCATGTGACCTTGGGCAAGTCACTTAACTTCAATTGCCTTCCAAAAAACAAAAGAAAAAAAAAGAAAAGAGATCATTGATAGCTTGGAAAGAGCCATTTCAGATTGCAAAGGGTTAAGGACTGAGTGAGAAAAGAGAAGTGGAAGCAGATACTGTGGGCAGCTTTCTCTAGAAGTTCAGCTAAAAAGGTGGGGAGGAGGATAGGGAACAATTGTTCAAGGTCATGGTAGGGTCAAGTAAAGGCAATTTAAGAATGGGAGAAATGGGCATGTTTGAAGCAGGGAAGAAGTAAGTAGAGAAGGAGACACTGAAGATTAGTGAAGGGACAGGGGGATGATTGTGGAGAAGCTAATGGAGAAAGGGAGAATGAATGGGATTCAAAGGATATATAATGAAGTTAACCTTGGCAAGGAGAAGGGACACCTTTTTATTAGAGACTAGAGAAAAGGGGTAAAAAATGGGCAATGGGGGTGGCTAGGTAGTGCAGTGGGTAAAGCTCCAGCCCTGGAGTCAGGAGGACCCGATTTCTATCTGGCCTCAGATACTTAACACCCACACAAAAACAACTAGCCATGTAACCTTGGGCAAGTCATTTAACCCCAATTGCCCTCCAAAAAGGCAAAAAAAAAAAAAAAAGAATGGGCAATGATGTCAAGTGTTTTGAGATGGAGAGCCATGGAAAGGAGAAAAATCACTGGGAATTAATGTATTTTCTCTGTAAAGTAAGAGGAAAGATTCTTAAATAGGAGGGTGAGAATAAGGAGAGATTAAAGAAAGACTAGAAAAATTTTTTGAAAAAAAGAAAGAAAAAAAGAAAGACTAGAGAGTTTGGGATCATTTCTGAGGTAAGAAAATAAATCTATCAGGAAGAGGAGTGCTTTGCTGCAGTGAGTCAAAATAACATCCCTTTGTCATGGATCCCATCAGCATGGTGGGTCATGTCCTCCATCTTCATCCAAAAGTATGTGAGGAGGAGCAGAGGTGGGAGTCATGCAGAGATGGGATTGGCCATGATTGAGAAGTGGGAGGACAATGATAGGAGGGAGGGGCTCGTGGTCAACATAAACAGACTGAAGTGATGTGATAGTCACCAGCGTACATTCCATACCTCCAGGGATAGAACAAGGAAATTGACAAAGAGTTCAGAAACTCCAGACCACCAGCCTGGTAAAATTGGATGACTCAAGGCCACTTGGGAGACTTCAGTTATCTGGGCAGGCATAGAAGAGCAGCTAATAATTGACTTATTGGTAATATTGTCCATTAATAAGACCCAAAAGAGGAAACCACTCCAATGAATTTAATTCTCATGACATGAACTCAAAGTCTTTCACAGTCCTGGTTCCCTTCCTCTGGATGTGTTCTAGCTTCCTGATATCCTCCCTAAAATTCCGTGCCTAATACTAAATGCAATATTCCATATATAGTACAACCAGGGCAGGGCAGAGGACAGAGGAGCTCTTTGTTTTTATGGACTCCATATGTCTTAAGCCAATGCAGCATTGTGCTGACTTTCTTGGTCACCATGTCCCTCTGCTGTCCTATATCTAGCTTGGATTTACTAAGACTGACAGATCTCTTGCCACCCTGCCTCCATTTTGTGCTTAGGAATTTTATTTTGTAAATTCAGCTGTAAGACTTGGCATTTCTTGCTCTTAAATGTCATTTAATTATATTAGAACTGCCAATGGGGTCTGCTTCCCTGGAGACCATCATGAGGAGGCTGTACGACCACTTGTCAGGGATGTTGTAGAGAATACAGCCTCTTATTCAGAGACAGGTAGGACTAGGTCTGCTCTGAGATCCACTCCAACCTTAAAATTTGGTGAATGCTTCCATCGCTGCTTTGTTCATTTCACGGAGCTATTGGGAGGATGAAGTAAGTGTGCTTCATAAACTGCAAAGAGATACAGGAATGTGAATTGGTTTATAATAGGAATAGTGGATGAAAGAAGAAGAAGAAGAAGAAGAAGAAGAAGAAGAAGAAGAAGAAGAA
>NW_027185852.1:19893410-19930581 GCF_028583685.1 Petaurus breviceps papuanus | reverse complement strand
ATTTTTCATCCAGGATTTTTCCAAGGGTACGTGCTATTTTCTTTCCAAAGGTAGTCCATCCTCTGAAAAATATACTATTCAAAAGCCTTTTTTTCCAGCCCCGTCCCCTAATAATTGGGCCCTCATTAGCTGATGGCAGGTGCATGAACTTGGAAACAGTATTTGCACCCAGAATTTCTTACAGGAGTAAAATTGTATTCACCAGATGGGGGGGAGAAAGAAGGCTGTTTGGGATCCTTTAAAAAAAAATAACTAGGGCCTACATTTATATGAGAGAGTTGTCTAGACATTTATTTGGGAGAAATATTTAACTTGGATTGGCCGTCCAGCCCTAAAAGATGAATACAGAATTGAAATACTTCACTTGATGTTTTTCTGGATGGAGATATTTATCTTCAGGGCAAGGGGACTGACAGTGGATGGCTGACTCCTTAGCAGAAGGGTCTTGGTAAGTTGGACTGGAGTGTGATTTCCACCCCTTGCCAGCTCTGCTGTGATATCCCTACAATCAGTGATGCAGATACAGATGTGGGCAAACACAGGCATGCACATGTACACAGACTCACTTCTGTGAATAGCACAATTCTGAAGGTTATTGAGTGAGAAGACTGGAACACCCATCGGAATTCTGAATGCCATGGGCAGAGGAGGGCTTGCTTTGTGTGACTAAGCCCTGAAAGGTTTTGCTTAGACAATTTGAGGCTCCCTCCCCCTCTCCACCTCGACCCCAACTTTCCACTGGGGAGGGAGGGCTCATGGATCCCTGAACTGAACACAAAACATCATGCTGTGTCCTTTTTAACAAGGATTGAATGCTTGCTCACCCCTGCAGGGATCCTGGCTAGGTCACATTCCCTCCCGAATATGATTGGTACCCAGGGGAAGGGTAGGGTAGGGTTGTGTGGCACAAGAGGAAAGAGCATTTTATGCACATACATATCTATACATGCACATGTGCATACATACCTACACATGTATGTACACATGTACATATATCAATTAACAAAATTTACTAAACACCTATTATGTGCTAAGCACTGGGGATGCGAAGAGGCCAAGGAGAGCCCTTGCCCTCAAGGAGCTTACAATCTGTGTAACATATATGTGTGTATACTGTGTACACATAAGCTTATGTGTGCGTGTATACACGTATGTTTGTATGTCCTTGTGGTCTGAGATTGCTCCATTTTTGGCCTCAGCTCCCTAACCATGGTGCCTGGAATGCAGTCAGTGAAGTATAAATGCTTATTGAATGTTGGATTGATTGACCTGGTATCAGAATAACTCTACTCAAGTTTTTACTCTGCTGCATTCTGCCTGTGTGACCTTGGACTCATCATTTCCTCAATTCAGGCAACAAGGGACTCTACAGAGCACTGGACCTGGAAATCAAGTCAGAAAGACCTGAGCTCAAATCCAGCCTCAGACGATTACTAGCAATGCAGTCCCAGACAAGTCACTGAACCGCTGCCTCAGTTTCCTCATCTTTCAAATGGGGATAACAATATCACCTCCCTGCAATGGCTGTTGTGCTGATAACATGAGATGTCTGTAAAGCACCTTGCAAACCTTAAACGCATCACACAAACACTACCTACTGTTGTTACTGTTGTTATTACCGTGTTTCCCCGATAATAAGACACTGTCTTATTATTTTTTTTTTGGACAGAAAAACACCAGAGGGCTTATTTTCAGGGGAGGGCTTATTTTAATGAACATTGACAGCAATTTTAATAAACAGGTAAATGTGAATAAAAAAATGTACCTTTATTCAATAAGCAAATCACTGGGGAAGAACAGGATGACGCGCTCACTGCTGCAGGTCTGATTGGATGCAGCTTGGAGCGCGGCGTGCGTTTCACGGGGGGGGGGGGACGGTGCATACAGAGGGTACGGTAATGTAGCACAGGGGATCACCTTCACTACAGTAGCAATCTCAATAGGGCTTATTTTCGGGGGAGGGCTTATTTTAGAGGAATCTTACACAGTAAGGGGAGGGCTTATTTTCGGGATAGGTCTTATTATCGGCGAAACACGGTACTATTACCTATAAAGTGAGATCTCTCTCCGATGGCCCCTGAGGTCTCAGTTGGCTCTCTGCTCCCATAATCTTAGGAGTGCTCCAGGATGGAAAGGTCTTATAGAGAGAAGTTCCAGAGACCATCAGATGGAATCCCTCCAAGATAAAATCACATCTCCCTGTACAGGAAAGCTCATCTCAGAGGGAAATGAAGTGATCCCCCCAAGGACACAAAGGTGTTAAGAATCTGAAGTGGGATTTGAATCCAAGTCCCTTGAGCCTGTTATGTGCTAGACACTTACTCAATGTTCTTGAACAGAATTAAACTGAACAGACTAGCCTGACTCTTACTCTGGATGCTGTATTTCTTTAAGGGAGAGTTCATTGATTAAATCAAATTATCCCACCCCACCTCAGGTAAGTTATATGCTCTGGCATTTTAACCAGGGTGGAAGGAATCTTGGGTGAATCAAATCGATCAAAGACATTCCAACTAAGAAGAGAAAGACCCAGGTGAATTTAGATGCTTCTGCATGGTGCAGTGGGTAAAGCACCAGCCCAGAGTCAGAAAGACTCTGACCTCAGACACTTCCTAGCTGTGTGACCCTGGGCAAGTCACTTCACCCCGTTTGCCTCAACTTCCTAATCTGTCAGATGAGCTGGAGAAGAAAATGAGAAACCACTCCAGTATCTTTGCCAAGAAAACCCCAAATGGGGTCACAGAGAGTTGGATGTGACTGAAAACGTCTGATGAGCCAGACATTGGATAAACTGAAGTGACCCTCTCAAGATGAGTGTTTTTATGAAAAGAAACCTACTCAGGCTCTCAGGATTGTCTAGAACAGATCCAGCTAGTTCTGAACCAAAGTTCTTCTAGAAGCCAGGAGCTAACAGGACACCCTAATGAAAACTCTAAGAAGCTGCTCCAGGAGGATGGGCAGGTGGGGGGAGAGAGCCTTGACTCCAGCCTCAGCCAGGATCTCCTCACCCCACTCACTCCTCGTTGGCCACAGGGGGACCTTTTGAACTTGGAAGGGTCCACTGTTACTTTAGTATCATCCCTCAGGACCGCAGGGACAGAGGGAAGGCAGATTCATGGGTCCACGAGGGACCCAGCGACAAAACTATGCTGGAGGGGAATTCCCCGAGTGCTCCACATAGGGGAGGAGAGGACTCCCAGCAGCTAGGATCTATGTTACCCCTCTGCCAACATATGCTCTCTGGACGTATGTCTTTGTGGGAGAGCGTCCCGGCCTTTTTACTTTTTGGAGAGGGGGAGAGGGATGTTTTAAACATCTGTTCTTTTACTTACTATCCGCTCTTCTAAAACAGAAGTGAAACATCCATTAAAAATATACCAAGTAGAAAGAGATCTTTTATTCTCTGAATGAATCATGGGAATCAGGCAAGAGGAAAAACATCTCTCTCCTGGGTTATGGGCTAGCAACTCCGTGAAGGGGAGAGAGGAGACAGTTTCCTTCAAGATTCAGTATGCTGTGCCATGGGAAGAAGAGAAACGTTTCTATTGTTTTTCTTATCTTCTGTGCTGTCAGAAATACAAATACCATGAGTAATGACAGTCCTGGCCCTCAATTCCCTGGGAATTGCAGCAATAATAATGTTAATAAGAACAACGATGATGCTAACGATGGTTGCTTGTTGCCTTTTTTATTCTTGAAGACGATCAAATGACATCACTATGCTGGAGTCAAGGTACAACGTGTCTGACTATGGCTGATCAGACCGATACGAGCTTGGAATGGTCTCCCCCAGGTCAGGCACAAACAGTTACAAGAACGTGACTATAATAATAGCAAACATTTATGCAGTGCCTAATATGTACCAGCTGCTGTAATAAGCACTTCACAGTTATCATCTCATTCTGAGAGGTAGGTGCTATTCCCATTTTACAGATGAGGAAACCGAGGCAAACAGAATTTAGGTGACTTGCCCAGAGTCACACAGCTAGGAAGTATCTGAGGCTGGATTTGGAATTCGGTTGTCCTGACTCCAAGTCCAGCGCTGTGCGTACTGTAACACCTACCAGCCCCAATTATATTACATTAAATTACATTGTAATGAGGGAAAAAATACCTATAGGGGACTGGTGGCCAGGAAGAGAGATTTTAGGGTTGGAAAGTTCCAGGGATAGTTAGTAACCCTTTGGGTGTGAGTGTTGCTGTGGAAGGAAAGCACTATCACCTTCTCCTCTCTATCCTCTTTATCTGGTGATCTTTAATGTCACACCACAATTTTCTCAACTTTTTTTAAATTGTAAAGGCAATATAATCACTTTTTGACTTGTCATGGCCCCTTCTTTTCTGCTTTATAGAATTTATATGAGATGAAAACTACACAATCCAATAACTGAGAGCCCCCAGTGAGGAAAATTCTTAATATGCAGTGGTTTGGTTTTCTGTCCTAATTTTAAATTTGTGTTTATCTTTAGCTAAGCCCTAGCCTCTTTGTGTTTAAGGCAAAAGTTGTGATACAAGAAACTATTTTTTAAAATTTACCTGAGTATATTACAGTGTCTATTACTAGACAGGCATGGGGAGGAGATGTTGGGTAAAGCCTTTAAAGAAATGGGAGCTTCAGCCCAGCTCTTCTTTTCTGAGGTACTTGGATGGAGTCAGACTCTCCCACAGCTCAGCAGCCCTCTTTTCACTTCCTTCTTTCAGTCTCTCCTTTAATTTCCTTTTCACCTGTTGTCACCTCATCACCAGTTCTTTCCCTGTCAGCTCATTAAGTCCTGGGCAGAGCTGAAGGGGCAGTCCCCCACCAGCTACTGCTGCTACTTAGCCTTTGACATCTCACTCCTTCCTCTCAGTCTATGTCTGTCCCTTTAAGAACCCCAGAGGTGACTTAATCTTGTCTTCCGACTCCAAGATCCAGATAATTCCTATTTCCTCTCAGAGATGAGAAAATTCTGCTTATTCTTCTGAAAGACAAATTCTAGGATTCTGGAGCTGGAAAGAAATTCAGGTCCCAGGTCCAGAGAAGCCAAATTACTTGTATAAGAGATCCAGGATCTGAATCCAGGACCTCAAAACTCTATGATTAGTGATTTGTCTACTGTACCATACTACCTCACATTATTATGATAGCCTGAGTTGGTCAGTCATATTTAGAATGGTTTGTGCTACTGGTATTGGCTATTCTCAGTATGAGCATTTATTTTAAAAAGTCAGAGCCTACTATATACCAGGCACTGAAGATACAATCAGAAGTATAAGACTGTCCCCGCCTTCAAGGAGCTTACAATCTAAAAAGAAGACAAGACACAAAAAGAAGCTGAAATGTTGGGGTGAGGGGAGGTATCCACTGGGGTGGGAAGGCATAATGAAGTCCTGCAGCAGGGGGGGGGGGAAATGATCTGAGTAAGTGTGAGTTTCAGAATTGTTTTCATCTTGCAGAATGATGGATTTCTGGGTATTATGAAGTCCAGGAGAACAGCCCAATGGGAAATGATGAGGAGAGTTCCCTGGGGTCCTCCTTAAATGGTGGAGGATCTAGGAGGAACTTTCCATGTCCACTCTCCACTTTCTCCAATCAGAGGAAGAAACTGGTGCAGGAAGATTGAGTAATATGCCCACTAAGCTCTAGTGTTTTTCCTGTTGTGCCATATTATCTCTCTACATCCAGTACTTTGTAGTCTGCAGTTAAATGTTCTTTAAGAATCTGGCATGATTTACCAGGGACAAGACAACTAAGTAATAATGTTAAAGATTTATTCTTAAAGTTAAATTTATCCCTTTCCACTTCTGTTAGTTGCATGCTGCATTATTTTGTTTTTGTTTTGTTTTCCTAGCATGAACTTCTGCCCACAGTACTTACACAGCAATGAAGTTCTTCCATGCAGAAGTCCCTTGACTGTTTACAGGTACTCAACACAACAACCATGGCCATTTAATGTGATGTTTTTGTCTCCTCCTAGACTATAAGCTCCATGAGTGCTCAATAATCATGTCTTCACTATTGATTGACTGACTTGGCTCCTGGTTTATCCCAAGAAATGGGGTAAATTTGTTGTTGCTGTTGTCAACTGACAGAGTTGAATAGATAGGAACAGTATTATTCGTGTTCTCTCAATTTTGCCCCCACTATCAGAGCCTGACTATTGGACTATAAGGAGTCACAAAGGAAAGGGCTAACCTGGTTTTCCAGAAGTTAAGGTGATCTGCAAAGGGCTAACCTGGTAGGACTTCACAATATCCAACAAAGCTGAGACCTACTAAGAAAGTTATGTGTTTAGCTGGAATAGGATCCAATCCATAAGGAAAACAAACAATATTAGTGTGTTTTCATATCAGATGTAGTTCTGGGTGAGTGTAGGAAAAATCTTAGGGCATTGAGATACCTGAAGCAAGAGTGCTTACATTAAACATAGTCAATGCCCTGACCACTAGGGCAACCTTTCCACCAACCAAAAGTGACTTTTGCGGTAATACCTGGTATGTGTCTCTTGGACAAGCAAAATGCAAGTTAATGAATAGACCTTCTCCCAGAGAAAGATAGAGGCAGAGTCTAATCTGGTAGGAGGTAAGATGGTGGCCAAAAGCACACGAGACAGACTTCCCACCAAGATGTGCCTGAACAAATGCAGACAGTTGAGCTCTTTCATACCCATTCTAGCAAAAACCTAAATATCACACCAGAATGAATAATGGTCAATAAATCCAATTAAAAACTATAGTAAATGACGTCTTTCACTTTAGAACTATATAAAGTCAGCCAGAAGGTCATGGGCGAGGGAAAAAAGAACCTCCAGCTAGGTTAGCATCCACACAAGCAAACAAGCCAACCAGCTTGAAAAACCATGGGCCAGTGAACACATGCAGTCTGAATGGCTCCTTGTCTGGAGACAACAGTAGCAAAAAGTTGCTTTAAAATAGTCATAAACCCAGTACTGAACCTTAAAAGTGGTAGACAGGGACCAGTGCAATTGGGCAACCCTCATATTGGGGCACTCTAGTGAACTGGCTGAACTAGCAGTAAGTACAGATTCTGCAAGGAAGGAGAGATACATATGGAATCACCACCACAGTTAATTAACCTAGCAGAGGTGAGAATGACTGTGTAATCTGGACCAGTGGCACAGCAGGGTAGACACACACACACACACACACACACACACACACAGAGTAATCAAGAGGAGGGTGTGGGGTGGTGGTCCAAATAAGAATACAGGGAACATTCATTCCCACTGAGTCACAAGGAGTCTTCCTCCCATGCATAGTCAGTGTTAGGCCATCTCCCAGTATAGAACAGCCCTGGGTGGTTAGAGCCTGGCCATCTGGGGCTTCTTAGGAAAGGAGCAGTCCCACAACTCCCATCAGTTGTTCAAATTATACCACCATTCCCACAAGCAGGCTCCTTTCAATGGGAATGAGACCATTAAGCTTGAGTTTGCTGCCTGATCATCTAGGACTCCAAGGTCTCCAGCATTCTGTCCTGAGAACTCTCAGAAGACCCTGAAGATTCACCATCCTGAACCTCAAACATTCATGGAGATCTCATCCTGGTTGATAGAGGTAAGAACAGAAAAACAGGTGACTAATAGTCAAGACCATTCAGTGTCAATCACCCTACCCAAAGGAAAAGCAGGAGGTGGGTTCTGGCCATGGCACAAAGTCCTGGTTCAGGAACTAGGGCCAGAGGGAAAAGTGCATTGAAGAAAACAAGTTTTTAAAAAGATGTTTAAGCTCAAGAGGTACTCAAAAATCTAACCTAGGAGAGACTACAAACAGAACAGTGCTGTAAACAGAGACTCAAAGGGGGAAAATGGATTTTCAGCAAGTAACACATAAATATTTAGAAGAAAGGAAGCAAGAGACAAAAAAAAAATCCACAATAAAAACTCTTGAGGAAAAAAAACTGAAAAGAGAATAAATAATTTAGAAAAAAGTAGAAAAGCTTATCCAAGTAATAGAATCTCTGAAAATTAGAATATGGAAATTAATGACTTCATGCAAGACATAATAGCATAAAATCAAAATACTAAATAAGAAGAAAATGCAAAATGTTTTAAAGTAACCCAAAAAAAAGTCAAGGAGAAATAATTTAAGAAACTCCCTGAAAACCATGATTTAAAAAAAATCCTGGATACCATATTTCAAAAATTGTCCAGGTCCATTATAGGAAGAGGACAAAGTAAAAAAAAAAAAAAAGACTTTGTAACCAGATCTTGAAATAAATTCCAAAAGGAAATATCCCAGAAATTTCATGACCAGAGCTTCCAAGTCAAAGAGAAAAAATACTGAAAGTATCCATAAAGGAGTTTAAGTATGAAGGAACCACAGTCAGGATCACACAAGACCTGACAACTTCTACATAAATAAAAGGGGAACCTGGAATACAATAAACCAAAATGTAAGCATTGGTTTACAAGCAAAAATTACTTACAAACTTAATTTAATCCTAAAGTGGGGAAAACAGTCTTTTAATTGGATAAAGGGCTTTTAAAGAATTTCTGATTAAATGATCAGACCAGAGTAGGAACTTTGAAATAGAAAAATAAAAAACAGAAAAAAAATATAGAGAGAATCCAAGAAAAGCAGCTTTATTTGAGCAAACAGAAGAGGTTATAAGATTATATAGTGCTAATATTATAAAAAGGGGAGAAGAAAAAAGTGTTCCTTCAGAACATTAAAGTCTTCAAAGGGTATTAAGGGAGTCAAATAAGAAACAGAGACTTTGGAAATGGATTTGTTTTGTCCTGAGGTCTTTAAAGGGAGAAAGATAAAGGAAGGTAAAAAATAATAATAGTAAACTACTGTAGAAAAGAGGAAGAAAGAGTAGAATTTATCATTTCTCATAATTGAAATGCTGAGAAGAATTAATAAACATGGAGGGAGGGAAATGGGTGGAAGAATCTGAACTGGACAAAGGAGAAATGAACACAGATAGAAAGAGGAATGCACACATGTCCACAAACAAACATAGATACATTACCAACTCCATATAGAAATACATAAAACTGAACAAGGAAACAAGTGGGAATAGGGAGAGGAATTATGAGAGAAGATAATACTACAGAAAGAATGGTTAGAAGTAAAATAAACTTCTTAATCCTAGAGGGAGAATTCCAATGAAAATAGAAAAGATTTTTTAAAACTATAATTTAAGTAGGTTCCCATCAATTAGTAAATGACTGAACAAGTTGTGGTATATGAATATCATGGAATATTACATTTTTGTACCCGAAGGAATTATAAAAGAGATAATTTCAAAGAATCTTGAGGTATATGAACTGATGTAGAGTGAAGTGAAGAAAAACAGAACAATTTATACAATGACAACAACTTTGTAAACTAAAACAACTTGGAAAGATGAGAGATCTGATCAAGACAATGACCCCCTCCACCCATGTCTCCGTCTAGAAGATCTATTCAGAAGCAAACTACTCACCTCCTGACAGAGATGATAGACCTAAGGAAGAGACATATATGTTTAGATATGTACACTATCTGGATTTGTTTTGTTTCAGGATACTAATTTGTTAGAAGGGTGTTTTTTTTTCTTTCAGATTTCGATTGGAGGTGGAGGTGTTTTGAAGAAAGAGAGGTTAGCAATAGTACTGGGAAAAAAAGGTTATTGAAACTTTTTTTTTAATGCAGAGAAAACAACTGAAGCAAGTTCAGAAGGAAGCATAGACAAGCAAGAGAATGGGAATTAACGTAGGATTTTAATTTTAATTAAAGTAAAATTTATTGTCTACTTTTTTTAGCATTCTTTTTTTTTTTAATTTTGATGTCCAAATTCTCTCCCTTCTGCCAGCCCCTACATCACCTGTTGAGATATTATCTGCTTAAAAAAAAAATCAAGTGATATGACATGGACACTTGTGGTTTCGCATATCATTTTTTTTCAATATTCTGTTTTGAATATGGAAATGCTTTCTGTTATTTCCTATATTCAATTTTTTTTAATGAAAGATAATGCATACAGATTGTATAAGTGGAGTCATAATGGATGCTGTTATGGGGTAGGGGAAGGGCCAAAATTGGAGCCAAAGGGATCTGAAACCATGGTAACCATAGGTAGTGGAAACAAGATGTATTGAAGTACTGTTGGAGTCTAATCACTTGGGAGAGGAGAGAAGGTCTGAAGGATATTAGGAACCCAGAATCAAGCAGAATCCTAGGGCATCTGAGTATAATGGATTCAATGGTCCCAGTCTTTTTGTAGTTGTAAGTGCAGAGCTGTGTACATCACCGAATTTCAAATAATGGAATGGGAATGAATTTCTCCATGATCTTGGTACCAAGATGTGATATTATAGGCCTATGTAATATAGCAGACAGAACACTAGGTGTGGAGTTGGGAAGACCAGGTAATATGTTGTTCAATCTTTCAGTTATGTCCAACTCTTCACGACTTCATGTGGCATTTTCTTGGTAAAGATACAAGAGTCATTTGCCATTTCCTTCTCTAGTGGATTAAGGTTAAGTGACTTGTCCAAGGTCACACAGCTAGTAAGTACCTGAGGCCAGGTTTGAACTCCAGTCTTCCTGACTCCAAACCCAGTGCTTTATCCACTGTGCCATTCAGTTACTTATGAAACCATAGGCAAATGAATTAATCTCTTTTCACCCCAGTTTCCTCATCTGTAAAATGGGAATTACAATGCCTATGGTACTTATCATAAAGAGTTGTGAGGAATAAACACAATCAATATAAACTGCTTTGCCGCATAGTGTGATGGAGAAAGCCTGTGGATTTGGGATCTGGAGGACCTAAGCTCAAATCCATCTTAGATACTCACTAGTTATTGTAATGTTAATGGGATTTAAGATCTTCCCCACCCGTTAATAAATAGTCCTATAGTCCTCACCTGGGACCCATTAAGGGAGGTTTGCTTAGGGGAGGCTTGCTCCAAGGAAAGCTTTTGTTAATTTCTAATTAGGCACAGAGTCACTGGGGTTGTGATCCCTTCTGGCTATATATATATATATATATATATATACTCTGAGTTGATATTTTACTTTGGGGACTCACTTATGAGAAGGATCTTCTGATTCCCTGGTCAAGATTCTGAGTGCCTGGATGTCCAGAGCTCCTCAGCTGTTCAGATGTAAAGGCTCTCTCAATCCAGGGATGTGTGTATAGTGCATAGTTGATTCAGGCAGTCAGGGCCCTGTCTGTTGGTCTTTATTTCTCTGCTTGTATTTTCTCTGAAGTTCAGGGTGCTGACTTTTCCCCTGAATTAGTGAATGTAATTAAAAAAAGATTGTTGACCCCATAAACAGCTATCTTTCCTAGAAAAGTAGATCTAAGAACCTGTACTAGCAGCCATCCTGAGGATGCCAGTGTGGTTGCAGCTACAGTTATATGACCTTGGACAAATCAGGCTAACTCTCTGTACCATCTTTAAAACTGGGATATTGGATTCAGTGGCCCCATTAAGGGATGACTCCAAGATCTTTCCCAAGCTCTGAATTTGATGATCCCATAACATAAAACCTCATATAATTTTATATAATATCTTTTATGTTATAAATATAATATATAAAATACAAGGTTTTCTTTGAAAGAAAAAAAAAAGAAACAGGCTCATAGCTTTAGAGCCAGAAATGGACATAGAGGTCATCCTGCAATTTTACAAATGAGGAAAGTGAGGTCAGATAGATCAGATGGGAAAGAAGGGGAAAACTGGGGCAGGCAAAGATACTGGACCTCGGATCAGGAAGATGTGAGTTCAAATTCCGCCTCAAACATTTCCCAGCTTTGAAACCCTAGGCAAATTGCTTGACTGCTGCCTGACTCAGTTTCTTCATCTGTAAAATGAGAATAATAATAATAACAGAACCTACCTCCCAGAGTTGCTGAAGGTATGGAATGAGATAATGTTTGTAACGAGTTTCACAAAATTTACAATAATACAATTGTTAGCTGTTGCTATCATCTGAAACTAGGCAGAGTCTGAGCCATGCTAAAGCTGAAAGGGAATCTTGAGAATGGGTCACAGCCAGCACAAA
This sequence comes from Petaurus breviceps papuanus, assembly GCF_028583685.1. Classification (NCBI taxonomy): domain Eukaryota; kingdom Metazoa; phylum Chordata; class Mammalia; order Diprotodontia; family Petauridae; genus Petaurus; species Petaurus breviceps. The sequence continues at coordinate 19,918,581 of NW_027185852.1, read as the reverse complement.
TCGGCTAAGTGCTGAGAGCCCCCTTCTGATGGGGGAGCCCCACCCACTCCAAAGTCTTAAAGGAGCTACAGCTCAGTGAACCTGAGAAGTGACACCGACAAATAACAATCTGCCTTTGTCACTAGGATATTTCACAGCAATAAGAGAAACGTGAAATCCCCAGAGCAGCGGAAAATCATGGCTCAGTCCCATCCTCCGCTCTGGCTTGAGCCGGGATCCAACCTCTGGGTGCTCTTCAGATCTGTCTTCTTTGCCAGCATCTCCACTGACACCCCCCCCCCACCACCCCAACTCCCCCACACCCCCAACACACACCTCCTAGAGCTCTGGTGATGACCAAAGCACATGCCTCTCAAACTTGGTTTTGCCTCATCTCTCAGGTAAAAAAAAAAATGGTTCACCTCCTGCTGCCTACGCGGCCAACTCCGCGGGGACCCCGCTTTGTTTGCATGACAACCCCCAAGGGTTAGTCTAACGGTGGAATCCCTCCAAATTTTCATTAAACCCCCTTGTAAACCAGAAACTCAGTCCTAGAGGGCTACATCTGGCCAGGAAGCCATCTGTGATTCGTATAGCTGTGCTCCAACAGAATGACAACGGCGTGAAAAACGCTTTTCTCTGGTCTGCAGTGAACTGTAAAAGTAACATTCCTAATGGCTTCTGCAGGCTCGAAAATGACATAACTGCTGTTGGCTTCATGCTGAAGTCCTAGCTGTGCACGCTGCCAAGATTCTGAAGGAGCCTGGGCATCCTCAAAAATATAGGGCGTCCTTCCGCTGTCCCATTTGACCGACTTGGGAGGGATCACAAGTGGTGAGTTGAGAAGGGCATTGTCAACAATGACCTTGAGTGTTATTCAGCCCCCAAGCATTTAGTAAGAACCTACTTGGTGTCTGACCCTGGAAATCGGAAGATAAACAAAGCATCCCCTGCCTTCCGGGGCTTACAGTCTACCGAGATCAAAAAAAGACTTTTACTGGTAGGTAAATAAAAAGAAAGGGGGAGAGGAATAGAATCTGAATCACTGATTTCACTGGATAAGAAAATCCCTACCACCCGGGCTGGTTGGCACCTTCCCCGAAATTTGACTCTAAAAATTTTGCCTAAATTACTGAATGGTTAAGAGACCTACTAAGAGTAAAACAACCTACAGGTGTCAGAAAAGGTCCTCCCACAGCCCTGCTAACTCTGAATATGTGAGCCTACAAAATACTGTTGGGGGGAAGTGCTAACACCCATCAGGGGGATGAGGCTTCAGGAAAACTTCTCTGTAGAAAGTGATGCTTAAGGGAGTTAGGGATTCTAAGAGGCAGAGGGGAGGGGGAAGGGTATTCCAGAACAGGCAAGCAGCCTGTACAAAGACCTGGAGATAGGAGATGGAATAGCAATGATGGGAAACAGCTAAAGACTTCGATCAGAGCTCCTCTGGTTTTTCTAGTCACAAAATTCTATAAATTTAATAATAATAGTCTACACATACATTTATCCATGTGACACTTTACATGGGTGTCCTTTCCTATCATTGGTCTTACTTGATCCCCACAATAACCTAACAACTTGGATTTTGTGGTGGAAACATCATGGGACTTGAAGCCAACAGTCCTAGATTCAGTCCTCAGCCCTTGCCCTTACTGCCAAACACTGAGTCAGGAGACCTGGATGTGGTCTAAATGGAACACTCATTTGCTCCGTGACTTTGGGCAAATCACTTAACCTCTGTGTGTGCTAGTTAACTGTCTTAAGAGTCTAAGTTTCTGAGAATTAAAGACCCACATTGATGGAAAGAGTTTTCACATTACGGATTTCCTATACCAATGAAAACAAAGGTTTAGATTTCAGAATAAATACCCTAAATAGTATTATTAATAATAATATGGTGCTAATGATATTATTAATAATAGCATTTATGTAACTTTAAGCTTTGTAATGTACTTTATAAATATTATCTCATAGCCACCCTCAGGTAGGTGCTATTGTTATTTCCATTTTATAGATGAAGATACTGAGGTAAAAAAGGTTAAGGACTTGCCCAGGGTCACACAGTCAATATGTGAGGCCCATGTGTTCTATGAACTATACTGCCTAACTGTCCACTTGTTATTACTGTCCATGTGCCTATGAACAATTCAATCCACATCCTCTTTGAAATAAAGATAAAAATGTTCCCTGTCTATCTCACTGGGTTGTTGAGGACTGGGTTTTACAAAGCAGTTTTTAAAATGTAATCTATGATTACCCACATTTTACAGATCTAGAAACTGAGTCATAGGCGGGAAGAGAGTGGTGAGGAATGCCCTTCCCAAGATTACATGATTAGGAATAGGTGGAGCCAAAAGTCAACCTTGAATCTTCTGATTCTGAGTCCAGAGCTCCGGGTGCCATAGTAACAGGAGCTACTAAGGTCACTCTGATCCAAAAGACAACGGTTTCATCAGCATAGGGTATTCCTGCTATGAAAACTCCTTCTCCCCATCCTGGCCACCTGCAAACTTACAGGGGAGAGAAATCCTAAAGAATCCCCTGGAGAAAGGAAAGCAAGCATAGTCCAGCGAGCAAGGGTGGATTTGGGCCCAGGTCTTTCTGACCACAGTGTACTTCATGGTACACCTATAAATTACTATTATAAACATCATCATCAGTGTTGATGGGGTGCTTGAGCACTTGTGCTTGGACTTCAGTTCCAAGATCACATTTCTCCCTAGCTTCAAAACACTGTCCTTAACAGTTTTCTCCCCAGCCCAAGAACACTGCCCAGCAATAACTCATGAGCAGGTCCCAGTAAGAAAAACTACCTTTATGCATCATGAGAACAAGCTGACTTCTGAAGATATTCTCTTGTAAAAGCAGGACTATCCAGCCTGGAAATTTTAAAAGTCCCTATTTGGACTTCCAGGGACCAGGATGGCAGAGTGAACCCTGGCTGTTCCAACCCCCTTCTCTGACCCTGAAAACATAGTAATTATTGCCCCAAAGCAAAACTTTAAACAGTAAAGGCTTGGGAACCCTAGAGGAAGGGCATGGCTAGGGCCCTGCTTCAAAATGGGTAAAAAACAGACTGCAAAGACAAAGACTCTGGAGTCCTACTATCATGAAAGGGAGGAACCAAATTCAGAGGGAGACAGTGTTGACTCCACACTCACAGATGAAGCCTCAACAGGGAACTGGTCTCAAGCACAGAAAGCTTTCCTAGATGAGCTCAAAAAGAACTTTGAAAACCAAATTAGAGAGGTAGAAGACAAAATGAATAATTCTTTTAAATTCAAAATTGCAAAATTAGAGAAACGTTACAATGAAGAAAACAGCTCCCTAAAAAGAAAAATGTGTGATATGGAAAAGGAGCTTCAAAAACTGAGGAAAATAATTCACTATAAACTAGAATCAGCCGAATTGAAGTGAATAACTCTATGAGGAACCAAGAATCAGTCAAACAAAACATCAAGAATGAAAAATTAGAAAGAGGTAAAATATCTCAATGGAAAAATAATTGACCTGGAAAACAGATCCAGGAGAGATAATCTGAGAATCATAGGCCTACCAGAAAATCATAATGGAAAAATGAGCCTAGACAACATCCTCCAAGAGCTCATCAAGGAAAACTGCCCTGAAATACTAGAACCTGAGGATAAAATAGAAAACGAGAGAATCCACCTGACACCTCCTGAAAGAGATCCCAAACTGAAAAGTCCAATAAATGTTGTGGCCAAACTCCAGAACTATCAGGTAAAAGATAAAATACTACAAGCAGCCAGAAGGGAACAATTCAAATATCACAGAACTACAGTGAGGATAGCACAAGATCTGGCAGCTTATACTGAAAGATCGGAGTAACTGGAATATGATTTTTCACAAGGCAAAAGAACTCAGGTTACAACCAAGGATCACCTATTCAGTAAAACTGAACATATTCTTCTAGGCAAGGAGAAGGTCTTTCAATGATATAATGAATTTCCAGACCTTCCTGATGAAAAAGCCAGAACTCAATGGAAAATTCAACCTCCTATTACGAGATGCAAGAGAGACATAGAAAGAAATGAGGAGCAGATGGACTTCATATTTACCTGGAGAGGCTTATACAAACTGATGCTGAGTGAGAAGAGTAGAACCAGGAGAAATCTGTACACAATTACAGACACAAGTATGTGCGATGACCAACTTTGATAGACTGGACTCTTCTCAGCAATGCAGGGTTATAAGTCAACCCCAAAAGTCTCATGATGGAGAGAGATGTCTACATTCAGAGAAAAAACTAGAAAGAACTGACTTTGAATCCATATCAAAGCAAACTACCTGCATTTTTTCTTTATCTTGTTTGGGTTTGTTTCCTTTTTCCCATTGGTCATTCCATCTGATACAATCCTTCTTTATAACCTGACTAATGTCTAATGTGAAAGTCAATGAATTTGGCTTAGGGAGGGAATGACATACACACTAAATAGGGTATCTCACCCTACAGGGGAGTAGGGGGGAAGGGGATGAGAGGGGGGATGATGGAAGGGAGGGCAGGCTGGGGGGGAGGGAAGTTGGAAGCACCCACCTTTGAAAAGGGACAGGATCAAAGTAGAGAATAGAACAAGTGGGAGGTGGGATAGGAGGGAGGGAAATATAGTCAGTCTTTTACAATATATCTACTATGTTATTGTTTTGCATTAGCCACACATGTACAATCTATACCAAACTGCTTATCTTCCCAGTAAGGGTGGATGACAAGGGAGGAAGGGAATGAATCTGGACTTCAAAGTTTTAAAATCAAATATTCAAATATCTATATATCCACTATGGAAATGTATATATATATATATAGTTATTATTATTATTTTACATGTAACTGGGAAATAAGATATACAGGCACTGGGGCGTAGAGATCCACCATGCCCTACTGGGAAGTCAGAGAGAGGATAGGGGAAGATATGGGAGAGAGCGGATTGGGGGAGGGGATATCCAGTGGGATCACTGTTTTGGGGCGGTGGGTAGGGGGAAAATGCAGAGAACATTTCTAACTCAAAATCTTGTGGAAATGAATGGTGTAAACTAAAAAATAAAAAATATATATTAAAATCTAATAAAAAGATAAATATAAAAAAAGAGGAGTTCAAAGGAGAGAGTGATGGTTTCTAAGTGGGTTGAGGAAATAAGATTTAAGTTAATCTTACTCATTTATAACTATTTTTCCCCTTTTTGTTGTTGTACATTTAAAAATTTTAAATTTAAATACAAAATGAAAAAAACCCCAACATTGTCATGTACACAGCAGACCATAAGAGAGGATTCAATACAATACAATAAATTATCGTTTCAAGAAAACCCATATAATAAATACCACACATTGTTTTCAAAGCTAAAAAAAAGAAAACAGGACTATCTTGTAATCACAGAATTATCATGTATTGATTGTGAAAGTTATCATATTCAATCCAGAGGTCAAGCTATAGAAATCAACTCTCAAAGCTATATTGCTACCAACATAATAGGCCAAAAATACACCCCTTAGAAATCCCTTCCCCTGGTTTCCAGTAATGAATGATGTCTGTGACCAAGGTTGTAAGTTGTCACCTAATTAACATATCTGCCAGATAATCCACTGCTTTCCCTATGTAAGAATTAGCATCATTCCCATAAAGTGGCACATTCCTTAAGGAGCTCTGCCCACCACATCAGCATTACAATAAACCTTTGCCACTTTGACTTCAAGAATGCTCTTTCCCATACTCCAAGTCCTTGAGGGGTTCCTGAACCCCTTAAGTCAGAACAATTGTCATCACCATTGTTGCCATCATCATTGTTATTATTTTTATTTCAACATTGCCTCTACTTGGAAAAATAAAATGGTCAAATGATACTTGGCACCCTCTTCCCCACTTGACATTTTGGCCAAAGCAGGATTGAAGCACACAGGCCAAACAGAATTACCCGGCTTCCAGCCATCGGCACATGTGTTCCTTGGATCCCTGAGGTTTTCAATTTGTTCCTGTTGATCCAAACTATTAAGTTCTCATTTCTACCATCAGGGATGAGTCCTCACCTCCTGAGCACCTCAGGCTGAAGGCACGATCCTCCTTCCTGGACCCTGTTTCGGAGCAAAATCTCCCACCTTTATCCCACTGTTGACAGTGAGTCCCTCACATGATAAAAATGTGTGCAGACTCATTGTCCTCCCTGGTAGCCTTGGCCTAAACTCTCCCAAGTTCAAAGCCTGAGCTCCCCCCCCCCCATCTGACAGGAGTCCCAGCAATGGGTTTTGAAGGGTTCTGTGGGAAAGCAGCCCCTTCTTGGAAAAGCCAGAAGAAAAGCAGCATCATACCCCCAAGGCCCTGGCCTGCCCCTTGGTGAATTATCATTGACAAAAATCCTGATTCTCATTTTCTGGAAGAATCTTGGGCATTTCTGAACATCCCAGATTTAGGGAGCTCCAATCCAGATAGTAAGTGGCCAGGCAAGGATTTGAACTCTGGCTTTCTTTCTCAATCAGCACTCTCTAGTCTTGAAAAAAAATAAAGGTAGTCTCTGTAGTTTTTACAAAGCTCCCCTGCTGGTGACTCTGCCTGCCTCAAGTCTCTCCCCATCCCAATCCTCCTCCACCCAGCTATCAGAGCAATCTCCCAAAAGGAGGGTCTGGCCATGTCACCTTCATCACCCCCACAATCAAATAGAAAGCCCTCTGTTGGGCATTTAAAGCTTGTCACAACCTGGTCCCTTCCTTCCTTTCTGTAGTTCTCCCCCCTTCCTCCCCAGCTCAGCACAGACCTTCATGTGGTCATCGCACAAGAGGCTCTACCCTTGACCCCATGAGTCTTCACTGGCTGTGTCCCCTGCCTGGCATGCTCACCCTCCTCATCTGTGCCTCATTTCCTGGCTTCCTTCAAAATTCAGTTCAGATCACATTTTCTGCAAAAGACCCTTCCCAGTCCTCCCATCCTTCCCCCAGTGCCTTCCATTTTGAAGAGGAAGAAAACTGAGCGACAGGAATGTGGAGTGAGTCGTTCATAGGCACATGGACAGTAATGTCAGTGTAAAATGGAAGGCGCTAGGATGATAGTTTGCCTATTGTCTCCCTCGTTAGAATGTAAGCTCCTCCAGGACAAGGGTTGTATATCCCCATAGTTGGCATAGTGCCTGGTATTTACCAAATGCCTGTTGGCCAACTAACAGATGGCTGCAGGAGGGATGTGTTACAGTGGTCCTCAACCAGACAACAGTTGGATTGGACTTATACTACTTGACCCCAGAGGACTATGGGTAGAAACTGCAAAGCAGTAAATGTAGGCTCTTTGGCAAACCAAAAAAAAAAAACAATCCTCACATAAGGAAACAGCCTAGCACAATGTAAAAAGCACTGACTTTGAAGTTGAGGGACCTGTGTTCAAATCCTGCCATTAGCACTTTTATGATGTATGTGAAGTTGGGCCTCAGTTTCCTCATCAATAAAGCCTCAGATGTGCCTTCCAACTTCAGATCTGTCATCCTCCTCCAAAAATTGGAAGTATCTAAAAGTGAAATGGGCTGCTTCTGGATAGAGAGAATTCCCTCCTTCCCCCCCCCCCCCCCCGCAATTCCTGGAGGCCTCAAACAGAGGCCTGGATGCACACTGGTTAGGAGGGTTGAAGAATGAATTGCTACTTTGGTTAGAAGATGGAATAGATCAGAGATGGGGAACCTGCAGCTTCAAAGGCCACATAGACCTCAGATTCCCCACCCCTAGACTAGATTGTCACTGAGGCCCCTTTCAAATACAAAGATAATAAGATTACCTCCTGCTCAGTAAGGCAGGTATGTATTTTTATTTCTATTTTACAAATAAGAAAACTGAGAGCTGGCAGAAAAGTCTGCTAAAACCCAGACCTTACAGAGCCCCTGGTAGCTCCAGAAAACATCTGACCAACCTTACAGAGCCCCTGGTAGCTCCAGAAAACATCTAACCAACCTTACAGAGTCCCTGGTAGCTCCAGAAAACATCTGACCAACACAGACACCAGGCTCTGCCTTCCCACAGCCAGACTAAGACTAGGAATCAGCAGCACCAACCTGAAGGTCTTGAGGCCTGGCTTCCAGTTTGGGCTCTTGGGTAACTCTGGGCAAAAGTGACTCACTCCCCACGCTGGGATGGGACTTCCATAAAATGAAATGTCTCCCTAAGTTCCCTCCAGCTTTGGTTATTCTGACCCTGGTTCTATGAGTTGTACATTCCGGTGAAAGAGCCCCCTGGAGATGAATGTTAGCCATCTCCCCCTCATAAACCCCTGCTCCCATTTCCTCCTGAATATCAGCCAGGGCTCATAATGAAATCCTGCCCATTCTTCTGGACCCGAGTGTAATGCAGTAAGGGGCAGGGGGGAAAGGGGAGATAGAGGGTAGGAGGAATCCTGCCACAGAAGCTCAGAAGGGAAGTTACTTCTTCACCCAGAGATTCAGTTACCTCATCTCTGAAATGAGAGGCTTGACCTTAATCTTGAAGGCTTCTTCCAACTCTAAGAACCAACGATCCCATGGGATGGCCTGGAGTCCCAGCCTGGCTTCTGGGGACCCACTCAGGGCCTCAGCTGATGCTGGCCTAGGGGATCTCTGAGGCCCCTCCCAGCTTTCCCCCATGCTATGATTCTAATAATAATAATCACCAGCATTCCTGGAACAATTCACAGCCAAAAGGGTATCAGGGACTCTTCTCCCTCCAGAGTTAATGGAGACAAAGAACTTCTTTCTTTTGTCCATACTTGATGATTGTTTGAAAGACATCCCAAGAGGAGAGGTATGTTCCTTCCCATCTAAGAGCCTTGCTCAGGGTTCCAGGAAAGAAGGAAGGAAGGAGAGGAGAGGAAAGGAGAAGAGAGGAGGGGAACGGAGAAGAAGGGAGAGGTGGGAGAGAGCAGGGAGAAGAGCAGAGAGGAAAGGAGAGGAGAGGAGAAGAGGGGAGGAGAGGTGAAGAGAGGAGGAGAAGAGAAGAGGGGAGCGGAGAAGAAAGGAGAGGAAAGAAGGGAGTAAGTGGGTATCTGGGGTGGGATTTGAACCCTTGACTACAAATCCACCATTCTATTGTTTATATCTGGTGAGTTTAATGCTCTGTCCTCAGATTGAAAAGGTGTCATTCTTTTGGTAAAACTCATTTTTTCTGTTCTTCTTCAGGCATCTCAGTATATAAGCTCCTCTCAGGCAGGTACTGTTAGATCCTTAAGCACCTACGAAAATGCTTGTCACATAGAAAACCTTTGATAAATGCTTTCTCTGCCTTCTTTCTTCCCTTTTCCCTTCTCCCTTCCCTTCCCCCTTCCTAAGATGTAAGAACCAAAAGCAGTACTCCTGATATGGCCAGGCTAGGTCAACATGCAATGTGACTATCTGCTCCTAAATGCTATATCTTCCTCAACACAGCCTAAGCAAAGATGAACATGTTATGGCCACTATGTAGCGCTGTTGACATCGGCTCAGTTAGCAATACACTAAAATTCGTATCTGCTCCCTGAGAATGGTTGCGCAGTCATGACACTGCCATATTCAACACGGAAAGTTGCTTTTCCGTTTAGTTATTTTCAGTTATGTCCTGCTCTTTGTAACTCCTTTAGGGGGTTTCTTGGCAAAGATACTGCAGTGATTTGCCATTTCCTTCTCCAGCTCCTTTTACAGATGAGAAAACTGAGGCAAAAAAAGTTAAAGTGACTTGTTGAGGGTCACAAAGTTAGTAATTGTCTCAGGCCAGATTTGAAATCACATCAATCTATCCCCTAAGCCACCTAGATGCCTCTGCTCTTTTTAAATATGCTGTTAAGACTTTACATGTATCCTAATTAAAATCCGCTGTCTTAGAGTTCATTATGTAAGGGATTCACCTCAATACTCATGTCTTCCTTCTGTGATTATCTGCTATAAAGACACATAAAGACACATGTACACATACACAAATCTTGTATGTAGATGTTATGCATATAGATACATGTGTATATACAAGATATGAATGTCTATTCACATATATACATAGTGTGTATAAGAATACATAGAAGATATTGTATATAAATAAATATGTACAAATATGGACGTGTATGTATTTAATATACATTCTTCTATTTTTTTTTTTGCTTGTACACAGTTATTTGCATGTTGTCCCCTCCATTTGACTGTGAACTCCCTGAAGGCAGGCTCTGTTTTGCTTTCCTTTGTACTCTTAGCACGAAGCACAATGCCTATCATTTATAACTTGAACTGGTTTTACTATTATGTTTAGCCAGTTGTGCTGGCCTTTTGAGATATTTTCATATCCTGACACTGTCATCCACATAGACAGCCCGGATAAATTGTAAATTGTTGGACTTGGAATCAGGAAGATCTGAATTCAAATCCAGCCTCAGATACTTCTTGACTTTGTGATCCTGTAAAAGTCACTTAGTCTCAGTTTCCTCAACAGTAAAATGGATATAGGGTAATAATACCAGCATCTCTCTCCCAGGGTTGTTGTGAGGATGAAATGAGATAATATCTGTAAATCATCTTGACAACCTTAAAATTATGATATCAATGCTAGGTAATAGAATCGGGGGCAACTAATTAGCACAGCTCAAGTGTCCAGCCCAAAAAGATTCATCTTCCTGAGTTCAAATCTGATCTCAGACTCTTACTAGCTATGTGACCCTGGGCAAGTCACTTCTCCCTGTTTGCCTCGGTTTCCTCCTCTGTAAAATGAGCTGAAGAAGGAAATGGCAAACCACCCCAGTATCTCTGCCAAGAAAACCCCAAATGGGGTCACCAAGAGTCAGACACAAACAACGAATTTTGATCGATGGGCTCCTCTCAGCAATACAAGATTATAAGACAACTCCAGAAGACACATGATGGAGAGGGTTATCCACATCCGGAGAAAGGACTACAGTCTGAATGCAGATGGGAGCAAACTGCCTGCTGTCCCTCTTTTGTGCTTTGTTTTGTCCCTCCTTTCTCATTGTCCACCCCATTGGTTAGAATCCTTCTTTACAACTTGACTAATATTTAATGCGAAGGTATTTGTGGAACCTATATCTGATTGCATGGCACCTGGGGGGACTGGGAGGAGAGGGAGAGAGAGAAATCTGGAACTCAAGGGATTGTGGAACTGAATGTTGTAAACTAAAAGCAAATAAATATATATATATATATATTTTTTTTTTTTTTAAAGAGTCGGACACAACTGAAATGCCTGAACAGTAGGGGATAGTATTCAGGGCGTTAGCTATTCTCCCAACTTTGTGTCATCTTCCAACATGATAAGTAGCCCACCTATGCCTTTATCCAAGGTGCTGATTTAGTAAATCTCCAAGCTCATCTGGCCAAGGACAGGTGCCAAGGGCACCCCAATAGAGAGACCCTCCAAGATGACGTTGGGTCATCAGTAGCTCCTCTTTGGATCTGGGCGTTCATCTGTTCAGGCCTCTGCCTAATTGTCATGTCATATCGGCCACTTCTCCATCTCATCTCCAAGACTACAGCATGTCAAACTTTGTCGACTCTTTGCTGAACGGAGGTAAACAGTCGCTGCAGTATCACCTGGACCTTCTTGTCTTACCATCCAATAAAAAAAGGAAATGAGGCAAGTCAGGTGTAACCTGTTCTCAGTGAAGCCAGGCTGGATTTTCCTGATCACCACTTCCCTTTCAAGGAGTTCACTGTCATTCCTTTAAAGTGACATTGGAGAGTTTTGAAAGGGATTGAGGCTGAGACTGGCCCAGTTTTTAGAGTCTACTTGTGCCCCTTTTATGAAAAATTGGAGAAGCCAAACAAAATGTGGATAGACTTGAACAAAATAATGAAGTGTAAAATGATACAGAACTCTGTATACTGTAACAGCAATATTGTTTTAAGAACAACTTGGACTGAATAAGTCATTTTGACTTATTCCCAAATTAACTCCAAAGGACATAAGAAGGAAGACACTATGTGCATCCAGAGAAAGAACTGATAAATAGAAGCATATATAGAATAATTTTATGTTTGCACGCACATGCACATCGTATACACACTCACATATTTATGGCTAATAGTAGTCATCTGGGGGGAGGGAAGAGAAAAAGGAAAAAAAATAAATTTACATGATAACTTTATTATATGTTTAAAACAAATAGCAAGCTATAGGTAATAGATGTGCAATTTCATGTGCAATCATCTTTTTTAAAATTATTATACTGTTAAGGAAATGCTTGCTTTATTGTTTTATTCCATAAATTAAAAATAAAATAAACCTTCAACATATCAAAAGAAGAAAGAAAGAAAAAGAAAATCAAGATAACATTTGCCCTTCTCCATTCCTACAACATTCTTCACCACTCCACAACAGCTCATGCTGCTGCTATCAATTCAGTATTTGGTAAATTCTTCCTAGGGTTGGGCACTATTCTAGAGGCTGGGGGAACAAAGACAAAAACAATGCCCCCAGGTCTTTACCTTTTGCGGGGGGTAGAACATTCAAACAGAGGAGGGCTGGAATAAGGAAGGACAGAGCCTTAAAAACTAGGAGGTGAGATCTGAGCTCAGCCTTGAAGGAATCTAGGGATTTTAAGCAGTGATAGTGAGGAAGGAGCATATGGGAGCAGCGCATGAAGGCGATTCTAGTTTGGGAAACAGCAGGTGGGCCAATGTGACTCAAACTTTGAAGAGTAAGGCCAGATTAAGACTTTTGTTAAACCCTAAATGACTAGGGAGTCCTTGGTTCGTATCTATAGGATTGAATTAGACAGTCCCGTGGACTTCATGATGCCATGATTCTGAAGAAGCCTCTAAATAGGACATTCCACCTCCCAGCTCTGAACCTTTGCCCAGGCTGTCTCTGCCTAGATCGCATTTCTTCCTTACTCTTTCCTCTCAAAATGCCCAACCTCCTTCAAGATTCAGCTCAGACGCTTCCTCCTATAGGAAGCCTTTCCTGATTTACCAATGACTAATTCCTTCATTTCTAAGGTTACTCTTCATCAGTTACACACACACACGTGTGTGTATATATGTGTGTACATATACACATATATGTATATACTATGTTGCATTATACATCGTATTACAGTATATTGCATTATACTATACTATTACTATAGCATACTATAACATTATATCATATCATGGTATGGTATGGTATGGTATGGTATGGTATGGTATAGTATAGTATAGTATATTGTATTCCATTCTATTTACCTCTCTATGTATATGTTGTGTCCCCCATTTGAATGTAAGCTCCTTGAGGACAGGAACTGGTTTTGCCCTTATTTTTAACACTTCCAGAACCCAAAATGCTGATTGATTGAACAATTAGTGCCTTCTGCAAAACCTAAAACTACTTTGCATTTTTACAAATGACTTTGGAAGGAGGGACTGGGCAATGAGGGTCCAGTCATGGGAGCATGAACAAGGATCCCACATATACACTTGTTGAGTCCAATTTTCTAGGTGCACAATGGTAAGGAAGGCAGATGTCCACAGTGTGCCATTATAATCAGTGTTTCCTCTCTGTTTACTGCATGATAAAGAAAAGACCTTTGGTGAATACCTGGATTGTCAATAGGAATGTATGCAAAAGTCACCAATGGGAAAACTGACTTTTCCTTCTCTTCCTGCTGACCATAAAGTGTAAAGAGAGGTCTCTGAGCTCCAGAGGACAGACGGACAGTGCTGGACTCCCTCTTGGGTCACACAGTGACACATAGACCCCCTAAGCAGGCCTATGTCTGGCACCAGGTCATCCCTGGTTTATGCCTTTTTTCTCTTTGGTCCAGGGCCTTGTGAGAGCTAGAAAAGTCCAGTAACTGGAGTCCATCCCAGAGGACTCTGGCAGCAGGACTCAGTGAGCATCACAGCCCTGAGGAGAGCACCATAGTGCCCTGCCTGGCAGTGGATCCATGGCAGCTGAGATGCTGTGACCTAAAAGAAAGCAAATGACTTGGACCATAAGCTACACCACACTCAAAAGGGAATTTAATTTTGTGAATGTTCTGGAGCAACTAATTTGAGTCCAAGCCACTCTCCCCAGAGGGAAGTGTAGAAGAGAGAATGGGGGAAGGCGGGTCTTGAATAGAGGGAAGGTTCAGAGAAGTTACTGCAGGGAAATTGAGAGCAGAGCAAAGGGATTGTTGGGCAGCAGTAAGAAAGGGCCCTGTTGAAAGCACAAATTTGTAGGTGGGCCCAAGCAGTAGTATCTCCCAAGAAGCTTGGAAGAAAGGGGGAAGGCCCAGAGCATAGAGCAGGCATGACCCAGGGATGAGGGTTGACATGGTGTTAATAATGGAAAGGGCAAACAGGTAAATTATTCAAGAAAGGATGCCAGCACACTGTTGAACTGTTTAAAACAAGGAAGGGTCATGACAATAGGGGCACCTAGTTGGTTAAGCTGGCACACCCTAGAGTCACATGACCATGGGTTTTTCTTTCACCAAAGGGCATCCCTGGAACCTACCTAGTGTCAAAGCTTATTGTCTGACCCAGCTTATTGTCAAAACTATGAAGGAAGCTATAGGAGCCCAGAGGATCATGGGTAATGGATTGGGAGAACAAAGAGGGAAAGAACAAATGGAGTGCCTAGGAAAGACAAAAACAGGTTTAAACACAAGAGTTCTTAACTTGAATTATTTTTTTAAAAACTATTTTAAATTTAAAAAATTTTTTTTGATAATTATTTCAATATAATTAGTTTCCCATTTAATTCTGTATATTTCATTTTATGTATTTGTGAAGGGCTCTATAGGCTTTATCAAACTGCCGAAAAGGTCGATGGTACAATAATAGCTGGCATTTATATAGAGTTTAAGGTCTGCAAAGCACTTTGCATATATGTTAATTAATTTGGTCCTCACAACAATCCTATGAGGCAGGGGCTGTTATTATCCCTATTTTACAGATATGGAAACTGAGGCTTAGTGACTTATCCAGGATCACACATCTAGGGTGTTTCTAATGCAGAATTTGCACTCAGGTTTTCATGACTCCAAGTCTTATGCTCAATCCATTGAGTTACCTGGTTATGGTTAAGAAACCCTGACTTAGGATGAGTTTGGACAAAAAAGAGGTGAATGGACAGAAGGTTATGTTCTAAGGGAAGAATTTCAGGATTCGGCATCATGGAGATAGGTTAGCTGTAAGGGAAGCTGTCTAAGGTGGCATTCCTCTATGGTGCGACTAATGTTGAATAGAGTTGTCTATCATGGAAATCAGAAAGGGTGATGAGCTGGCAGGACATGGCATTTGAAGGGACATCAGTATTATTATGGAAATCCTCAGCAAAATCACAAAGGTTTGAGGTGGTGACTTAATACCAGGAACTTCAAGACAGGAAAGAAAAAAACTTGGTGGCCAATGGATGTCAGCAGCAAGAGTGTGGAGGGATGATTTTTTGTTTTGCTTTGTGAGACTGGGTCTTCCTGTCTTGCCAGGATGGAAGGCCACTCACGTGGGCCATAGTTCTGATCGGTACTGAAGCTTTGACCTGCTCCTTGAAAGGAAAGCTATGGCAGATCTTGACAGCCTTGCCGACAAAGGTCTATGCAGTCAAAACTGTGGGGTTTTTTCCAGCAGCAATGCATGGCTGTGAGTTAAACTATAAGGAAAGCTGAGTGCCACAGATTTGATGCATTTCAATCAAGGTACTAGAGAAGGCTTCTGAGAATCCCTTGGATAGAGAGGAGATCAAATCAATCAATACTTAAAGAAATGAATTCAGACTATTCACTGAAGGGCAAATACTGAAGGCGAAGTTTAAACATTTTGGCCACTTAATGACAAAACAAGACTCATTGAAAAAAGACCCTGTTATTGGGAAAGATTGGAGGCAAAATGAAAAGGGGATGAAGTGGACAGATAGTGTCATGGAAACAAAGAATGTGAACTTGTACAGACTTCAAGAGATAGTGGAGGAGAGAAGGGCCTGGTGTGCTATGATCCACTGGGTCACAAGGAGTCGAACATGCCTGAACCATTGAACAAAAACTATTTCTGACCTGGGTAAGTTTGCCTCTCCTAGGTAGCCCGATGGTCCCTTGTTCTCAGGAGTTTACCCTATTGGTACCAGACATAGTGTCCACAGCTTAACATACAACAGTTCAGATGCCCCAAGCTCCCAATCTACTAACCTCAGTCTCCTCAGAAAGAATTATAAGCATGAGCCACAATGTCTGACCAGACTAGACAACATTGAAACATGGAGCGGACCTTGATGGAGAAGACACAAAGCAGTGACCCAAATAGCTGAACCTGGCAATGAAGCAAAGTAGTGTCTCCCTAGCCCCTGTTTCTGGCGGCCTGGGAAAAGGAGTGACTTGCTATGGAGAGGGCCGCCTTCCACAGTGTGTTCAAGTTTTCATGAATGCCAGAAGATAAAAAGCGTGGGAGAGGAAGAAATCTGAGAGGAAGGAGAGCCTGTTAATAATAGAGCAGGGGTTCAGAGGGCACAGTAGAAAGGGTGGGCAGGAGAAGTGTTATTAATATGAATATAGAGGCCAAGGCCTCATTCAGAAAGTGGAAACCTGGGAGACAATAAGCACATGAGGGTGGGGGAAGGCCGTGGCTGCCAAGCCCAGCTTTACACAAGGGCCCCTTTTTCTGTCCTCCAATTCAGCTGACCAAGATCAGCTCCCAGAGGCCAGAGTCCACGCACCTGGTAATTGATCTGCCTTCGACCCCTCTCTTAGCCGAAGCTCTAGGGCTCGACCTGAGAGCCTTTTAGCAAAAACAGACGGCACTAGCCACAGGGTGACAGTATCCATACCACAAGCCGGCTTCGTTAATGAATGACACCCAGCACTGAGGCTGTAAACCCTCTGGGTAGCAGTGTCTGGCAGTAATTAAAGGGCTCCCATTAATAAATCCCATTCCTGAATGGTTTACAGCTCCCCTTTTCTCAGACATATCAGGCTGGGACTTGTCAGGTGGGGCCAGGAGCAGACACGTTGGGAAAAGACAAATAAAAACATGTCCAGAAGAGAAACACCACCAGGCTCTCTGAGAGTGAAGAGGCCCTCTGGGAATGGGGCCCAGCTCCAGTCACTGATGGGGAAGGGCCTGGCACCACTGGGGGCCGCCCGCACCTGCTGCCTGATTACCAGAACGGCCTTTCCTAAAAAACCACACTTCCAGAAGCCGAGAGAGGAAAGGGTCCTGAGTGGCCCTCCACAGTAGTGCTGTCCACACCTGAGTCAAATCCCTTCTGCAATGTATCTGACAAGGAGACATCCCCCGTCCACTGAAGTCTTCCAGTGCAGGAGAGCCTGCTCCACCTTGGGACAGCTCTAGATGGTAGGAATTTGGGGGTTATTTTTTTCTGACTTCCAAATCAAACTTGTTTCTCCATAACTTCTATGCAGTGCTGCTGATAGAGCAGGAGTCCAGCGTGCATGAGACAGGATGAGCCGCTTGTGTTGTTAAAATAAACGCAGAGGCCATTTTACAGGTAAAGAAACCAAGGCAGACAGTGGTTAATTGACTTGCCCATAGTCATAGAGCTAGTAAGTGCCTGAGGCAGGATTTGAACTCTGGTTTTCTTGACTCCAGGCCCAGGTGCTCTATCCACTATGCCACATAGCTGTGGAGAAGTCAAACAAAATTAGAACATGACAAAAAATAACCCAAAGTCAATGAGTTTTTCTGATGGGAGGAAGATAACAGCTCAGCTGCAACAAAGAGAAAAGTCTCCATTTCAAGTGAAAAAAATTCCCCCAAATTTCTAGGGAAGCAAAGTTGGAAATTGGAGACACATTGATAGGTCAGCTTCCCCTGCATTGCCTGCAATTTCCAAAGTCTCTGTCTCTGTCTGTCTCTCTCTGTCTCTGTCTGTCTGTCTGTCTGTCTCTCTGTCTCTGTCTTTCTCTGTCTCTCTGTCTCTGTCTTTCTCTCTCTCTCTCTCTCTGTCTCTCTATGTCTCTCCTCTCTCTCTGTCTTTCTCTCTCTGTCTCTCTATGTCTCTCCTCTCTCTCTGTCTCTCTCTCTCTGTATCTCTTTTTCCTTTCTCCTCCCCCCCATCCCCCACACCTACAGATGTTCTTGAAGAGAGTCCAAACTGGCCCTAACTCTGCCCTCATGTAAACACATGGTCTTGTGTCATCATTCTATCCACTAATCTGGAGTCATACCTAGACAGCAGCATGCAAAACACATTAAACTTGGTTTAAAACCCAGTTACACGTTCATTCATTCAAATTCTGCCTTTAACACTGAGTAACCCTCTTTAAGACTAAGCTTTCTCATTTGTAAAATGGGTATGATAAATTTGTTATTACCTATCTCTCACAGTTGGTATGAATCCATTAAACTTTCGGGTGCTATAGAAAATGTATGTTTAGAACATATTAAAGATATGTTCGTGATTCTATATGAGAAATATGTGAATTAAAAAACTAATGCTCTCTGGTTCTTTGCGGACTATAAAACATGGATGTAATGGAAAGCATATTGAACTCGGAGTGGGATGACCCAAGTCCCTGCCCCTACAGGGGCTAGCTACATGACCCCAAGCAAGTCACAAGCTCTCTAAGGGTAAACTGTTCATCTTTAAAACTGGCATTATAAAACTTGTACTGTCTACCTCATGAGTGTTGATGTGAGGAAAGTACTCTGTCAACCGCTATGGTGCCATAGAAATTGCTGGATTTAAAGCCAGAGGAGATGGGAAGAAATCCCAGATCTGCTACTTTCTACCAGTGTGAACTCAGGTAAGTATAGTCACCTTTATGGGCCTCAGTTTCCTGACCTATAAAATGAGGAGATTGAATTAGATGACCTATAAAGTCCTTTCCAAGTGAAATTCTACCATTATATGATCATGTTATATACATTATTAATAGTATGACATAAATGCCAGTTATCATTAGCAGACATTAGGTCTTTCACTAAAGTCCTTCTCTGATACCTCATTAGGACATGTGTGCCATGATGAACTCTAGGCCATGCCAACAGAGTCCAACCCAGCAAGCTGGACTATAGGTTCCATGTGTCATAAAACATCATTACTGTCCTACAATCCCATAAGACAAATTGGAAATTCTCATCAAAAGATGGTAACAAAGTGGGTTTTTTGATAACAGAAACTCATAAGCACCATCCATTCGGGCATTATCTTGACCATGATGTCCACTGGTGAAGGAATTCATACCAATGGCAGAGATAAGCAAAAATTGGAAATGCATAAAAAAAAAAACCAATGAGGGGGAAAGATCCACATTAGAAGTTTTGCTTCCTGAAATTCTCTTGGATACCCATACAGGAATATTCTTTAGCACAAGCTACCCTCATATGTGGGACCCTAAAAGTTGTTCCTAGGTTTAAAGAAAGTTTTCACTCAGTCTCAATTCAAAACCACAGTTGTGAGCTGTTTCTTTTTCTAAGATCAAACCAGAAATCACATTCACTAAAAGCAAAGGTATTTAATAAAACTATATAAAGGTAAATTAAAATAAATCTCCCCACATTCACAAATGTACATTCTTCCATAGCATTGGTGAAAGAGGGAAGGTATATCCCCCAGATAACTTATACAACAAAGGCTCCATTTCAGCTGGAACATCTTTCTGGCTGTGTAGATGCCACTTCTTGCTTCCCCCCAGAGTTGTTGATGTTATCTATTGGTTCGTGGATGAATTATAGCTGCTCAGGAGGAGCTACAGTTCTTTTGAATGACAGTCCATAGCCTTAGGGCTATTTCAGCTCTTTTGTGAATCAGACCTGTAGCTTCACCAAAGCAACAAGCAGGAGAAAGTTCACAGCTGTTTGTTTTGTTTTGTTTTAATTTATTCCTACTCACCACAGAACAGAAGAGGTAATTCACTCAGGCCAGTCTAACGTTTGGGCTCATCATGCTCCCTGGCAGTTAGCTTACCTATATAAAGATTGTCCTGCAGATTTATTTAGTAAGACTTAAAGGGGTGGAGTGTAACTGATGACCTTTGCTACCCAAATCATTCTTCTTTATACAATCCCATCAAGGAGGCTCACTTACAAGAAATTCCAACACAGTAAGATTTCATTTGGGGAAATTCTCTCACAAGAAATCCCAAACAGGGAAAATTCATGCAGGAACTTATTTTACAAGAAATTCTCATTCCTGAATGTCTGTCTGTGGAGTTTTCATACCAAAAGTTCCTCATTGATGTATTTCCCTGTTATTTGTTTTCCTAAATCTGCTAAATGCTAAATCCTAAATGCTGCTGCCTGAATTCAAGAATATGGTAGCCCAAGAAAATTTCACATCTCTGCAATGTTGGGTATGAGAGTACTAACAAAAAAAACAAGAGTTAACATTTTATGGGTCTTTAAGATTTTCAAAACGCTTTATAAATATTGTCCAATCACTTTGGAAGGTAGGCACTATTATTGAAATCCCTAGTTTATAGATGAGGAAACTGAGGCAAATAGAGTTTAAATGACTTACCTAGGGTCATAGAACTAATAAGTGCCTGAGGCAAGATTTGAACTCAGGTCTTCCTGATTCTAGGTATAATTGACTATAAGTCCTTATTACTAAACAGCATAATATAGTATGGTGATAGCAGATTCAAATAGAAATGAATCCCCCGGGCAGCTAGGTGGCGCAGTGAATACAGCATGGGCCCTGGAATAAGGAAGACCTAAGTTCAAATCCGTCTTCAGACACTTAACATAAAAACTAACCATGTGACCTTGGGCAAGTCACTTAACCCCAACTGCCCTCCAAAAAGCAAAAAAAAAAAAAAAAGAACTAAATTCCTCCTGACTTAGAAAACCACAAATGAACATTATCCATCTTGTATTGTATTTTTATTTTTTTTTGTTAAACATTTCCTAGTTGCATTTTAATCTGTTTCTGACCACTTGAGTTTTGAGGGTCTTAAATTGGACTCCCCTGCAATAGTGTGAGAAAACACTAAATTTAGAGTGAGATTGTCAGAGCCCAAGTCCCAGCTCTAAAGGTGAAGACATAGCTACTGTACCATCCCCTGGGCAGACCACATTGAGAAAATTATGTTCATTTCTGGGCACTACAATTTAGAAAGGATATTTGATAAGCTGGAGATGGGTCAGAGGACAGTGAACAGCCTTGAGTCCTTTTCATATGAGGAAAGTAAGTTGAAGAAACAGGAGATATTCGTCCTGGAGGGTTAAGAGGGACGGTACCATAGCTGTGACTTTGAGAGGGGATTAGCCTTGTTCTGCTTGGTCCCAAGGGGAAGCACAAAGAGGAAAGGGTGAACATTGGAAAGAAGCTGATTTCTGCTTGGTGTCAGGAAAAACTTCCTAACAATCAACAAACAAAAAATAGAAGGAGCTGCCTGGAGGGGCATGGGGGTCCAGCTCCTCCCTCAAAGCCTTTAACCAAAGCCTGGGTGCCTACTTGTCAGGAATGATATAGAGGAGCCCTTCCCTTGTTTAGGGAGAAATTGGACAAGAAGCATCATCAGGGCCCTGGAGACCAGGGACCATGAGTGCTAGACTAGGGAGCCATCAGGAGAATGAGGGCAATGTTGTCTTCTCCTCAATAGTCAATTGCCTTTTCGCCAGCTTTTTATTAAATCATCAATCTTTCTATTTTGACAGTCACTGAGACCCACTACCACAAAGGAAAGAATCTTTCTTAATTACCAGCCTTCGTCTCCCTCGGGATGCCTGAATACCACCCCAGGACAAGCTGTTGTAGGGCTCATCTTTTGCAGAGGGAGCAAATGAAATGCCTTATTTGTACCAAACAGCAGAGAATACCCTTTTGGGGGAATTTAAGAACTGTATTAGAAGGAGCCCAAGACCCTGAGTTCAAATCCTGCCTACAGTGTCTGTGGCCTGTGTGATGGCAGAAAAGTGTCACATCATGTCTCTGGGTCTCAAAGTCATTATCTATAAAATGGGGACAAAAATACCAACATTCTCTTCCTCACAGGATCGCTGTACAGAAGGTACTTTGCAAACCTTAAATAAAGCAATAATGACTTGTGGTGGCTATGTGATACAGTAGGGTTCTCACTAGTACTCAAGCTAGAGGAGTTGGGTTCAAATATCCTCTCTGGCCCTTGTGACCTGGATGATCTTTTGGGCCTCAGTTTCCTCATCTGTCAAACAAGGGTTTGGATCAGACTGTCTCTAGGACCCCCTCCGGCTCACAATCCTATATGAGATCTTACCTGTACTGATACTATCAGAGGAACTGGTTGTGCTGAAAAGGGAGCTGAGCTCAGAGAAAGGAGACCTCAATTCTTACCTAACATCCATTAACAATTGTAACCTGAGATAAGTCTCCTCCCCTCTCTAAGCCCCACTGTCCTGAACTGAATAGGGAGAGTCATACACTCACCCACTGCCTCCTAGGATGGTGGTGAAGGAAGTTCTTTGTCTGAACCTGGAGATGCCACAGAAACCAGAGCTACATTTGTAATTGAAACACTGTCGGTGCATCACCCAGGGGGCTGCAAGAAGCAGCCGTTCCACAGATTTTGTCACTAATATACCTTGTTTTGAGGGTGCAGAGACATCCATAAGGCTGTTGAAATAGGGCTGGGTTTACGTTTCAGGACCAGAGTTCAAATCCTGACGCTGCCACTGATTACTTGGCCACCAGGAACATGTCACTTGCCCTTTCTGGGTCTTTATTTCCTCATCCCTAAAATGAAGAAGGTGTTCTCAATTTGACTCAATTCAATAGTTGTGGATTAGATGCTCCCTAAGGCCCCTTGTGACTCTAAATCCATAAAGTTCAAACATTGGATTCCAGATTTCCGGGCTGTGAATCCCTACTCTAGAGGTTTGCTGATTTCTAGACAACATAATAAAACAATGATTTAGATAAGCAGCCGGGTGGCAGAGTGGTTAGAGTTCTTGGCCTAGAGTCAAGAGGACCTGAGTTCAGATCCAGTCTCAGACACTCTCTAACTATGTAATGCCTGGGCAAGACCCTTCACGACTGCCTGCCTCAGTTTCCTCATCTGTAAAATGGGGATAAGAACAGCACCTCCTTCCCCAGGCTCAAAGGAGATAATAACTGTGAAGGCCTTGGAACAATGCTTGGCACATAGTGCCATAGAAATATTAGCAATAATGATAATGACGTATGACAGTACCAATGATGACGGCATTGGCAACTGCTCTCAAGGAACCTGTGCTCTAAAAATCAGCTCCTTGTGAGCAGTGGCTGGTTTTCTTTTCTATTTCCCCAGAACCTAGCACCTAGAAACCTAGAAAATGTAATAGGTATTTAATTGTTGTCATTCGGTCATGTCAGTCGTTATGTGACTCTTCATGACCCCATCTGGGGTTTGCTTGGCAGAGACACTGGAGAGGTTGGCCGTTTACCTCTCCAGCTCATTTTACAGATGAGGAAACTGAGGCAGAGTTTAGTGACTTGTCCAGGATCACACAGCTGGTAAGTGTCTGGGATGGATTTGACTCCAGCCTCAGCGCTCTATCCACTATGCCACCTAGTTGTCCTAAGCATTTAATAGATGCTGGCTAATTGATTGATTTCTATAATGCCTTAAAAATCTGCAATGTGTGAATAGATTATTTCACTGGAATCTTACATCAGTGACCTAGAGATAGGAGGGGACTCCAAGGCCGTCTACACCACACACACACACACACACACACATCATTTTACAAATGAAGACATTAAAAGCAGGTGCCTTGCTTAAGGTCATACAAATAGTAAGTAGCAGAAGCAGGATTCAAACCCAGAGCCTGTGATTCCAGAGCCAGGCTGCTTCCCCTTTGACCTCCCTGCCACAGGTATTATTATCCCCATTTTACAGGTGGAGAAGCTTGGGGTTTGAGAGGTTCAACCTTCTCCTTGGTCAATTTAAGCATTTATTAATCCCCTTCTATGTGCTAAGCACTGGGCTAGATAGTAGGGGAAAAAAATGTTAGTCCCTGCCCTCATGAATCTTACATTCTGTTGGGTCACATATCTAATAAATTCCAGAGACAGGATTTGAATCTAGATTACATGGCTACTCTGTTCCTGGTTCCACACTAGTCATGGAATGATTGAAATCAGTTGGTTCATGGAAGAGAATGGGTCCAATGGGACTCCAGATACTATTAGCAGCTTACACTCAAGTATAAAGCCAAGCAAAGTCAACAAACCCTCATTACATGTTTACTATGTGCCAGACACTGAATTCAGTTAATCACAAAGAAAGACATTCCCTGCCCTCAAGGAACTTCCATTCTATTGGGAGAAGATCACACATAAAAGGGAAGTGAAAAGTTGGGAGGAGGGTGTTGAGAAAAAGGTGCCTCTGGTGAAATCTGGAAAGTTAGGAGCTGGGCCAAGAGAGGAGCGAGGGACGGCTGACCTGGCCACTTCCTGAACGTGGAGGAAGTTCTTCTTCCAAAAAGAACTCATCAATGAGAGAAGGGGACAAAAAGAAGCAAAAGGATATTCCAGAGTGAGAAAGCAGCTGAAGCCCAACCCAGAGACCTGGGAATGGCGCCAGGCTCAGACTTAAAAAACCCACCTCCCCTGGTGCCAACAAGTCCATCAACCGCAGAGGGGACAACACATGGAAGAAGACACAGGGCAATATATTACATATAATTGCAAAAACAACAAAAAAGGCAAGAACACCAAAGGAGGGGAGGGGTTACATAAATCGTAGCATGTGGCACCTTGAGGTAATAACACATTGTAATGACATTAACATGGCCAAGTTCAAGGAATTAAAAAAATAATCTGGAAAGACCTTCATGAATTAACACACAGTAAAACAAAGCAGAACCCAGAAAAATGTCATGCATGCCATGACTGTAGAGGGGGACAAGTGGAAGAGGAAGAGGAGACAAGCCAAGAATCCTGACGAGCACACAGAGAGCTGGAAGAAGGAAAGGAGAGAGGGAGGGAGAAAAAGAAGGGTGAATTCCGGGCTGAAATTAATTAATTGCACATCAATAATTGCTAAGCAAGCTTAACTGGTGGTGTTGATCATCCATGCTCAGCTTTTAGTGAAACATTTAAATTTAAGGATAACAGACAAGTAGATGGCTGGCAGCAACATGTTGACATGTTCCAAACACACTCTTGGCCAATTGCAATGTCATGGAATTATTCACTGGCTTTTGCTAGTATTGAGGTCAAGAGGGTAAGAGGGTATCACAGGAGAGGGATACAGGAGGGAGAATGACTATGGGAAAAGTTCTGACAGGGGTAGGGAGGGATGGTCTTATAAGAAACAATAGAGGTGAACCCCCTAACCTTCTGTAGGTAATTACCACTATTCCTCCACATACACTCACA
>NW_027185852.1:19887396-19893400 GCF_028583685.1 Petaurus breviceps papuanus | reverse complement strand
ACGCATTAGATGTAGAATTGGGAAGGCCTGTGTGACCTTGGGGGAGTCCCTTAAATCCCTAGCTCACTGTCCTCATCCAGAGAATGAAGTTAGAAGTCAAGGGCCCTTCTTGCTCCAAATCTCTGACTTGTGACATATTATTGGGTGTCAAAGTTATTTGAGGATAATACCACATAAACCCAGGAGACTGGGAACTACTTGAGGACAAAGCAATCACTATTTCTGGGGCATGTATCTCCTCCAGCCCCTCACCCAACATTCTACCCACATATCAGCTTAATAAATCTTTGCTAAATTAAAATTTTAAAGTAACACCTAGGGGTGATAACTTCAAAGAGCTTTCAAACAGAAAGCTTCACCCCAAAAGTTTCCTCCCTGTCTGCTTTCTGATATTTCTAATTTCTTTTCAAAGGAAATGCCATTTTATTCTGGTGTGATGTGAGGTCAGAAATGGAAATAATCCTCAAGGAAGTAGCTCCATGATCTGCAGTCACCCAGAGGTGTCTGAAACTGAGATCAGAGTCCCCATCTGCATCTGTTGAAAGTCTCCCCAAGTTTCAAGGCCCAGATCAGATGCTACCACATCCAGGAAGCAATCCCTAACTTCTCCAACTGGAAATGCACTCTCCCTCTCCTGAACCACAATCATTTTATTTTTACTTTTTTACTGACTTCTCAGCTACACTTTGGATTATACTAGTATGTCTGATCTCCTAGATATACTCCTGAAGCACATTTATTCTTTATCTTTGTATCTTTGCATCATAGAATTCAGACCAAGAACTTGAAGGACTTCAGAGGCCATCCTGTACAAGCCTCTCATTGAACAGATGGCAAAACTGAATCCCAGGGAAATGACATGGCTAACCAAATACCAATCTCACAGGAAATAGCTATCAGAGGCAGCATTTGGACCCAAGGCTTCAGACATCAGATCTAATTCTCCTTCCCCTTTAACATCCTACCACAGGCAGCATCTTGACCATAGCCTAATTGATAGAAAGCTATAAAGAATACAAGATCCCCTTATGGTTCCTGTTTGTTGCTTATTTTTGAAAAATGGATTCAAATGTGTAAAATGTCATATTAAACACTGTCCTCCAACAAGACATCAAAATTATACAAGCTTCCTTTAACTGAATTCCAACAGATAAACTTCTTCAAAAATCTGTGTTTACTAACATCAGGGAAGGCACGAAACAGAGAGGTGTGTGATGACCTAAGGTTCATCAATGTCATAGAAGCAATCTACCTCAGAATCCAGTTCAAGGAGGGATCCCCTAAAGATGGGAAGATCTACCATGTACTCCTGTTGTCAGATGACACTATATTAAGTGCATCAAGCCCTTGAAACAAAGCAGAGCCAACAGGATGGGACCCATCACCACAGAAAAGAATTTAGCCTAACTATCCACATGGGACAAACCAAGTGGATGAAGAATGATTATTGTTGAGATAATGTATGTACAATCTGTGAGCTTCTCCTATACCTATATAAATATATACACACATATGTTTTCATATATGTGTATGTATATGTATGTGTAAATGTGTATGAACATGTACATACCTCTGATATGATACACAAATAAATGCATTGGTGGGATTCTAGCTGGGTCTTGATGGAAACCAAAGAAGCCAGGAGGTAGAGATGGGGTGGGGGGAGAATGGCAGGGTTGGGGGATAGTCAGAGTTGGTGTTTCTTGTTTGAGGAAGTGTTAAGAAGACAATGCCACTGCATGGCAGATTATGCCAAACAGAGGACTGTGTATTTGATCCCAGAAGCAAAAGTGAGTCAACGAGTTGATGGAGTAGGGAGGTGACATGGTCAGACCTGCACTTTAGGAAAATCCCATTGACAGCAGAGTGAAGGAAACAATGATTAAGGAGAAGGAAATGTAAGTAAAAGATGAATGAAAAAGAAAAGGGGGATGGTAACACGGATGGTGTAAGTGATGGCCAACAGACAGTCCATGTTGTCATTCCACTGTCATAAGAAAGGGAGGAAGGACTGCAGCATGTTGAGCGAACCTGTCTTTGGATAGTTTATGATCTAACATCCAGTAGGAAATGCCCACATCATAGAGCTCCCAGATCCATTTGAGTATTCAAGTGAATAAATGTAGAGTCCCACACTTAGGATCAGAAAGTCAACATCACTAAGACAAGATAAATGAAGGTGTGGCTAGACAGTAGTACCTTTGAAAAAAGTCAAGGCTTTCAAATGACTGCAAGATCAATAAGAATGAAAACTGTAATACGGGAATCATGAAAGCTCTTGGAAACTTAGGTTGCCTTAAGAAAGGTATAGTTCGCACCAAGGAAGATAGAGGAAGGTGATGGGTCCTCCTGCCCTCTTCCCTGGTCAGACCTCATCTGCAGATTCAGACTCACAGTAATGTCTTTCAGGAAGGATATTGCTGAGCACCATGCATCCATAGCAAAGGTCAGATGCTTCTTTGCTAGGTATGCTGTAGAAAGGATTCTTGGTCACATAGGGGTCACTACTTTCTGACACAGCCCATTCTAATTTTGGATAGCTCTAATTGTATGGAAGATGTTGAATTGGAGAATTGGGGGGGGGAGTAATTTTCTTTCGGTGCTTTTTTTTTTCTTAATCTCAAACCAAACATGCCTCCTTGTATCTTCCTCTCATTGTTCATGGTTATTTCCTCTGAGGATAAGCAGAACAAATTTAATCCTTCTTCCCCCGATAGCCCTTGCACCAAAGAGAACTCTTGTCTCTTACCCTCCTGTCCAAGCTAAGCGCCCCCAGTTACTTCACCAACATGTCATGTGGGATGATCTCACAATCCTTTGCTGTCTTGGATGGCCTCTCTGGACACTTGCCAGAGGAAGGTCCTATCACACTTCACTCTTCCTTCTCCTTTATCACTTGTATCCAGGAAGCCAAACAATTCTTCCTCAAGCATGTTCCTCTATAAACCATTTGTAGTAAAAGTTCTTAACTTGGGGTCAATTAACTTTTTTTTTTTTATGTCTGGAAAACCGCATTCAATGTAATTGATTTCCTTGCTAACTCAGAGTATTTTACTTTATGCATTTAAAAACATGATTCCAGGAGGGGGTCCGCAGGCTTCACCAGATGTCCAAAGGGGTCCATGACATACACACACAAAAAGGTGAAGAACGCTGTTCTGTAGGATCCCCCATAAGTGGTCATGAGACTGAGACTCCCCCTCCCTCAGACTAAGCCATTAAAAGGCCCTGTTAAAAAGCAAATATGTCCCCTGAGAAGGGTAACACCTTAACGTAATAAACTGATTCAAGGTATGGCATTGATGAGTGAGTCAGCCAGCCAGCCACCAGCCAAGGGAAGAAATCAGACACAGCAGGGGAGGTAGAGAGAGGTGAATAGGTCCAAAAAGTTCTGGCACCATTCGTAAACGACTTGACACATTTACGATGCTCTTGTATGGACATTATCTCATATGATCCTTCCAGCTGCCAGATTATTGGTTCTCATCCTCATTCTATAGACACAAAGGTGAAAGTCCAGAGGAATTACATAGAGAAGATGCATGGTACACAGACATAATGTTGGCTTTGGAGTCAGAAAGAACTTGGACTCTAATCCCACCTCTGACCTTTACTAGTTGTGGGATCATGGATAAGTCCTCAGGCCTCTTTGAGCCTCAGTTTCCTTACCTGTAAAATTGGGCTAGAGATGAGAACCATGGTTTCACTGATATAGGAAGCTCCCATGAGGAAACACCCTCTCCAATGCAGGTCAGCTCTTCATCTGCAACATATAGGCTCTAGAACACAGAGAAGTGACATGCTTAGGGTCACACATCTAGGCTATATCTGATATCATGTGGCTACCTATAAAAGGGGGATAATGGTACCTAAAATACTAATATCACAAAGACATGTTGTGAGATACAGAACCAAAAGTCAGAGAAGCTAGATAGGCAATATAATTTAGTATAGAGAGCATTAGATCTGAATCCAAGAGGTGAGTTCAAATCCTACCTCAGACACTTAACTAATTATGTGATATTCATCAAGGTCACAACCACTCTGAGCCTTCTTTTCCATATCTATAAAATCAGGCTAACAAACAACCAATTGTTAAGTGTTGGAGCAATAAAACCCCAAATCATTCACCAATAGTAGGCAAAGGATATTTTTTTAATTCTCAAGAGAAGAATTAATAACAATATGAAAGAATGGAAATGAATAATTATAAGAGGAAAAGTTGAGGTGGTATAAAAACAGAAGATACTCAAAAAGATCCATTTAAAATAATAGCACCAATTTCACAGAGTTATTGGGAGAGAAGGTTCAGAATAGTGGATGGAGGTCTGGCCTTGACATTTAGGAAGATCTGGGTGGGTAAATCCCTTTGCCTCCAATGCCTTAGGCAAGTTGCTAAATTCTGGAGAAGGTGCTGACCTGCTTTGGGGGAAGGAGTTTCTCCACCTGGGAGTTCCCTACATTCTTAACATCAAAGGCCCCTGTCAAAAACAAAAATAAAATAAAACTAAACAAAAAGGGGTGATCTATAAGAAGATAATCTTCACATACCAGAACATGCTATAAAAATGCTAGTTGCCATTAAGTGACTTACCCATAGTCACAACTAGATAGCAGCAAAGCTAGGGCTTAAACCCAAGATTTCTAGTACCATCTTTCTTCTAGCACATTCACCCAGGTTTGGCCTTTAGAAGCCCAGAATTTTAGAACTTTCCGAGATCTTAATGGTCAGTCCTGCTGAGCTTTACCTGAAACTTACTACAAATCATTTAATAAGTGTTCTATTTTCCATCTGTAAAATGGAGGCAGTAAGCTTTGTCCTGCTCACCTCCCAAAGGTAAGAAATTCAGATGAGATAATCTATACATAAAGAACTTTATGACCCCACCTAAATGTGAAAGGGAAGGGAGCTAGAGAAATGGAGGCTATTGTTGGGATTGGCTATTATATTTCCTTCATTCAATTTGGGGGGTACTTACTATGTACTGGGCGTACAAAGCTTTACTAGGAATGAAACAATTCCTTCTCTGGAGGAACTCACCTTGTGTAGGAAAGCAGAGACCACATATATACTGAAAAGCGAATACAGAAACATAAAAAAAAAACAACACAAAAGTCATTTCGGGGGAAGGCGCTAAACAACCCCAGGGATCAGAGCAGGCTTCCTGTAGAAGATCCACCTTAGAGGCCATCTGAGCCAACCCCCTCAATTATGTTATTAAGGAAATTTCAGTGATTGGCCCAAGATCACAGAGGTAGACTATCACTGGGAGGGTTGGAAGCCTTTCTCCCTCCCCTGCACCACATTGTGCCTCTCCCTACATGCTTATTGGTAAAGAGCACAGAGAAGGCCTTCATGGGGCCATCCAGGCCAGGTCTTCCCAGAGATCCTGGGCATTCTACAGTAGGGAGTGTCTGCATCCCAGATGGATATACTCAATAAGACCTTAGGCTCTTTATCTTAACGAGGAGTCTTAGGATCAAATTCTCCCCTTGTTGAACTCTCAGAAATTTCACTGATGGCAGTGGGAGTTCCAGAACAAGACTGAAGGAGGAATTTGGCTTCTTGGGAATTTCATTTTAAGGATTCAAGCCATAGAACACAAGTTCTGTGTAAAAGTCCCATTTCATAATAACCCAAGACATAGGGAGGTAATTTAGGAAAGACCAGGGGGTTCGTTAAGATGACCCTATGGGAGTGTTTTCATTATTGTTTTTCATTAATTACTATTTCTTAAACAAATGATGGATGGATGGATGGATGGATGGATGGATGGATGGATGGATGGATGGATGGATGAATGGATGAATGGATGAATGGATGAATGGATGCCTCTCCAGGAATGATTCCCTGGTCTGGCCATCCTAGATCACCAGCAGCACTAGGGGCTTCTGGAGTCAGAGGAACTGCATTCAAATCTTACCTCCTATTTTGCCAATTGCTACCTGCATGGCCTTGGACAAATCATAGATACCATTTGAACCCTGGTTCTCTGACTCCAGA
>NW_027185852.1:19881550-19887386 GCF_028583685.1 Petaurus breviceps papuanus | reverse complement strand
TAAATGAGGAGATCAGATAATGAACCTTTAAATATAAGATAAAGATGAGAAGAGAGAATCTTTCTGTACATATAAACATTCATGTTTGTTGAGGTATGTCTTTTGCTTCTTTTTATATTGCCTATTGAATGAAATTGAATTGAACTTCTTTTAAAAGGCCCATTACTTCCCAAAGCAGCTTATTGCACCCTGGAGTAGCTCTGTCAGGAATCCTGAATGCCAAAATTATGAATTTGAAGTATACTAGGAAAGACAATTGGGAGTCACTAGAGATTATTGAACAGGAGAGGGACAGACTGTTAGCTCTACTGTAAAAGCTTTCTCTTGCAGAGGCAGCAAAATGGTGCAGATCAATCTGTTAGTAAACATTTCATAAAGTACCTACTATGTGCCAAGCGTTGTACTAAGCACTAGGGACAGAATATATTAAAAAAGAAAGGCAATCCTTTCCCTCAAAGAACTTACAATCTAATGGAAGAGACTGTATATAAACAAATATATACAAAACAAGCTACATACAAGATAAATAGGAAATAATTAACGGGAAAGGCATTGGAATTAAGAGGTATTGGGAAAGGCTTCCTGTAGAAGGTGGAATTTTATCTGGGACCTAAAGGAAGTCAGGAAGGTCAGTAGTTGGAGCAGAAGAGAGAGAATCTTCCAGGCATAGGGGACAACCAGAGAAAATGTCCAGAGCCAAGAGATGAATGGCCTTATTCATGGAACAGTCAGGAAGCCAATATCACTGCATCAAACAGTATGTGTTGGTGGGTAATGTGTCAGAAGACTAGTAAGAGAGGAGGGCAGCAGGTTATGAAGGGCTTTGAATGCCAACCTGAGCATTTTATCGTTATTAAGACCCACCAGTAGTTATTAAAATGGTTTAGATGTGAGGTGATGACAGCTTGCACCAGAGTGGCAGCAGTGTCAGAGAAGAGAAGGGAGAATATTGGAGAGATGCTGAAGAAGTGAAATAGACAAGAGATGCTGCAGAGGTGAAATCCACAAGAGATGCTGCAGAGGTGAAATCTACAAGAGATGCTGCAGAGGTGAAATCCACAAGAGATGCTGCAGAGCTGAAATCCACAAGAGATGCTGCAGAGGTGAAATCCACAAGAGATGCTGCAGAGGTGAAATTGATGGGCCTTGGCAACAGCTTGGATATGGGGGGGAGGGGGCGAAGACAGAGACAGACAGAGAAATTGAGTCCAGGACAACTCTGTGAACTAGGATAGGCTGTTGGATGTGGAGTCAAGAAGTCCTAAGTTCAAATCAACCCTGTGGTAATTTAGTTACTGTGTAACTGTGGGTGAGTCACCTAACCTCAGGCTTCAGTTGCCTCATCTCTAAAATGGAGGTAATAGTAACACTCACTCAAATGGTTGTTCTGAGGCTCAAATAAGGTAACATAGGTTAAAGGCTCTGCAAATCTCAAAGAGCTATAAAAATACTAGCATCCTGTTTGCCTCAGTTTCTTCATCTGTAAAATTAGTTGGAGAAGGAAATAGCAAACCACTCCAGTATCTTTGTCAAGAAAACCCCAAATGGGATAATGGAGAGTTGGACAAGATTAAAATTAACAAAAATTAAAATTAATAAAAAATGAGCTGGAGAAAGAAATAGCAAACTATTCCAGTATCTTTGTCAAGAAAACCCCAAATGGGGTTATGAAGAGTCAGACATAATTGAAAAGATTGAACAACAAATTGTTGTTGTTGTCGTCATTGTTACTATTATTATTATTAATATCATTATCATCAAATGATATAAGGTAGAAGAGAGTAGAGGCAAAGGACCAATGAGTTAGGAGGTTTGATTGATAATTTAAAGTAATGAGGAACTGAGCAAAGGTATTGAGTGACCTGACCATGGGAACAGGACAGAGAGATGAGAGATTGCAAGATGGAGAATTGATGGAACCTGAAGGTGAACTGGATAGAGGTGGGGAAGAAGAGAAGGCAGGGCAGGCTCACAGGTTTCAAGCCAGATTGACTGGGAGGGTGGTGGGTGCTGCTGTCAACAGAAATATAGAAGTCAAAAACAGGTTTAGGGGGGAGGGATGGGAGGAGGTGATGGGAGATGTTGACTCTAAGGTCACAGGATCCTAGAGGCATAGCTGGAAGGAACTCTCAGAGACCATCTTGCCCAGCACCCTTTTTCCCTTTACAGATGATCACTGGGGTTCAAGAAGTTTAAGTGACTTGTCTAGCGTCATGCAGCTACTGGGTATCAAAATGGCAAATGCAGTTGAAGGTTGAGGAAGGAGTGGGCATCCAAGAAATAGAAACACTGACAAGAGATGACTCTTTCTAGAAGTTTACTGTGCAAGGAAAGAGGCTGGATAGTGTGGCTCTAGAGTCCAAGAACCTCCAGCCAACATTCTAGGTCCCTTTGCTGCCTTCTCGTGAAACAAGGAAAACAGTAAACCTTCAGAGTATTCTGTAAAGCCCAGCCCAAAAGAAGATTGCAGTCTACTAATGCATTTCACAAATGTCAGCTAGCCACTCCTCCCCAATTCTGATGTTGATTTTTTAAACCATATCAATGACTTTATGTTTATTCTTATCGAATTTTGTCATTACATTCACTGTACTATTTTAGTCTTTGGGGACCCTCTTGGATGCTAATTCTGTCATTCAATTTTATTCCCCCACCACCTCACTAGACATCATGGCATCATGGAGGGCAATCCCACCCTCTCTGATTTCCAGGTCTGGAACCAGTCACAACTCTTTTGCTTTCAACTTTTCAAGCCAAAATATCCCTCATTGGACACCATTCATTCCCCTATGCATATGGTTTCCTTCATTGGGATGTAAACTCCTCAAAGGCAGTGAATCTTGTCCTTTTTATACTTGTAGCCTCAGAGCTTAGCACAATGCCTGACATATGGTAAACACTCAATAAATTCTTTTTCATTCATTTATTTATGCATTCAACACATTAGCCATCCCTTCTTGTTAGCTTCCTGTCACCTGAAATTTTGATAAATATCTACTTTGAGGTATATATACATACATCCATAGATAAGTTTATATATACACATATAAATATATATAAAACATGCATTATATATGCACGTATTTATATACACACATGCATAATATTCATTGGATGCACATGTTTGCATATGTATATACATGGAAACATATGCATATATCATGTGCATTGTCTGTATATACAGGTGCATATGTGTGTATCTGTGTGGTAAAGGAAAATGGGGGAGGGAGAAGTTGACTTAATGGGTAACTCATATTCCTGCTTTAAAAATATACATATCGATATTATTTGTTTTAACATCATGGACATTTCCCAATATATACCTCTCCTTCCCCATCCATAGGCATGTCCCTTATAACCAAGAATAAAAAAGGATTAAATTCAACAAAATTGCAACAACCTAGCCCAACTGCATGTGTAGTATTCCACACCGGCTCTACAAAGAAGGAAGGGAGGTCTCTATATGTTTTTCTCTTTTCTTCAGGGCCTAGCTTAGTCATTAATTAGGCAGTGTTCAGTTTCCATTTTTTATTCCTATATGTCTTTTCATTTATATTGTTAATATCACTGTGTGTGTTCTTCCTGGTTCTGCTGAGTTCACTTTGCATCACTTCATAAAGAGCTTCCCACATGCCTGCATTTCTTCATAGTCATATTTTCATAGCACAATAATATCCCCTTACATTCAGGTGCCACAATTTATTAAGCTATTCCCCAGTCAATGGATATTGACATTTTTCCAGTTCTTTGCTACTATAAAGATTTTGGCATCAATGGGGCCCCTCTTTCTATTTTTGATTTTCTTAGGGCATTGGGATGTTCCTACATTTTTTTAAACCGTTACATTCATCACCAAGTGCAGTAGATGCCTTAGTCAGTGAACTGAAGCTCCAGGATTATTAATATGCTGCTAAGATCTGGGGAAAATAAGGAAGGAAGCCAGGAGTGATTTTTCATTCTTAAAATAGGAGTTGCAAAGCTCATTTCACTTATATGCTCAGGTTGAATGGAGACTGACTTCTCCTTCTTCACTAGAGCACACTTGCAGGAAATCAACCTACACGTGTTTCTAGAAAAATTGGACAGGACTCAGTAAGTTTGCATTGGAAAAGGAAATGTTGCATCATATCGTGCTGGAAAATCATTACAGTGTCCGAGCTATAAATGGTCTGCAGAAAACACAGGAGTTCAGGAAAAGGGCCCCCAAGTTAGTGTGCGCTGCTGTTCAATCCTTCATCCCATCAAGGTTCTTTTTCTGGCTTCTTCTCCCTGAAATAACAGCTACAAAAGAAGATGTTGATTATATTTCAGGCTGCTCTAATGGCTAAAAACAAAAGAATTAGAATTTTAAATGGCTGGCAGGACAGGTGGCACATGACCAACCATGGAAAAAGAACCTGTTGATTGGCTTGGTTTCTGGAAGATGAGAGAATTGGAATAGAAAGCAGACAAAAGAATTCTATATTTAATTACACTCCATCTCCCACCACCATGTCTTTGCAGAGGTATTTCTCCATTCCTGGTGTGCTCTCTCCCCTCACATTCATCTCTTGGAATCCTTAATTCCCTTCAAGGCCCATCACAAGTGCCTCCTCCTACAGCAGGCCTTCCTGATCCCACTATTTGTTAATGTTTCCCCCACATCCAAACTTATTTTGTATTTTATTTTAAATATGAAACAAGCCCTAGTCCATAATAGGTAAACCTCTACTAAAAATGTATTTTATATTTGCTCATTGGTGTACATCTCGTATCCTCTCCAGTAGAATAAAAACTCCCGGAGGGTAAAGTCTTTTTTATTTTGTCTGTATCCCCAGGGATTAACACAATACTTTGCATGTAGTAGGATATATTGTATTGAATGTATATTGAATGAATGAGTGAACATTTTAACTTTCTATTAAACTACTGCTGACTTAGGCCTCTACAAAATGCTAAGATGGGGGGAAAAAAGAGCCTTGATTTTCATATTCAAGACATTTAGAGGTGGAACAATGGATCTTGAAATCATAATATATGAGTTCAAGTCATGGCTCAACCACTTACTGCCTGTGTGACCAGAGACAATTCACTTCACATCACTCAGGTAGAAAAAGAGGTAGTCACAGAGTAGAGGAAGTCTAAGGGTCCTTCAGGCTCTAGAGGCTGTGCCTGAAGAGGGAAGTGGGAAAGGAGTCATTACCTGATGAGGGTAATAACTTCAGGGAAGGATGTCACTCGTGATAGATAGAAGTATAGTCATGGACTCAAGAAAGACCTTCCAGTAACATGGAGTTATGACTTTGCCCTTTGCGTACTTGTGTATCTCACTACCATTCTATTCTCAATATAAGCTTATTCTTCCCCTGGACCCTGTGCGTGCTTGTGGGAGAGTGTGTCCCATAAGCCAGAAGGAGCTGTGGTCTGGAAAGATTTAAATGAACTGATGCAAAATGAAGTGAGCAGAACCAAGAGAACATTGTACACAGTAACAGCAACATTGTGCAATGATCAGCTATGATTGACTTAGCTCTTCTCAGCAATACAATGATCCAAGATAAATCTGAAAGACTCATGATGGAAAATGCTGTCCACTTCCAGAGAAAGAACTGACGGAATCTGAATGCAGATTGAAACACAGTATTTTCACTTTCCTTATTTTTTTTTCAGTTTTTTTTCCTTTTGATATGTTTCTTTTTTTACAACACAACTAATATAGAAATATGTTTTGCATGTTTGCTCATATATAACATAGCAAATTGCTTACTGTTCTAGGTAGGGGGAAGGAGAAAAAGGGAAGAAGAAAATTTGGAGCTCAAAATTTTATTAAAAATGAATGTTAAAAACTATCTTTACA
>NW_027185852.1:19872897-19876550 GCF_028583685.1 Petaurus breviceps papuanus | reverse complement strand
GCTCCAAATGCTTGGTCCCTCTTTCTTGCTCACAAATTCCATATCTATAAAACTTAGATCATAGGATGACAATAGAAAGGGCTCAAAACTGGGAGTCAGGATGCCAGGGTTCTAGATCAACCAGTTGACTTCATCATCTTTGATATTCAAATGAAATTAGATCCCTCCCACCTTTGACAACCCCTGTTCTCAGGCCCCTCCCAATCCTGACATTTCCTGTTCTAAAGCTCCTCCCAGTTTTGACATCCGCTGTTCTAAGGCCTCTCCCAGCTCTGACATTCCCTGTTCCTAAGTAGGACCCTCCAGTTCTGACAGGCTATATTTTAAAGTCCTTCCATTTTTTGACATTTGGTGTACAAAGGGCCTTTTCAGATCTAAATTTTGTCATAGTGGGAACGCAGATAACAGCATGGCTGACCAAAGAAGGGGTCTACAGGCTTGGTAGCTCCCCAGATAGCCTAGGTGATAATAGGATTCTGTTAAGACAAATAATTAAACATCGAGGAGGTCAGACAGCTAATAGCAGGGACCTGAACCACAGGCACTAGATTTCAAGGACAGGAATACAGTTTCAGAAAAGACAGGGATGAGGAAGTTAGGAAAGGGGGACCCCAGACCCAGAAGCCCAAGCATGGATGCAGAAATTGGTGGGGAGGGCCCAGCCAGAGCCCTCTCCCCCACCTCTAATATCTGCTCAGCTCACTAGTCCTATGGATTCCACCTGTGATATCATTTGCATTTTTCTTCTCTTCTTCCAAACCATCACTGGCATCCTCATCCTGGGTCTCATAAGCTCAGACACTTCAATGGAATGGAGTTCCTTGGACCGCCTAGGTCTGCATCAATTCGCTCTTCCTGGTTGTGCTTGTATCTAGATCTTTTCTCTGTATTTGGAATCAGGAAGATCGCTATTCAAATTTCCCCTCAGCTACTCCTTAGTGATATAAGCCTGGGCAAGTCTCTTAACCTCCACTTCCATTTCTTCATCTGTAAAACTAGGGGTTTGAACTCAGTGACCTCTTGTCCAAATCCATCATCTCATCATGGCACCTCCCCAAGAAGGCCAGGAGAGGGCTGACCCGATTCACCAGCACTAAGCACCAAAAGAAATTGCTGGCCTCCTTCCACAGCTGACTCTCATTCTGGGGCTCAGACCTCTTTGCTGCACAACTCACAAACAAGCAGCAGCTGGAACAACTCAGGCCCACCACCCCAGGTCTGGCTAGCCCACCCCATTGCCCAAATATTCCCACTCTAAAGGATTTTCATCTTGTACCACTGCGGAAGTGACCAAAAAACATTGTGCTGCTGACCTTCCCCAGCCCCTCTCCCCCAACAAAACCAGTCAGGGCAGGAGCCTTCCCCAAGAAGGCTGCCTTCCAAGAGTAGCTCAAGTCAATCAGAACTTTCCACTTTGCTCATGGTCCAGGCCTGGCCATATCCTCCATCTGCCAGGTTGCAGGAAGTTGGTCCTATGAATCACAGCACTGTTCAACCAGGAAGTTACTGGAACCAGAAAAATGGAAAACCATTTACCTGCTGAAGAACCAGGCCCTGGGACAGGTTGTTGGCTTTGCTGGAGCCTTCAGATCATAGACCATTTTAAAAACACAATCATGAAATGCAGAATGTTGAAAGAGGCTCAGAGACCATTGGTTGAAGTCTCTCTTATTACAGACAAAAGAACAGAAGCCAGAGACAGAAGGTGATTTGTCCAAGGTCACACAGCTAGATTGTGGCAGACCAGGGAAGATGGTAGCGATAGGTCTAGTATGCTGGGCTCTGAGTCACTGACAGAGTCCCCTGCGCACCCACACTGCTCAAGTCTGGTGGGTTTTATTTGAATCTAACAGGGCGAGTCTTGGGGGGCATTGAGATGGGCCTAGAGACTGGTTCTGATTCATCCTACTCGAGAAACAGGGGAAGACTTCTGGTGACAGAAGCTGGTTGATATTCAGACTCCCCTCTACCAGAGAAAGGTGATTTGACCTCTCTGAGAGGGTAGTCTGGCTTTCCTTAGGGGGCTTTATGTCATCAGAGTCAGGAGGATGCTGCGATCATCCAACCTTCTTTTACAGAAGAGAAAAGGGGCTTAGAGGCATTCAGGGACTTGCTCATCATAACATATCTTCACACAGTATCAACAGTAGGATCAGAACCCAAGGTTTCCCACAGACAAACCTGACTCTCTAAGCACTTGGCCCTACTGCCTCTCAGACAGCAGACATGTCTGGAATGCCCTCCAGGGGACCAGCAGAGTGCTAGATGCTGTGGGAATCCTGGATGAAATACAGCTGGTCCATGGTGTTCTCGGGGTCTGCTGAGGGGAGAAAAAAATGGTGGGCATGAAAAAGGGTTAGAGACCAGTGGGGGAGGTGCCAGGCACCAGCCGAGCTACACCAGGAGCCTGGCAGTCGGAGCCACGTGATGGGGAGGATGTGTTGAGGTCCCAGTGGCCTTTGCTTCTGGAAGACTTGGGCTTGAGCTGGGTCTCAGAATGCTACCAGCTGTGGGATCCTGAACAAATCTTGGACCATCTCCAGGCCTCAGTTTCTTCCTCTGTGACCTGAGGCGGTTGGATCAATGACCTCTAAATCCCATTCTAGCTCTAAAGCAATGATCCTCTGGGGCTACAGAAAGTGCAGAGCAGGGCAATGAGGTCTTTGAGATCCCAAACAGTCAGTGGCTTTGAGAGTGTAGAAAAGCTATCTTCAAGTATCTGAAAGGGGGTTCCATTCAATTCAGTCCAACAAATATTCCATGCATCAAGCACCTAATTGGTGTTTTGAACTTTGTATCCCCGGTATGATACAAAACAGCAAAGTGGCGGAGGTAATACACTCCAGACAGGGCACACTGCCTGGGCAAAGGTGAGGAGGTGGGAGATAGAAGTAGTTAGTTAACATTACAAAATTTTTTAGAGGCAGGGCTGAGATGTACTTCTCATGACAACTGTCAGAGGCAAGTATAGCAAATATTATGATCTCCTCCCCTCTCCAATCCATCCTTCACACTGTTGCCAAACTGATATGTAATGGGATCAAACCCCAGTCAAACTTGGCTCTGACCATGTCATTCCCCTGCTCCAAAATGTTCAGTGACTTCCTATCAGCATAAGCACATAAGTCCTTAACCTTGGTGAGTCCTGGACCCCCTTGGCAGACTGCTGAAGACTACAACCCCCTTCCTCAAACTCAGGTTTGAAATTATGTAAAATAAAATACACGGACTATGAAAGGCCCCAGTTCTATTGAAACACAGTTATCAAAATATTTTTTAAAATAAGTTCACAGACCCCAGGCGAAGAACCCCTGTTCTAGGATAAAATAAAAACCATCTGTTTCGCTTCTCAAACCTTTCATAGTCTGACTTCAAGCTGATTTTCTGGACGTTCCAGCCCAACCAGCCTGCTCACCAATCAGATAACATTCTCACCTCCAGGAGGGTGTTGAGGCTTTCACTGGGTCCTGGAAGGATCTCCTTACCCACCCCCACCCTGGAAACCCTTCTTTCTTTTCTAGACTCTGCTGAGACATCATCTCTTCCAGGCAGCTTCTCTTGATACACCCAGGGGTTTATGTTCTTACCTCTAAAATTGGATAGATGGATGGATGGATGGATGGATGGATGGATGGATGGATGGATGGATGGAT
>NW_027185852.1:19841767-19872887 GCF_028583685.1 Petaurus breviceps papuanus | reverse complement strand
GATGGATGGATGGATGGATGGATGGATGGATGGATGGATGGATGGATAGATGGATGGATGGATGGATGGATGGATGCATTTATTAAGTACCTATGTATGGAGCACTGGGAATACAAACAAAAGAAGGGGGTCCCTGCCCTCATGGAGCTTATATTCTAATAGGGGGAAGTACACAGTAGAGACCAGGAAGGGATACTTTGCTTTGAAAAGTTACTGGGATGGCAAAAACAGGCACCGGAAAATAGGTTAACACCCCCTATCCAGTGGTAATGACCAAGTTGATCTGGTTGGTGTTACCCAAATTAGAAGGCAGAGGGGGGCAGTATGGTGGCTGATGGAGAAATGGCCTGGAGTAAAGTGACTTGGGGCTGGAGCCAGGCCTCCATATGGTGAGACGAGCAAAACAATTGCCAGTTAGTATATTGGGGCCCCAGAGTGGAAGTCCCAGGATGGAACAGAAATCCTCTGGGGCTGGATTTCTGGTCCTGAAGACATGACAGCTGGCCGGATCACCTGGACAGGGAGATGCCTTGAATTTATTTTGCATTTTTTTACCTGGTTATTCCCCTCTCAATACACTATTTCCTTTTGGTCTCTGTATCTCTAGACTGTAGCACAGTGCATGGCACATAGTAAGAGTTTTTAAAATGTGAACTTAAGTAAATTGAATTGAAGGTCACTGACACTCAGGTGAATAGCTTGGTCCAAGATCACATAGCTAGTGAAATGGCAGAGACAGCCCCCAAACCCCACGATTCTTTTCACTGTAGTTGAGAGGTACAGTTGATAGAATGTTGAACTCGCATTCAGGAAGGCCTGTGTTCCAATCCTGCCCCAGATATCTCCTAACTGTGTGACCCTGGACAAGGCAACTAACCTTTGCCTGCCTTACTTCCTCATCTATAAAATGGGGATAATTGCAGCCCCAGCCTCACAGGGTGGCTGAGAGGATCAAATGAGACTATATACGTAAAGCATTCTGGAAACCTTAATGCATTCTAGAAATGCTAGAAATTATTATTAGCATATTATCATACCACCCTTCCTAAGCTGGAAATGAGTGAGAAGAAGAAATAAGGCAACATCTGCTTTTGTTTCTTCGGCATCCCATGTAGTAATTAACAGCGGCGGATGTTTTGCCGTGACCTCCCAACTCTTTAGGTCCGGCTTGAGCTGACCCCGGATGGCTCCTTCCTCAGTCATGGGGCTTCTTTGCCAAATACCATTCATACACATTTAATGCTGTTAAGGGATGGGCGGCCTACTTCTCATGAACAAAGAATTCTCTTCTCTGCTGCTATGAGAAGAATGGAACCAAACCCCAGCTGAACTCCTGCAAGGGTCCAAAATGTCTGGTTCACTGAGCTCCTCCCTCGCCCTCTTTTCTTTCCCCTTCCAAGCT
Source organism: Petaurus breviceps papuanus (assembly GCF_028583685.1). Taxonomy (NCBI): domain Eukaryota; kingdom Metazoa; phylum Chordata; class Mammalia; order Diprotodontia; family Petauridae; genus Petaurus; species Petaurus breviceps. The sequence continues at coordinate 19,871,485 of NW_027185852.1, read as the reverse complement.
CGTCAGTCCCCAGCTCCACACAAGATAGGAACCAGCAGTGAACTCCCAGGGCAGCTCTTTCAGCTGGATGCTGAAATGCATTTTTAAAGAACATCGCCCCTGGCACTGATGATGCTAGTGCATGGGAGCAGACAGTTGTGGCGGTTGTTGGTGTGGTTCAGAAATGTCTACACTCTCTGTCAGAAGACCTGGGTTTGAATCTTGACTCTGCTACCTACAAGTGGGTTAGTTTAAACAAATTGTTTAACCCCTCTGAGCCTCAGTTTACCCATCTGTAAAGGGGCAGGGAGTGTAATACTTGCACTGCATACCTCGGAGGGTTGCGGTGTTCAGGTCTACTGAAATAACACTTGTCAAGGGTTTTGGAAAATATCTAGTGTTATATAATGTGGATTCTTATTGTAACAACTGTTACTCAATGAGTGAGCCCATTATGTCTCCAATGAAATTATAAATCCCTTGAGGACAAAGACAATGTCTTCTCCTTTATGTCCCTCTCGGTCAAGCAGACTGCTAGTAAAAAGTAGGTGCTCAAAGTCTATGTCATGAATTGAGTTAAATTTGTCACAGGATCATAGATCTGGCGCTGGAAGGGACCCCAGAAGTCATCTTGTCAGAACATTCCATTTATAGATTAGGAAACCAAGGCCTAGAGATAGGCAGGGACTTGCCCAAGGTCACATGGGCAGCAAGCATCAGAGGGGAGTTTAAATGCAGCTCCTTTGATGCTAGTGCCAAAGACCTTTCCACCCCTCTCTTTATATACTTGAACAGTTGTCCCCAAGTCTTTTCCAGGCTAAAGATCACACACTTCCTTTGATGAATTTTTACACCCTATGGGCCTCAAAGCCCTTCCCCATCCTTAACGTCTTCTATTGGACACTCTCCAATTTGTCAACTTCCTTCTTGAGAAGCCATGCCCAGAAGTGAACACAATATTCCAGATGCAGTCTGGTCAGGGTCAGCAAGGCCATTCATACCTTAGCTCTGGTTTCCATGCTTCTCTTTGGTAACCAAAGATTATTATTATATTTTTTTAACCAAAATGTCTCACTGTTGAGTGGTACTAAATTTACATTTTATTCAAGCCCCTAGAATTTTTTATGGATCCATCCCTCTCCCAGACTGAATGTGTGAGGTGGTTATCTTGAAACTTAACTCCAAGTATGTGCTCCCTGCTCAGATTTTCCTAACATCTGTTATCTGCGTCTCTCCTCTTCTCCCATCACTTCCTGTCTTGTGTGATCCTTCTTGGTATACAAATCATACTCTCGACCACACCCAACAGATTGTAAACTCCTTACGGTTTTTTTTTTCTCTAAGACCTGAGTTCAGATCCTACCTTCTGACATTTGCTAATTGAGTTACCATGGACTAGTTAGTTTTCCTAGTATCAATTTCCTCAGCTGTCAAATGTGAATATTAAGACCTTTAGTACCCCTCCCCATACCGGATTGGTATGAGAATCAAAGGAGGAAACATATTGTTCTCTGTATCTTGCATATAGCATAGTAGATGCTTGTTCATTGCTTAGTAGAGTTGGTATTTAATAAATGCTTGTTGGATTGAATCAGGGAATGAATGTATGAACAAATACAAAAGCATTTATAAAGCCTTAACTATGTGCCAAGCATTGTACTCAATCCTGGGAATACAACTAAAAAAAAGTGAAACATTCAGAAAAATCTAGGAAGACTTATATGAACTGATGCAGAGTGAAATGAGAAGAATCAGGAAAAGACTTTGTACAATACCAGTATGGTAAAGACAAACAACTCAAAGAATTAAGATCCTTGATCAATGCAATGGCCAACTCTAACTACAGAGCATCCAAGGGGACACTTGGTTACCACCTCCTAACACAAAGGTGATAAACTCCAGGTGTTGAATCAGACATTTTTGAACGTGGACAATTTGGAAATTTGTTTTTGCTTAACTGTGCATTTTTGTTACAAGAATTTTGGTTTGTATTTTGTTTTGGGGGGAGGAAGTATGAGGGAGAGAAAATCAATTCTTTTCCATTGAAAATATAAAAAAGAAATTTGCAAAGAGAGAGAGAAAGAGCCTCTAATTTTGAAGAGTTGGCTTTCTAATTGAGGGGATACCATCTGTGTAGGAGGACTCTGATGAAATGCAAATGTCCAGGTCTAGTTGTTCTCAAAATGATGGGATAGATGGTAAGCCTTAGTGGTTCACTGTCTTACCAGAAAGATTGTAATTAATGATTCCCTATCAATTTAATCAGTGCGAATATCTATGTCCTTGGCCAGTGATTGTTTGGAAGTGGGAAAGTGGACCCAAAGGTCAGCTGGAATGGGAATTATAAGTTACCTCCAGAGAGGTGAGAATGGGGTTAGGGATGTCAACATCCAGCTGGTTGGTGGCATCCATCACCTTATAGAAACTGAGCAGAAGGATAGGGCTGGGCGCCTCCCAGCCTGCTGCCCTTTGGCCACCATCATCATTTCACCTATCAGCTAAATAGGTAGGGACCTAGGACTGTGCTCAGAGCTCTGAAAAGGACCATTTGACTCCAAATATGTCTTTCTACCTTCAGACTGATGCCCCAAATAAAGATCAGAGTATTTAATAACAATAATACATTCTTGTAATAATAACAGTCAGCATTTGAATAGTATTTTAAGGTTTGCAAAGTTGTTGCTTTTTAGTCATTTCAAACAACATTCTGTAACCCCATATGGGATTTTCTTGGCAAACCCTGGAATGGTTTTCCACTTCCTTCTTCCATTCATTTTATAGATAAGGAAACTGAGGCAAACAGGGTGAAGTGACTTGCCCAGGGTCACACAGCTAGTAAGTATCTGAGGCTGGATTTGAACACAGGAAGATGAGTCAGCCTGACTCTAGGCCTCTATCTACTGCAGCACCACCTAGCTCCTGTGACTCTAATAACAAAAACGTGAGGTAGGTGTTATTTTACAGATAGAGAAACTAAGGCTAAGGGATTTGTCCAGGTGCTTTAAGGTTTATAAGCACTCTCCTCTTATAAGCACTGTGAGACAGGCAGTATACACAGTATTAGCTCCATTTTGCAGATGAGAAACTGAAACCCAGAAACAAGGAAGGGCTCACCAAGGTAAGCTCTGGGTTTTAACACAATCAGTTTGAAAAACTAAGCCAATACAGGGGAATCTTTAAATGCCATTACTATCACAATCACTACTCAATTGCAAAGCCCAGAGTAAAACCAATGCCTCCCAATTCACCCAGGGCTCTATAAGCAACATATACTGCCCCTCAACTCTAGACCTTGGAATGAAGCAATGAATGAATGAAAGATTAAGTGAATGAATAAAGGTAGAATGAATCAATGAAAGATTGAATGAATCATTGAAAAACATTTATTAAATCAACATTGATTACTTTGTGCTAGGCACTGAGTCAGATGCTATCAATGCAAAGCAATAGAACAGTCCCTGTCTTCCAGAAGTATTGATCAGGGAGGTAGCATATCTCCAAATACTTATGTTTATACCAAACACACAGTAAAATGAGGAGGGAGCTCTAGCAGTGGTTGGGAAGAAGATGAAGGATTCTCAGAGTTGGAAGTGAGAGGGCAGAAATCAGGAGCAAAGGTGTGGGGACGAAAGGTTGTGTGCAAGGCCTGCTAAGCTGCATGGTCACACAGAAAAGCAAATAATGCATCGTGGAAGGGTAGGTTGGGCCAAATTGTAAAGACGTTTAAAAGCTAAACAGAAGAGTTTATATTTAATCCTAATCGATAGGGAGCCACCAAAGTTTAATTTGAATGGCGGACAGACCAGAGTGGAGAGACTAGAGGAAAAGAAGTTGTCACAGTAGCCCAGGACAGGAGGGATGAGGGCCTGACCTAGGGTGGTAGCAGTGTAAGTAGGAGAGACAAGTTCATGTCTAAAAGGAGAATTGACAAGCACTGGCAAGTTTTTAGAGGTGGGATGAGGGAAAGAAAGCTAGAGCTCCTGAGCCCCCTTTTAAAGATACACATTTTTGTTTAAAGGTACACCTTAAAACTTATCACTTGAGAAGCCTCTCTGAGATCGTATTTGATTATGTTAATTTGAATTATAAAATTGAAATTATAAATTTCATTTATAATTATATTATGAATTTATTTAAATGAGAAGTCATTAGAATTTCCTCTCTGTGTGTAATCAGCTCTAAATTAGCTTTAAATTAAGGGGAGAAAGGGGAGGGAGGAAAGGAACTGTGGAAAATACAAATGAATAGATAATTTTTAAAAATCAGTTCATTTTTTATTTTATCTTGAAGAAACTCCTTTGGGCAAACACATACAGACACAGACATTGTTGTCTACCTGATAATGGTTAAGAAGGCAAAGCCTTGGAGGAAATTTGTGTCTGAATATGTCCAGTGACTTGGAGTTGTCTCTTTTGACCTTTAAATATATATTGTTTCCATTCAAGCATTGAGACAGACAGACAGAGACAGAGACAGAGACAGAGAGAGGGAGAGATTGAGAGATCCATCTTCCCAAGCCCAACACACAAAAACAATTATTGGCTTTTTCCCCATTCATACTTCAAGGGCAGGAGTCAATTGAGTCAATCAATCAAATTACCCTTACCCACCTAAAGTAAGTGATAAAATACTCTGCTCTGGCATCCAGATGGGAGCATGACTGGATTGAATCAAATCAGTCAAAGTCATTCCAACTAAGTGTGAGAAGACCAAAGAAGCCACAAGTGAGAGGCAGAATGGAGAGGACATTGGACTTGGAGTCAGGCATACCTGGGTTCCAATCCTACCTCAGATACTCTCTAGCTGTGTGACCCTAGGCAAGTCACTTACTATCCGAGTTTCTTTGCCATAGACTTAAGTAGGACAAGGTTAGTTTCTAAGGTCCCTTATAGCTTTAAATCTGTGGCCCTCTGAGACTTGGGCTACATCCAGATTTCACTATTGCACAAGATCTGAGGCTATCCCACTTCCTACCCATGAGTGGGGCCTTCAGAGTGTGACTACATGAGGTGATCTTCATGGCCCTAGAGTCTGCCTGAAGGGTTGGATAATGTTTATGGAATGATATAATTCATGAGCCCTCATCACTAGACTTCTCATCTCTCATTGCACAAGAAGTATATTTGTATTGGATGAAAAAACGTGGTCATGTCCTAGGGGTCAGCTATAATATATTAGGCCAGTTTAGGTCCAAGGCAGGATTTGGCATCAACCAAGAATACAGGATAAGAGAAGAGAGAACCACTAATTGCTAGGGGGGTGGGAGAGGTGATTGGGGGGGGGGTAGGTATAAAAAGAACTAGAGTGCTTTTCCATTGCCATCTCTATTCCATTTTGCACTTGAGGAAACCAAAGCAATCAAGGTGAAGTGACTTGCCCAGGGTCACACAACTAGTAAGTAGCTGAGGTCAAATTTGAACTCAGGTCTCTTGACTCCAGTCCTAGCACTCTATGCACTGTACTACCTAACAGGGATATAGGAGGTTATCTAGTCTAATTCCTTTCATGTTGTGATAAGCTTAGGGCCCAGAGAAGTTAGTATCTTACCCAAGGTCATACCAGTAGTAAATGTCAAGGACAGGATTTGAACCCAGGTCCTCTGACCCCAAATCTAGTGTTCTTTATACTGCAGTAGGAAATACTAATAATGTGGACATTTTCTCACTGAGTCCCTATTCACATCAAGTGGTACACAGCTTAGAAAACACTGGCAATCCCCCACCGCCATGCCATGCCCCTTCATGGGTAAAGAACCCCAGGGGTGGTCAGGCTATGAATGAAGTGGATAAATCCGGTTGCAGCTCAGCAAGAAGGGTGAGAGTTACATAAAGCCTGGGAGAGGGATCAGCCTCCAGCTGCCAGCTCCCAGGAGAAGCTGAATAGGGCACTGAAGACTTTCCTCAATAGCAACTCTTTCCTGGGGCTCTGGAGGAGGCGAGGGACATTGTTTTGTGGACAGCAACCAATTCTCCTTGCAGGCCCTAGTCTGGAGGAAAGAAACATGGGCGGACCATGTTTGGGCCCAATGGAGCCCATTTGTTTACATCTGATTAGAGCAAGAGAATGTGAGATTTCAGAGAAGCCAATGGAATGAACTCCACGGATGGGGGAGGAGGCACAGATTTCATTAATTACAGTCCCATGAATCTGCCCAATTCTCTCTTCCCTCTCAAAAAAATGTGTCAAATGAAAGTCTCTGAGCCACCCCAGAGAAACCTGGAGTCCCATTGGATGGTGAGAGTCTGGAGCAAATCTGAAGGGCTCCTCACTAAAACCTGGCCCTGACTTGTGGAAAACAGCTCAGCTCTGGCACGTCCCTACGTATGTGATCTCTAGTTAACACATTAGAGGCTCTATTTCCATCCCGCTTCCAAAGAAGAGATTTTTCTGTCCCCCAGCATTGCATGTTTACTCACTGAGAATTTTATCCCATTAGTTGATACTGATGGTAATGTCCTCATAAAGGTCCTGGGTTCAAATCCTATCTTTGGTGCTTGCAACATGTGTGACCTAGCAAGTCATGTTACTTCTCTGGGCCTCAGTTTCCTGAGTGGTTGTAAAGTAGTTGAACTAGGCTGCTTCTGAAGTCCTTCCCAACTCTACAGTAATACGCCCATCTATGATTCTGAGTTCTGCTGGACACCCCAGAGGTCAGATCCAGGAACAATGGGTGAAAGAGGATAGGATTATAACTTCGGATCTGGAAGGAAAAAATCATTTGCCAATGATGATGATGAGAGTAATGATGATGCTGGTGATGGTGATGGTGATGGTGATGATGGTGATGGTGATGATGGTGATGGTGATAGTGGTGATGATGGTGATGGTGGTGATGGTGATTGATGATGGTGATGGTGTTGATGATGATGATGGTGGTAATAATGACATTAACATTTATATTTATACAGGTTTGCAAAGCATTTCATATGTGTTGTATCATGAATGAAAGGACCACAGATATAGAACTGGAATGGAACTTCAGAGGTATGTAGTCCAACCCCTCATTTTAAAGATAAGAAAACTGAGGGAGTTTCAGTGACTTACCCTAGAAGCCCTAGACAGTGTGAGTGACTTGACAATGATCACTGTTGGGAAGGGACAATGCTAGAATGCAGACTATCCTCTGTCTCCAGATTTAGGCTCTTTCTCCTGGACCACAATTACAGAGAGGCTAACTTCTTAAAGGAAGGAAAAATTTCTTAACAATTACAGCTGACCCAAAGTGGCTTACACGGTCTGCAGGGAGTTCATGTCTAGGATCCAGAGGAGATACAGGTGTCAGGTACGAGTGGGACTAGATGACCTTTGCAAACCTGAGAAATTGTCATTTCCCATGAGTATTCTCTTCCTTGTTGACTGGATAGGGACTTTTTAATTACAGTCCATGTGGCTTTGAGTTAGGGTGACCCACAGGGTCTAACTAAGGTGGGCTTGATGGTACTTTTCCCTAGGGTGGTAAATTTGCCCCAAGGTGGGAAATATAAATGGTTCCTAATGAGTAATTGTATTCCTCTGAGGAAAGTAGTCAAGGGAAATTAGTCACTCAATCAACAAATATTTATTAAGTACCTACTATGTGCCAGGCACTATGCAAGGTATTGGGGATGTAATAACAAAAGAAGCCATCTCTGTCCTTAAGGAGTTTATAATCTATCAGGGGAGAAAAGCAGGAGCATTTGTGTGTCAATATATCAAAAATAAATACAAAGTAGTAGGGCAGTTTTCAGGGAGCACAAGGGTCTGAGCAGATCAGGAAAACCCTCATATGGAAAGTCGTTCTCACACCCAGTGTGGAAGGAAACTAAAGAGTCTAAGAGAGAGAAGTGAGGAGAAAGGATGTTCTAGGAGTGGGGGACAGCCAGGGCAAAGGAGCAGAAATGGGAAATGGGGAGTCACATACGAGCAACAGAAAAAAGGCCACATTGGCTAGACCACAGAGCAAGATAGGAAAGGACTGCTGAGAGGAGGCTTCAAATGCCAGCCAGAGGAGACTGCATTTGACCCCAGAGGGAATAGGGAGCCACTGGAGTTTCTTGAGTATGGGAGTGACACAGTCAGACCTCCACTTTGACAACTGTATGGAGGTGGAGGGTGAGGCAGTGTAGGAGAAGAACTGTGACCAGGCAGAAATGAGAACTTTGGTGAGAGGGAAGACAGGAGCAGAAGTAATTGAATTGTGCAATGGTGTCCCTTGTACAGAGACTACAGGAGCTCAAATTCTGGTTCAGCCTAAGAGTGTTTATAAATGATACTGGCTAAGCTGCCTCAGAAAGATTAGAGGGTCCTGAAGGTAAATGTCCCTAAAGATAAATCATGGCATCAGGGAGTCTCAGTGGGGTGCAATGTTGCATTTCAACAGGTATATTTTATATACTTTATTTTTGACATTGTTTTTAATTTTTGAGTTCTAAATTTTCTCCCTCCTTTCAACCATTCCCCATCCTTTGGGAAGGCAAGTAATATGATATAAAGTAGACATGTGAAATTCTGCAAAACATATCTTTCAAAGAAGTAGGAAAAGGAAGGAAGGAAAGAAAGAAAGAAAGAAAGAAAGAAAGAAAGAAAGAAAGAAAGAAAGAAAGAAAGAAAGAAAGAAAGAAAGAAAGAAAGAAAGAAAGAAAGAAAGAAAGAAAGAAAGAAAGAAAGAAAGAAAGGAAGGAAGGAAGGAAGGAAGGAAGGAAGGAAGGAAGGAAGGAAGGAAGGAAGGAAGGAAGGAAGGAAGAAAGGAAGGAGGAGGAAGGAAGGAAAGAAGGAAGGAAGAAAGAGAAAGAATAGAGTGAAAAAATAAGCTTCAATTTAAACTCAGAGTTTATCACCTTTCATTATTAAGTCCTTTGGAATTGTCTTGAATCTTTGTGTTGCTGATAATAAATAAGTCATTTCCAGTTAATGACTATAAAATATTGCTCTTATGGTGTACAATTTTCCGGTTCTGCTCACTTCACTTTACATCAGTTCATACAAGTCTCCCAGGTTTTTTCAGAAACCATCTTGCTCATTATTTCTTATGGCACAATAGTATTACATCATGTTATATTACATCACAGCTTGTTCAGCCATTTCCCCAATTGATGGACATCCTCTTAGTTTACAAGTCTTTACCACCACAAAAGGCACTACAACATGTGTTTTTGTACATCTAGGTCCTTTTCTCTTTTCTTTGATCTTTCTGGGATACAGACCTCAATGTGGTATTGCTGGGTCAAAGGGAACACACCATTTATAGCCCCTTGGGCATACTTCTAAATTTCAACAGGGAATATTTAGAGTTGTCAAATAACTCTCTGGCTCCATAAAACCTTGCAATCAGTAGATAAGGTAGGGTAGCATCCTAACATAGAGTGGAAAATCACCTTAGAGATCACCTACAGGTGAGAAAACTGACCCAGAGGGGTCATGTCTTCTCTATAGTCATGCAGCTAGAGCCAGGTGTGCAAATCATTGTTTTTTCATATGAAAGGCAACATGACATAGTACATAGACAGCCATTTTTATTTTCATCTAGTTCAAATTCTCCCTCAGACACATCCTGACTGACTGGGTGACTCTGGGGAAGTCATTTGACTTCTCAATGGCCCAAGCAAGTCTCAAAGTCTATAGATTAATAATAACTTTTTAAAATCTATATACATTCTTTCTGTAAGAGGATTGAGGAAGGGGAGTGGACAATGAGCCCAATCCTTCAGAGCATGGGCAACTCTGCAATTCTCACATGGATTCTGAACATGTGCAGACAACCCCTGACTGGTTCTGGTCTTCTAACCATGTGGGGAAGACATAGACTTTTTGAATGGCTGCTGAGTCCTCACTGAGATGCATTAAAAGGTCATTAACTGACCAAAGGGAACTTCTTTCTCCCTCCTGCCTGGCCATGTTGGAGTGAAAGAGACATGCCATGTGTTTCTGGATGGGTAGAGACCTGGGGCTCTCACCCACTCAGGGCTGACATGCAGCTTATGAATACAGACTCTCTGTTCTTTGCTTCTTTGTATTTATCCCTTCTTGCTTTAGCTAAAGGAGCATTGGAGACAGTCATGACCTTGTGAGCTTAAAAGTTCAGAATGCTGAGCCTTTAAAGCTACAGGGACCCCAGTTCATGCCAGCATTTGTAGCCAGCTGAACCCATATTCCAGAAGAATTCAGCAGTGAATTGACCCCCCACCTCAGCCAAGATGTGGATCCCTACATTGACTATGTCAAATTCAAGAAGGAACATGGGAAAAATGTTTTATGGAAAATTTTCAAGTTTGAGTCCATTCTTCACAGGGACCAATGTGGCATAGATGAGCATGCATCCTTAGGTATAGGTGGACAGGGTCAATCTTTTGTTTCTGTTCTTGCTATGTCTTCTATGTCCCTTTGTAAAAAGCTAATTGATGTTAGTTGTTTAAATGATACTGAAGCACTAATCACTGGAGTGTATCAGTGCTATAAGGGAGATAGTAACTATAGCTGGGAAAAGCTAGGTAGCCAAGGGGTTAGGAGCCCTGGGACTGGAGTCAGGAAGACCTGAGTTCAAATCTGGTCTCAGACACTTCCTAGCTGTTTGACTCTGAGCAAGTCATTTAACCTTATTTGCCTCAGTTTCTTCATCTATAAAAATGGCTGGAGAAGAAAATAGCAAACCACTCCAGCATCTTTGCCAAGAAAACCCCAAATGGGGTCAGGAAGAATTAGACATGACTGAAATGACTGCACAATAACAAAACTAGTTGTTAACATTTGGGAGAAGACATTAGATTGGGAACTCAAAATATCAGCATTAAAAAAGGTGCCTTGAGCCCTTCAGAGTACCCCTAGATTTCTAAGGATAAGAGGTAACATGGTTTTACTCACAAAAACCTGACTCATCACTATGAGAATGAGTTGGGATGGCAAACCCAGGAGTTTTATATGACTACATGTCTATTTTGTGTGTATCAAGTATGATCCTCCCTGGGCTTAACAGCCCAGAATCAGGGTAGCTACATCTGCCCCTTAGGGTCCTAGGGACACCCTGAGGGATTGAGGGTATCTCTTATCTAATGCTATTGGATCTAGTCCCACACTGATTGGTTCACCTGCAGAGTTAGCTGCCTGGTTAATGTGTCCCAGTCTCATTTAACCAATTAACACAAATTAGCTTTAAAAAGGATATTTACTTGAAAGATATAACAAGAATAAAATTATGAACGTTCTCCCTACCAATGCTTCATGGGACACACTCTCCCCTATTACCACTTCAATCTCTCAAGAGTGGATTCAGATTTTTTTAATGATTAATTAATTAATTTTCAGTTTTCAAATTTCGCTTTCATAAGATTTGGAGTTTTAAATTTTCTCCTCTTCTCTTTCTTTCCCCCTCCCCAAGACACCAATTCAATCTGATATAGTCTCTACTTACACATTCATATTAAACATATTTTCACATTAGTCACGACATAAAGAAGAATTAGAACTGATGGGAGGAAAGAGACACCTTTATATGTAGGTGTATGTTTATCTCCCAATGTCGATTATACATCCCTTGAAGACAAGGATTGTTTTGATTTTATCCTCATATCCCCAAGACCTAGTACAGTGCCCGGCACATATTTGGTGCTTAATAAATACATTACACAATGATTGATGGACCGATGGATGCATTAGTTGTAGAATTTCCAGCAGTCTTCATTGGTAAAAGCAGTTTCCTCCTGGGAGTGTGTGAAACCAAAGAAATCAGTGGTCATAACCAACATTTTTTAAAATTCATCTTTATATGTAATCTTAATTGCAGACTAATCTTGTCCACATAGTTGATTGTCTCTCCAGGTTACAGCGGAGTGGGTGTGGAAAGACAAGCCACCCTATTTACTGCCTCTAAGCCTGTAGGGTCCTGTAATCATCAGCTGCAGACTTTGCCAAACCAACCCACAAGTCAAGTGGGCCTCTCTTGCTCCAGGCTCCCTCCCCACAGTGAAAGTCTGGGAATTTGAAGGACCGGGCCAGTTGGGCCTGACCCCAATCCAGCAGAGAAAAGAGAAAGCATCCGCTGAACAACGAGCAATCTTAGCCAAGAGATACTTTTACAGAATGAACCCACACGTTCAGACAGTCCCCTGGAGTCATCAAGGCCAACTGACCATCCTTTCAGGAGGAACTTGGCTCCCCATGGAGCCCACCCTAACACCAAGCCCACTCTCTCCTTCCAGCCTGACTGCCTGGCGGTCTGACGCCCACTTCCTCTTCCACATTCCAGAATCATGAGATCTCTTGGCATCCTCTCTATCTGTGTTTCTATCTATCTCTTATTAGAGAGCTTCATAATGAAAAGGTCTTTGCCCTGAAACCATTTTCCCCCATCTTAACAAAGTAGTGACTTTCTTCATTCAGAACCAAGGACCATGATCCAAGTATTTTGCATGTTGGAGGTTGGATGCTGGATCCAAGACACAGCCTCCTTTCAATTTAGCTTTCTTGTAGACAATAGTGATAATGCCTATTTACCATCCAGAGCCCCAACTTATCTCATTAACTCTCAAAATAGCCCCAGGATGGATAAAAGTAGAGGTCAGAATCAGCCATGAGACAATCAGATATTTTCCTTACTAAACTTCAAACTTTTCTATGAGAAAATATAAGGGACTTCTCTACAAAGGACTGGAAAGGGAGATGTTCAAGCCAAGGCCCTCTCCATCTAAATCACACACCCTCAAAATGGAGTCTTCACATTTCCTTTTCTTCTCACTATTTTTTTTACGTATGAGAGCCAAAAGTGGGGTGAGGAAGTTAGAGTTTTACCCAGGTTCCAAAATTTAGAGAGTCCTGACAACATTTAAAATCCTTCAGCAACTGGAAACAACTGAGTTTAGCACTATGTTAGAAAAAAAAAGATCATTAAAATATGAAGCAACTGAATTTCTCCTCTCCTCAATAGTCAATGTCTCTTCCTGCTCCTCATAAAATATAAAAAATTGATCTGAATATGCATTTTTCCTGCTTGCCCTCAGTACAAAAATTGCTAGCTATAGCTCTGATAATAGTAATTTCCCAAGAATTATCCAAATAAAACCCCTCCAAATGACATTTCCCCCCAGAGAGTTAAGTAAAATCCCCTAAAAGAGTCATTGGGGTGTAGTGACAGATCAAATATGTTGCCTTCCATATTTGTTGCTGTTTCTGTTAACAAAAGAAAGAAAAAAGCACGTGTGCTTTAATGTCAATAATTGGGTGCCTTCCTGTTTGTTGTTTTTAACCTGAGTTTTATTGGCCTTTGGGGTTGACTTTGTTTATATGACTACATTGTTATAGTCATTGTGTATGTTGTTCTGTGGGCTCTGATTTCCCCACTTTCTATTACTTCATACAAGACTTCCCATGTTCCTCTGAATTTCTCATATTCATCATTCTATATGGCGCAATAATATTCCATCATATTCATATACCATAATTTGTTCAGCCATTAGTAGTACATATTATGTTTCCAGCTTTTCGTTATTACAAAGAATGTTGCTAGAAATAATTTTATATGGAGGGGTCTTTTCCTCATAAAGATAAAAACCCAATAGTGGGATCTATGGGTCAAAGGTCAGGAAGGGCTTGGGAACTTTTCTTGTATAATTTCAAATTTTGTTGGGTCAGTTCACAGCCCCTGATGCACTAAATTAGCATGTCTGTCTTCTGCCAAACTCTCCAACATTGACCTTTCCAATATTTTGCATTTTTGCCAATGTGATGGGTTTGAGATGATAACACAAAGCTGTTTGAATTTTAAACTCTCTGGTTATTAGGAAATGTAAACAATTATTTAGCTGGAGAAAGTCTACAAAGATTGTTATAACAAACACATTTAACCAACAAGGACAGCAATATAATCTTATGGAAACTTTTATTTCCCCCTACTCCTCATTTTTATGGGGAAAATTCATGACAGAGAAAGGAAGAAAGGGAAAATGTGAGTCTAATAAGAAAAAGGAGAAAATTATGCAGGTGACCTAGAGGGGTTTGGAATTACGAAGGAGGCAAGAAGTCAAATTTGGGAAGAAGGAATTTGCAAGAAATTGAGCAAAATCCAAAGACAAATCATATGGGTTCAATTTCTGGCTTTTGTGAGAAAGAGCAAGATCAAGGATCTGAGAGAAAGACTCCAGGAGAAAGAAAAGAATAATTCAGTAACCAAAATGATGTAAGCAAGAAAAAGCAAGCAAACGAAATCAACAAACAAAATTAATTGGTAAAGGATAAGTAAAACAAAATAGCATTAAAAATTAGTGTGAAAAAAGGGGAAAAAGTGAGTGACAAAAGAAAAGATATAAGGTGTAGTTGTCAAATCAAGAAATTATCAGAGCTGGAAAAGTCTTGAGATGATAAGGATGTAAGATGTGAACACAAATAAGCAATTTTAAAAAGACAGAATTTTAATCAGATTGCAGAGCATGAAAATTTCAGTGATGTACATGGAATATATAACAGTTATATTCCTACTACAGCCAAATAGCACTTTCCACGTATAGGTTGGTCCTGCTCATAGAGGAGGTGAAGAAACCCTGTCTCTCCACATTCCAGATGACCAGGATCAATGAGCATTCCTTTAAAAATACGGAAGCAGGACTTCTGTGGGAGTGGGAAAGGATTTGAAGTACATAGGGAAGGGACGAAATTTATCTTAGAGAGTATAAAAATGTCACAAAAAGGAAGAAGGGAATGAGGACAATTATACACGTGAGACTAAAGAACATATTTGAGACTCAAGAGGACCAAGCAGAATGCCCTGAGGAAGAACCAATTGCTTTTCCTCTGAGGAATGGCCAAGTATGTAGTGTGGATAGAGTGCTAGACCTGGAGTCAGGAAGACCTGAATTCAAATTCAGCCTCAGACACTAGTTGTGTGATCCTGGGAAAGTCACTTAACCTCTGTCTGTCTAGATATCCTCGTCTGTTAAATGGAGGTGACAGTAGCCTTTATGTCCCCAGAGTTATTGTGAAGATCAGTGAGATAATATTTGTAAAGTTCTTCGAAAATGTTAAAGAACTATATAAATCCTACCTTGAACAGGAAGTGTCAGAGGAAGAAATAGAAACTGGTAATTCCCAATTGAGATGTATAGAGACAATTTGTCAACCTGATAGTAATAGAGAGATCAATTATCTTCCTGAAATATGTATGCAAGTAATAACAGGGCAGCTGCCAGTTAATCAAAGGAAATACTACCCAGTTCTGGTGACTCACATGGGCACAAAAAATATTGCCAGAAGAAAACTATAAATATCTCCAAGTCTGGCACAAGAATTTGAAGATCAGAGAGGGGGTACACATAATCTTTTGTTTATTTAAAAAAACAAAGTACACAGAAGAGAAAAATGTATTTGAGCACTTTATTAGTGATCTTTATTCTGTCTTTTAATAGTAATAACCTTAGTAATAATAATGGCTAACATGAATACAAAAGACTATAATCAAAAATTCTCCAGTCTGAGGATGGTTCCCTTTGAAAGAAAAACAAACAAACAAAGAAAGTGGGGGTCGAGCAGCGATTCCTTCTCCTCATCGTCAGTTATCATCAACCGATTCATTTTTGTGAATTTCATTCTGATAATTTCGAATTATCCAAAGCACATAAGCCCCTTGGAGACAAGCATAGTTTTTCATTTTTCTCTGTTTATCCTTACTTCCTAGAAGAGTGCCTTAAACCTGGGGGGCCTTTATTACTTTTAGAACTGAATTGCATCTTCACATCATGTGTCATCCAATGTTTTCCATCATTATTTTTTTTGTTAAAGACTCATAAGCCATCCCTTTAACTAAAACCTAATCTGATTTTACAAGAAGACAAAGTTATATTCCCCACCCTCATTCTCTTTTGTTTTTTAAAAATCTGAATAAATTTGTCCCTCCCTCCTGAGAGGATTATAGAGTTAGAACTGGAAGGAGAACCTTAGAGACCCTCCAGTTGGGAAATGGAGCCACCAAAGTGAAGCAACCTGCCCATGGTCACACAAGGAGTCAAACAGCCAAATTAGGATGGGAATTGAAGGTCTTCAGTTCCAGAAATGGGACTTTCTCTCTCTTTGCTGTCCAGGCTGTTCAGTGCAATGGATCCAAGATCACCTACCATGTGTCGCCTATCCCATCTGCCATCTTTCCATGCCCTGGGGTACAGCTTGTCCAGGTCAAGTGGATTGAACTCATCAAGGTGTAGCAGCAAGCACCCTGGCATCCCCAGGGCGGCTGCCAACACAGGTTCTTAGATCTGCTTTTCTAAAGGAAAGCAACTCAAAATGGGTTAACCATCTTACTTTAATCAAACATATGTCATTTACCTAGGTCAGGGGAAAAAGGTCAGCACCCCGAACTTCAGAGAATACAAACAAGTTACAAGCAGACAAAAATACAGACAGAGAAACAGATCAGCAGATGGGCTTCCAGCTGTCTGACCATTACATCCATATGTAGTCAGTTACCAGAGAGGGAAGCATCAACATCTGGGTTTTCAAAGCTGGGGGGCTCAACGACTGTGCAGAGTCTCATCTGGTTAAATCACAAACTCTTCTCAAAGTGAACCCCAAAGGAAAACCTCACATCAGGATGTATATGTGTGTATATGTGTATATGTATATATGTATGTATATGTATATATATATATGTATATATCAGGTATACATCTCCTGGCTCAGAGAATGTCACAACCCTCTTGACCCACAGCCCAATCACAAAGCATCAAGGTGTGGGTGTTCCTGAAAAACAAGCCTCCTGCCACAGGCTCCATGTGACCACATTCAGTCTGTTAGGAGGCAGAGTATATTTTCAAATCAAGGAAGGTTCTCAGAGTCACCTAACCCTATCAAAGGGCCAAGGAGCAGGGAAAATCTTAGATTCCCATTCCCATAACACAAGGACTGAGCATTTTCTTTACTGACCTCCCATTTCAAAACCTTACCAACCGTTGTTTCTTTTATCTTTCCTAGTACACAGATCATCCTTTTTTTGCCAGAGAAAAGAGAAGCAAATAAGTGTTGAATAATTCTGCTTTCTCTCTATCATTGTTTATCAATAATTTGAGTAGCAATTTGGTCATTCTTTAAAATACCTCCTTTCACAAATATACCTAAAAATCGCCCAATGTCCTGGGTATTTCTCACCAACACTAGTTCATTCCACATTTTAGCACACATACACACAACTTTTCCTTCTGAAATAAATCGTGGTTTTGTATTAATTTGACTTAATGATGATTTCCCCCTACAAAAGGTGAAGAAAATAACTAAAGGACCCACTACTCTATTCCTTCCCCTCATGAAAATTCCAAAGGGCACTGACGACACAATAGACTTGATACAGTAAAAGGAACTCTGGTTTTGGATCCAGAGTACGTAGGTTAGAGTCCTCATTCTGCTACCAAGTCACCTAACTCCCTAGGACTCAAGCTCTTCATCTACAAAATCAAGGTTCTGGACTAAATTATCACCAGATCTATATATCCACTCTCTCTATATCCTAAAATCAAATGTATGGATAAGCAAAGTCCTCCCAAACACACTGTATTCTGCTTCCTAGCCAAGATTATTATCTGCTTCCAAACTCGTCTGTTTCTTCCACCTGTCCCAGCCATCCAGAGTATATCCCCACCATAAAATTGCTTCACTTTTCCACTTCATTCTTTTCACCATATCTCCCCTCAGCTTAATAATGAACTCATCAGAAGAAGACCAAGAACCAAAACAGTTCTTTGCTATGGTATCTAGCCTGGTGGATACAGATAGTTTGTTTCCTTGTAACCTTTTTTTTCCATTTAGAATCCTCTTGATTAGACTTATAACACTCTAGGCAATATATCTCACTGGTCTTTGTTAGACCCATTGCCAAGAATTTTAGATTCTTCAGAAATCTAAATCCCATTATTAACTATGAAACATGCCTTACTTCTGTATTAACTTGCCTTAATGATAATTTCGTCCTATAAAAGGTGGAAGAAATGGCTGAAAGACCTGCTTCTCTATTCCTTCATCACATGGAGCTGACCACTGTAGAGTTGAGTTGAAGTAGTGAGCGGCATCTTCTTAACTGCTCACTCCCTAAATTTGCCTCTCTCTTCTGAAGCCCCTACTTTTAATTGATAAGAGGGATTCTGTTTTATTTTTAATCATGCTCTCAAGGGTTAGTACTCCCTGATCCTTAGCAATGCTGTCTGTATTCTTTCTCATAGCAAAGGGTGTAACCAACCAAGTTAAGTCAAGCCAACAAGCACTCATTAAATGCTTAATACATGCTAGTCACTGAACTAAGCCCTAGGAAGACAAAGAAAGGCCAAGTCTTCAAGGACTTCACAGTTGAATGGGGAAGACAACATGTTAACAACCACCTCCATACCAGATATATAGGGCACAAATGGAAGGTAGCTGACAGGAAGGAATTAGCATTGGGGATGCCCAGGAAGGGTTCCTTGAAGTGGTGAGATTTGAACTTGGTCTTGAAGGGAGCCAGGGAAGCCAGGAGGCAGAAGTGAGAAAGAGGGAATTCCAAGCATAGGGGAGAACCGGGACAAAGGCAGAGAGCTGAGAGAGACAGTGTTGAGTTTTATGAAAAGCAAGGTCAGAGTCACCATATTGCAGAATTCATGCAGCATGTTTTAGAGCTGAATAAGTTTTAAGAAGACTGGAAGGATGGGAAGGGACGAGATTGTGATGGGCTTTAAAAACCAAACAGAGGGTTTTATATTTGATTCTGGAAGTAATAGGGAGCCATTGGAGATTTCTGGAAAAAGGGAAGTCTTCCAAAGACTCTCATGGGATTCATTTTCTCTCCCTCTCAATGGCATCTATGGACCCTCATCATTATTCTTCAATGCAAAAGAAACTTCTTTCTCCTAAAATGGTTCATCTTCCACCTTTCTACAGTCTCATACTTATTTATTACTTAGCTCCAAATGTTCACTAACTTCCTTCTCTTCCTTCTCTTTGTCCCATTCTGTCAATCACCAGCCTTCAGACACAGAGATAGTTTCCCCTCTGCCTCTTCAGATCCTTTTATTTTTTTTTCTTTTCCTCCTTGAAACACATCTTCCATTCTTGAAAGGAGAACTCCATTCCTCTTGAGCACCCCAAACACAAGAGGTATCCTTCCAGCCTTGTGATGAGGTACAGGATCTGGGAACGCACCTTGGACTCTGATTAAATGGTCCCATTTGATGAGGCATTTGCATGAGGCCATAAGCCTTACATTGTGGCTGGGCCCAAACCTCTGTTACTAGACTTCTCACCCTTGAGCCTGTCAAAATATCAACCCACCCTTGAACTGGCCTAGCCCACCATTGTCTGTGTTCTCCAGGTAGCCTCCAGCAACTTCCCACCCTTAATCACTCATTAACCTTATATGACTCCTAAAGACCCTCCCCAAACTCCTCCTCTAGACCACCCCTAGATTCCTCCCACAACCTTCTGTATATAAGATCCCA
Organism: Petaurus breviceps papuanus; assembly: GCF_028583685.1. NCBI lineage: Eukaryota > Metazoa > Chordata > Mammalia > Diprotodontia > Petauridae > Petaurus > Petaurus breviceps. Next base: position 19,852,097 of record NW_027185852.1, on the reverse strand, counting down.
TATCCCTCCGTGTGTGAAAGCACCATAGAATGGCGTAGCACAGACTTACTCTGTGTCCAATACAAGCGAACTTTTAATAAACTTTTCTTTGGCTGAGAAGACTTGAGTCGAATTCATTCAGCAGGACCCGGCATGTTGGTATTTTGGGGTCTCCAGAGCAACCCTAACCCTCTTTATAGATAACCTCTTTACTTGGATCTTTTCTTCTAAAAGGGAGACAAGCTTGCCTTTTGTGCCTAGGCAGCAGTCCCTTGTTACTGACAAGACACAAAGATGTCTCACGGTCTGTGGACCACTGAAAAAGCAGCATAAATACTGAGAGAGACAAGTGGTCAAAAAGATTGGAGGCCACTCTGTGTAGAAAAAAGTATAGAGGGGCGGCTAGGTGGCAAAGTGAACAAAGCACTGGCCCTGGAGTCAGGAGGACCTGAGTTCAAATCTGACCTCAGACACTGAACACTTACTAGCCATGTGACCTTGGGCAAGTCACTTAACCCCAATTGCCCTGCCTTCCCCTCCAAAAAGAAAAAAAAAAGAGGAAGAAAAAGGAAGAAGGAAAGAGAGAAGGTGAAACAGAGGGGGAGGGAGATACATAGGTTCTATGTCTATATCTACACACACATATGTAATATAGATAGATATAGATGCCTCTATCTATCTATCATATCTAGATGATAGATAGATGGGTTTGTAGGTAGGTGGGTAGGAAAGAGAGAGAGACAGAGAGACATGCACATATATGGATATGTATGTCTTTATAGATAGAGGTGGATGGGTGGATGTGTTCCTGGTGGGAATGCTTGGGGGGGGGGGGGGGGGGGCGGACTTTCCCAGCCACACCTGCTCTGATCTGGGAGAGCTTAGAAGTGCCTAGATGGGCTGGCACCAAGCTCAGAAAGGGAAGGTTAAGTATTTGCACAACTGAGAAGGGGTGAATTAGGGAAGTATTGGGCTCTAATGGCTAGTAAGGAGCTACAGCAACCAAACCCTAGATTAACTATCCAGAGCAAGGGATATAATCCAACTTTCCCTGCCCCTGATTGTTTGATGATACACCGCCCCCCTCCCCCATCACAATTTAGGCTAACCCACTGTCCTTCTGAGGTTATCCCACACTCTCCCAGGGGCCCCAGCCTCTGCTTTTGGTCACCACAGTGTCTAACATATAATAGACACTTGATAGATGTGTGTTGACTTGTTGACCTGACCAGTTCCCTATTCCCAGAAGCATGAAGCTCAGTCCACTTTTCTTCTTCTAGGGACCCCTGTGGCTCTCACTGCAAACTGCTATGTGCTGGGTTATGCTGTGCTGTGCTGTTCTGGGCTGTGCTGGGCTGGGCTAGGCTGGGCTGGGCTGTGCCTGTACTGGGCTGTGCTGGGCTGTTCTGTGCTCTTCTGGGCTGGGCTGGGCTGTGCTGGGCTGGGCTGGGCTGAGCTGGGCTGGGCTGGGCTATTCTGGGCTGTGCTGGGCTGGGCTGGGGGAGGGCAAGGGTGACAGTGAATGAATATATTTCTCTTTGACTTCTCCCATGGTGGGTCAATCAGTTGTCTTTGATAAGCCTTGAGTCATTGTCTGATGGGTCCTGATATACACAGTGGCCTCCTGTTGTCAGAAAGTCTCAAGGCAAATGGGGTTACCTGCAAGATGGATGACTTATGGATGACTTCTCTCTGCTTCCTGAGGCTAGATTTGTGGCCATGCCCCAGCACGTCCCTGCCCCAAACACTATCTCCAGTCACATGACTATTAAGTGTCAAAGTCCAGATTTAATTTTAACTCAATGTATAGTTTTATGGTGTATATATAGTGTTACAGTATTTGATTCAATGTATAATATTATAGAATTATCTGCTATACTGTAGTTATATATTGTATTATAGTATTAGATACTGTTCTATGATGTAGTATTATAGAGAGCTAGAGAATTCATTTCAATGTATGGTATTATAGCATTCTACACTATAGTATTCTATATAGTCTTACAGTATTCAATTCAATGTATAGTATTATAGTATTCTATACTATGCCATAGTGTTAAATATAGTCTTATAAGTATTCAATTCAATGTATAGGATCGTAGTATTATAGTATTCTATTCTTTCATTATATATACATATATGTATATAGTCTTAAACTATCCAATTCAACATATAAGATAATAGCGTTGAAATTGGACTTCTGAGACCACCTGGTTCATCCCCTCATTTTAGGCATGTGGAGGCTGTGACTTGCCCAAGGTCATACAATTAGTAAGTGGCAGAGCCAGGATGCCTGGCCAGGGGTTCTGACTCCAAATCCAGCCCGTCTCCCACTAAACCACACTTCAAGTGGGTGACATGGCCAGAGAGGAGTTCATACAAAAAGGATATTTTAATCAGCCACTCAATCTGTAAGGAGGCCAAAGCTCAACACGATGGCCAAGAGTCAAAGGCAATGTTTGCTGTCCTGGGAGAGGCCTCTTGGTCAGACCAAGGGAAGGGGGAGCAGCTCTGGATCCTGCTTTGGTCAGACCCCATCTGGGATTCTGGGCCTAGGTCTAGGCACCACATTTTAGAGGGAGATGACCTACCTGGAGTGTATCCACAGAAGGGCATCCAAGATGATGAAAAGAGTCCAAACCCAGTCATACGAGGGTTGACCAAAAGAGCAAGGAATGTTTATCCTGGAGAAGTAAAGACTCAGGGGGCAGATGATTACTGTCTTCAAATATTTTAAGCCTCAGCTTATGGAAAAGGGATTAGATTTGTTCTACTCAGCACTAGAAAGTGAAACAATGACCAACTGGCAAAAGTTACAGGGCCTTAATTTCTGCCCAATATAAGGAAAAGTTTCCTAACAATTAGCGTCATTGAGAAATGGAGTTAGCTGCCTTGGGAAGGAGGAAGCCAGGGAGGCTGGGTGATGCCACGGTGGCCCTAGAGTCAAAAGACCTGAGTTCAAGTCTGGCCTCAGTTACTGGACAGGTCACTCAGCCTCTATTTGTCTTGGTTTCCCCATCCATAAAATGGGAAGAGTAAGATCATCTCCCTCCCACCATTGTGGTGGGAACAAATGGGATAGAAATTGTACAGCGCTTAGCATAGAGCCCAGCACACAGCAAGAGGATATGAAATATTATTATATATTTTATTTATTATCACTGGGCTTCTTCTGGAGAAGCTTAGATGGCTGCTTGCTTGTCTAGGATATATAAACAGAATCCAAGTTTGGGTTAATTATGGGTTAGATCAGCTGACCCCGGAAGGTTCCTTCTGGCTCTGAAGATCTCTGGTTGGCTGACTCCTCCCGTCAGCATCAATTTCTCTCTCATCTGAATTCATGGCACCATACGGCTACTTCTTATACATTTTTGAATGAGAGGATGGCATAGTTGTATTTCCTTGTGCAGAGCTATCAAGTCCCTTGAAGGCAGGGACCCTCCCTTATTTCTCCTTATATCTCCTTTCCACCTGATGCAGGACTCAGCCTTAAAGACAGTAAGTAGAGAGGGAAAGGACAACTCTGAGAAATGTTTCTTAGTCACAGCAAATTACTAGGAGAGTCAAGCTTAACGTCTCAGTTTTCTGGCCTTCACCCAAATCCTATGAATCCTTTAATCCAATTCAATTCAGCATTAATTAAGTGCTCTCTGTAGAAAGAAACCCTTTTCTAGGGCCTGGAAATGCAGAGAGAGACACAAAAATTGTCCTGGGCCTCAAAGAATTCTCATTCTGCTGGAGGAAAAAAAAAGGCATGAATAGCGATAAGTAAACACAAAACCATGGGAGAGTGGAAAGAGAGCACGGATAACTGGGGAAAGAGAGGAAATGAGGAAAGGCAGCACCAAGCTGAGCCTCGAAACAAGGCAGGGATGCTACGATTTGAGAAAGGAGGGAATCCCAGGCATGGGAGAGAGTTTCTACAAAGGCCCAGTGGTGGGAGATGGAATTAGGTGGTTTTAGAATATATGGTCATTTAGTTTGGCTGGAACACAGAGTGCCTGAAGGGAAGAATTAGGAAATAAGGCTGGAAAGGTGGGTTGGAGCCAGATTGTGAAAGACTTGAAATGCCAGGCTAAACAGTCTATATTTTATCCTAGAAGCAAAAGAAAGCCACAAAAGATTTTTGAGCTGGGGAGAGACATGATCAGACTCCTCTTGTCTATGGAATATTGTTTTGGTAACTGTGTGGAGACATAGGGAGACTAACCAGAAAGCTATTGCAACAGTCCGGAGTGAGAGGTGGTGAGAGACTCAACCAGGGAAGGAGCTGAGTTGGTGGAGAGACAAGATGGTTTTGAGAAATTGAATTGGCGAGAGATTTGGTATGGAGGACTGAGGGGGAGGAGGACCCTGCGGTGACAGTGTGGGGACTGGAAGGACGGTGGCACCCTCAGTCCAAACAGGGCAGCCTGGAGAAGGGACAAGGGCGGCATGGGAGGTGTTTGGGACATGTTGAGTATTTGAGGCCTCCAAAGCTCAGCTCCAATGTTACCTTCTGCGTGAAGCTTTTTCTGAGCCCCCCCCAAATAATAATAATAACAATAACTTTGTGTTTATGTATTCTTTATCCACTTACATATATCTATGTATATATATGTGTGTGTGTGTGTATATACACATATGTGTATATATACAGGTGTGTCTAGATATAGATATGTAGATGCCTACTGTGTCCTCTAATAGAGTATAAGTCCCTTGAGGGCAGGCATTGCTTCTCATTTCTCTTTGTATCTGTTGCCTAGCCCGTTTTTCAGATACACAGTTGTCGTTCAGTTATTTCAGTCATGTTGGAATCCTCATGATCCCCTTTGGGATTTTCTTGGCAAAGGTGATGGAGGCGTTCGCCATTTCCTTCTCCACCTCATTTTACAGATGAGGAAACTAAAGCTAACAGGCTTAAGTGACTTGCCCAGGGTCACACGGCTAGGAAGTATCTGAGGCCAGATTTGAACTCAGGAAGATGAGGTGTCTTATAAAAGCTTATTGATTATTAAGGGAAGAAGAATTGTGCTGATCCCAGCTTAAACTCACTAATTCTCACTGCGCCTCAATCACAGTCCTCCGGTGTAAAAGGAGAGACCAGATGAGCTGATCACACCACTCTCCTGCTGCCCACTGCCGACTGATAAAGCCCAGTGCTTCATCCTGTGATTCAAGGCCCCCGTGATCTACCTTCTTCTGCCTTGTCTTGTCTCTCGTGTTCCCTAGAAGAGAAGATGGTGATGGATGAAGGGCCTACGCTGACAGATCTCAGAGCCCTGAAGGACGTCTCCATGTGCCAAGTCAAACCAGACCATTCATACACACCCACATCTTGTGTTCTGACTCTACACGTTGAAGGAGCGGGGATTTGGGTCCAAAGAGACGACTGTGGGTGTCAGGGATGGAGATGCAGGGGGAGAGGGAGAGGGGAGAGGGGAGGGGGACAGGGGGGGGGGGAAGGGGGGGGGGGGGGGGGGAGAGGGGAGGTGGCTTGCTGCCATCATAAGGAAGAGGGAAAAGACGGTTTAATGGGCTTCCAGAGGGAAAACCGAGGACCAATGGTTGGACGGGACAAGGAGGCAGTTTTTGACTGAATAGAATAGAGAGCCCAAGAAGGGCCACAGGAACAGAGGTGTCTTGGAACCGTCCCGGAAACCAGCAGGACCTGGGCTCAGGAGCCTCCTCTGACGCATCCCGGAGAGTCCGTGGATCTTACGTGCTCTAAGCAGCTCCGAGATGTGCAGGTGTAGAGCAGATGTGCATCGAGAGGGGGGCTTTCTGGGGGGGGGACCTCCTCCTCTCACCAATGACGTCACAGGTCCAGCCCCCTCCCTCTGACCATTATAACTACAACACGCTCTTCTGCTCGTGCTTTTGGAGCCTCACAAATGGGCAGCGCTTATTATCTCCATTTCACATCAGAGGAGACTGAGGCTCATAAAGGGGTTCTCAGCTGGAGGCCATATGTAGCCAGCGGGGGAGGGGGTGACCCCAAGCCTTCTCCTTTCTTGGGTTCGCGTCCCCTGAAGCTTCCCTTCAGGTCTGGATGGAAAGACTGAGAAGGGACCCAGGAAAGACGTGTTTGGCTTTAGTGCACCTAAAGTCCAGAAGACCCTGGGCAAGTCATTCAACCTTTCTCAGCCTCAGTTTCCTGATCTGTAAAATGAACGGATTGGACCAGATGAACCCTAAAGTTCTTTCTAGCTCAATATCTAAAACAGATTCCCGTAAACTATAAAAATAGGGACAATAGTGCTTACTTCACAGGTCATCATGTGAGGTAATGTTTGCAAAATCCTTCAAAAACCTTCAAGCATTATAGAAATATCTGTGACTATTTATCTAGGGACCAGCCTATTTTATGGTTTGGGAAGCTCAGCATCACAGGCAGGACTTTCGTCCCCTTCCCCTAGAATCCCCATACTAGCAACATCCAGCATCCCACAGATGCTGGAAGGATGCAGTCTGGGCTATTGTTTTATTTTTTTTCAAGGTCACATACGAAGTCAGTTAATGGCAGATCTGGGGCTGGAAACCAGATTTTCTGACTCCAGGTGCTGTGTTCTTTCCACCAGGATTTCACAAAGACAAAGAGGTTAAGAATACACACACACACACACACACACACACACACACACACACACATACACATACACACACACAGACTATGTGTGCAAAAGGTCAAAACTACTTTTCTAAATGCTCCTGTGTGGAATCCCAGGATCTCTGAATTGCAGAAGGGACTTGAGGGGCCTCTGGTCTGAGCATGGGTCCATTTTACAACATTCCCTACTGAGGAAATCCAGCCCCTGCTCAAAGACCTGCAGGGCCGGGGAGCCTCCACCTGCTGAGACAGTCTCAGGATTCGTTTGGGGACAGCTCTAATTATTAGGAAGTTTTTCTTAATCACAAAGCCTAAATTGGACTCTTTATAGCTCCCCCTCCCCCTCTCCCCAGGGCTAATCCTAGATAGGCCCAATCTCTCTTCTCCCTGACAGCTTCATGCCCCACCCCCTAAACTTTTCTTGTCTTCACCTGACTAAATTTCCTCTTGTTCCTCCAGCCCACCTTGATATGGCAGAGCCTGAAGGCCCTATTGGAACTATGGGAAATGGTTAGGCCATGGTAGTGGTACCAGAACCAGGTAGCCATACAAAATAGTCAAATGTATTGATTTCCATGTTACAGATATGAACCAAGACTGCATTGTGGGTAGCAATAATCAAAGGATTGTAGACCCTGCAGCAGCTGAAAGGGATTTTAGATACCTCTTTTTACAGTTGAAGAAACTGGGGCCCAGAGAGTTTGTGATTTTCTCAAAGGTCCACAGGCAGTAAATGTCAGAGTTGGGATTTGAACACAGGTCCTCAGACCCTAGACCCACTGTTCTTTCTTTGCATGACACCACCCCTACCCCCATGAGTGACTGATTTCTTAGAAGTCTGGAATCGGTCAGACAGTGGGAAATCCTTCCAAGCTGTTACATTAACTTATTTCAGTCATTTTCCTAAAGGTGCTAGAGATTGGGCGGCCCCAAAATGTCTCCTCTATCCTTATATTTTTCCCATTTTCAGGGAGCTTTTATCAGCTTGGGAAGCAGTGCAGTCCAACGTCCAGCAGGTTGACCTCTCTCTCTTTTTCCGGGATATGGGAGTTCACATCCTCTGGGTTCCCATCCCTTCCTCTGAACCTACAACTCCTTGGAAAGGCAGAAGCCCAAGCAAACAGACAAAAATAATAATAATAAGTCAGGGTGGGGAGGTCAGGGGATGTGACAAAGAGAAGAATTACAGCTTTCACCTCGGCTCCAGGAAAATTTGCCCTGAAGTGTCCCAGAAGTTGAAGGAAATAAACCCTGTTGACATCCTGGGAGAAGAGTGTAAATGTACCAGCCCTCCTGTGCAGCCCCCAGACTGCTGTCTACAATCTGTGCCTGGACCTTCCCCAGTCCTGGCTCCTTCCTTATTTAACATGGGAGTTTCTGATGCATTTCTCGGTTTGTTTTTCTGACACTTTTGGAAAGTGTGGAAAACAATTGATATTTATGAAAATCCTATCGATTCTGTAGAGAGCAAGGGTTAGTCATTAAGCACCTCGTTAAACCCAAAAAAAGATTCTCATTTGAGAGACTCTCCAAGGTGGTGGTGATTAAAGTCAGGCCAGGATGAAGCCTCGAATTCAAGAAGGCAGGGAGGAGAGGAGGGAGCTTTGGGGCTCTCCAAAGAGAAGGATACAGGCTTTTCAGAGCAGCAAGGCCCCCAAGGTCACACCTGAAGCAAGAAGGACCTCAGAGGCCGTGTGATTTCACCATCCTGTGAAATTTTTATTTGTGATTTATTATGTGAAATATTTACCAGAGTGGAAACTGATGCCCGGAATAATTAGGACTCATCGCTGATGGAGTGCCAGACCTGGAGTCAGAAAGATTCAAGTTCAGACACTGTCTCAGATATTTGCTATCTGTGTGACCCCTCAGAAAGACACTGAAACTATTGGTCTCAGTTTCCTCACCTGAAAAATGGGGATAATAATAGCTTCTGCCCTAACACACTATAATTACCAGGGATTCTTAATGGTTTTTGGTTCCATGGACCCCTTCTCATGGGAATGTTTCCAAATGGACTACAAATGAAATTAATTATGTTGAAATAGCTATCTTTGCAGACCCTAGATTAAGAACCCCTGACTTAGAGTGCAACCCTCTGAGAGGTATCTAGGGTTCCCCAGCTAGTAGGCACCAGAGAAAGGAATTAAACCACCATCTTTCCTGATTAGAAGTCCAAAGGCATTTCCTCTATATTCAAATTATTAAAACTTTCTGCAATATTTGTCTGTTTCTGCTCCTATGGACTAATCAGATTGATTAAATAAGGGTGATCACTCACATTTTTGCTTTTTCCTATCCCTGACTCCTACTCCAAGTAGACTTCCACATCTGCCATAAAATGTCATTGTGCTTTCTTCCTAAATCAGGACAAAATGCCCCAAGTCTGAGATGCCCCAGGTGATGGTGAGCCCTCTGTCATTAAAAGCATCCCAGAAAAGGCTGTGTGACTGCGGGGATCTCACTGAGGGAATTCCTAAGTGGTTTAGCTGAGATGTCCTCCAGGGCTCCTTTCAGCTTTGAGATGGAATCTGTGGGATCATGAAATTCTGGGGTTCCATGATAATTGCTTCTAAGACTCCAGGGTTCTCCACTCCTGAGACTGTACAGTTTTGTGATTCTGAGATTCTTGTATTAGGGGATCTTGTGATTGGGAATTTCCGTGTATCTGAGTTATTGGGGAAACTCTAACATTGAATTTTCCTACTGCATTCATGTTCAAAGGTTAGGAATTGTATGACCTCAAGGCAGCCAATGCAGCTTGGGTGTTTTAATGTCATCTCGGTGCCTGATGCTGGCCAGCCCTGGGCCTTCACCCACCTTCACCTCCACCAATAATTATATTAATGACACCCTTAAGACTGAAGAAATGTGTTTATTTTGACTAAGATCATTAAATTGAAGGTCTAAACCAAGTGGAACTGGCCAGCCCTCCAGACTCAGGCACAAGGACTGAGAATAGGTTGGTTTTCCTGATGAGGAGTGGGGGCTGGGGGAAGGTGGACAATTAGGGGAGAGGAAAGGGACTATGGAGGGAGGGGAGGAGGAGGAAACAGCCTTTTCCTTCACTTGGGTAAATATTACTTCCTGGCCCCAGGGCCTTTTCCCAGCCCAGCCCTTCCCACCCTAAAGCACAGCCACAGAACTCCACAGGGATGGGGCCCACACTTGGAAAATTGGCAGATTCCCATTCCCCCACGCCCCACTGCAGGAAGTGGTACCTTTGGTCCCAGCTCATAGGAGTGGGGCTAGGGCTAGGGTCTATGCTTCAGATATGGGATATGGGGGTGCAGAGAAATGGGGACTGGGAGAGACGAAGATGTGGAGACACAAGGAGGGAGGGATAAGGAGAATTGGGGATGCAGGCTGGACAGAGGGGGTGCTGGAAAGCATCTCAGGGCTTCCTCACAACCCTCAAGTGGGTCATGGTTCTTGGCAAAGGGCTCAATGGGGTCTGGCTTCAGACCTCAGAACACAGGTGTCTGTTGGTTCCTTTACTTGTTCCAGTTCTCATGGCCCCCACCCACTCAGTCATCTTTCACCGGGATAGGTGAATGTACCAGAAAAATCCAAAGACTGAAATAAAAGCTAATAGAGTCTGTGTGGGCCACAGTGTGACTCTGGAGGGGACAGTAAATCTCTCTCTCTCTCTCTCTCTCTCTCTGTCTCTGTCTCTCCCTCTGTCTCTGTCTCTCTGTCTGTCTCTCTGTCTCTGTCTCTGTCTCTCTCTCTCTCTCTGTCTCTCCCTCTGTCTCTGTCTCT
>NW_027185852.1:19828947-19841667 GCF_028583685.1 Petaurus breviceps papuanus | reverse complement strand
TGTCTCTCTGTCTGTCTCTCTGTCTGTCTCTCTCTCTCTGTCTCTCTGTCTCTCTCTCTGTCTCTCTCCCTCTGTCTCTGTCTCTCTGTCTCTGTCTCTCCCTCTGTCTCTGTCTCTCTGTCTGTCTCTCTCTCTGTCTCTCTCACTCTCTCTGTCTCTCTCTCTCCCTCTGTCTCTGTCTCTCTCTCTCTCTGTCTCTCCCTCTGTCTCTGTCTCTCTGTCTGTCTCTCTGTCTCTCTGTCTCTGTCTCTGTCTCTCTCTCTCTCTCACACACACACACACACACACACACACACACACACACACACACACACACACACACACACACGGAAACTGAGGGAATCCAAACCCAATCAATTAATCAGCATTGTGTAGACCCTCTTCTTAGAGCCGGGGATGGATCCCAAGAAAGGTAAAAATACTCCCTGCCCTTTACGCCAGATCATTGTGGAGTCTCTGTGAGGAGATCAAAGGCTTCAGAGCTCGAAGCATGCCTCCAGATAACCTAATGCAATGCTCCCATTTTGTGGAGGAGGAAGTCAAGGCCCAGAGATTTGCCTTAAGGGTCATGCGACTAATAGGCATGGGGATCAGGATGGAATGCAGCTTTTCTGACTCATCCAGTCCCAGCAGATGAGATGTCAAGGGGGCAGAACTTGGAACCGAGGGACCAAGAGCTGGAATCTCTCTTACGACCTGTGTGACTTGAGGCAAGTCACTTACATTGTTTGGGCCTCAGTCTCCCCATCTGTCACATACCTCTGAGGTTCCTTCTTATTCTAGATCTAGAATCCCGTGATTTTATAAATTAGGAAACTGTCACCTAGAGAACCCCGACATTGTCTTGGAAAGTACCCTAGATTTAGAGTCAAGGGATGTGATTTACAAAGCCAGCTCCACTGCTTATAGTAGGATTGTGGATCTCAGGCTGGAAGGGCCTTGGCAGACATTTAGTCTAATGCTCCCATTTTACAGATGAGGATCCTGAGGCCCATACAAGGTAAATCACCCGCCTTCATTCACACAGGTAACACAAACCTGAGGCAGGAAGGATCTGAACCCATCTCCCAACTCCAGGGCAGAGAGTCCCCTCTACTATAACCTTGGACAAGTTCCTTTCCCGCTCTGGGCTGAGGGGGTCACAACGTAATCCAAAGCACTTTCTGGCTCCAAATAGTATGAACTTCATGTGGTTAATAACTTGCCTCAGGACACACAGAGAACAAGTAATAGCAACTGACATTTCTAAATCACAATAAGATTTGCTAAATTTTTTTTTCCTGACTTATCTCATTTGAGTCTCATACTAGCCCTAAGGGAGGGGGCTTAAGTATTATCATCTCCATTTTATGGATGAGAAAACTGAGTCACCGTGAGGGCCAGTGACTTGACCAAGGTCACACGATTAGTAAGTTGGAGAGAGCGTGAGCTTCCAACTGAGGTCTTGCTGGACCCCAGAGAGCAGGGCACTTTCTACAGCACCATGCTGCCTGTTCCCCCACGACATGAGCTGTGTCTAATGGAGTCTGGATGAAAACCAAGCCCACCCACTTGAAATGCGGCAGAGTTTCTACAATGCCATTCTACTGGCTTGCTCTCTCTCCCCTCCTTCTCCCTCCAACCTTTCCTGCAGAAACAAAGCAAATGGGACCTTATAATTATGCCAAATTAAACTGTGAGGGCTCACAGCTGACCGTGAGAACGATTTCTCTGAGCTGCCTTATTATATGGCCGGGGCTGTCTCAGCCACAGTTCTGGAGGAGGCAGCTTCTCTAGGGAGAAAGAGGCCATTCACTGGGAGGCTTGGCCTCTGACCCACTGGAGCCCAAGCCCGCTTGGCTCCTAGAGAGACAGTGGGCATGGGAGGCAGCTTTTCTGGTGCTTTTCTGTGGCCAGACAAATTGCAAAGGAGGCTGTGGTGTATGGCCAGCTTCCCATTTCCCTTCCTGCTGCCCCCTCCTACCTCCTTCTACCAAACCCCTTCTCACCAGGTGCCCAGAGACAACATGCCCCCCTTGGTTCATCACAGTCCCCCACAGCAGCTGCCTACCTGGCCCTCTCCTCCCCAGAAGTAAATTTACCCCTCTCTTCTCTTCCTATTGGATCAAAATTCTTATTCCCATTAAGGAGAATTCCCTTATCCCCTGCCTACACAGGCTCTAAGTAGACTGCCTGTTAAAGTCATTTATTCAAAGGTGTGAATGGCTGACAGGGAACCTCTGCAGGTGTTTGCATTAGTGATCTCAAACCATCTCTGATTTCCTAAGGGCCAGTGGCAGGGGGTGGACTCCACCTTCAATAGACTGCCCACTCACTTTGCAGGGTTGCCTCAAACGAGGGACCTGGGTTCACATCCTGCCTATCATGCTTGCTACCTCTGTGACCTTGGACATGTCATCTACATTCCCAGGGCCTCAGTTTCCTAGTCTATAAAAGCAGGGCATTGGACCAGAGACTCTGAGGTTCCTTTCCGGGCTAGACCTGTGTATAGTAATCACACATGTGTAATCCTTGAGACTGACAACATGACTCAGTAACTTTGGGGGAGTGAAAAGCACAATGAGTCCAGTCTGTCCAACAGCCATTGGCGAAAACCTCTTTCCTCCACTACCAAAGCTCCCGATGTCCCAAGACCAAGCCCCTGTCCCCTCCTGATCTCCCCTCAGCTTCCTCTCTTCTGGCCCCTGATAAAGGCTATTACTCTGGGCATTAAATCTCAATAACATAGTGCCTTACAGGAAGCCACTTCCGACATTCCATCAACCAGACACTGTGCTAAGCCCTGGGGATACAATAAAGGGCAAATGATAGCCCCTGCCCTCAAGGAGCTCACAGTCCTACTAGGCATAAACTAGCTATGGGCTGGAACAGATCATGAGCAGAGAGAAGGCTCTAGAATTAAGAGGGACTGGGCAAGGCATTTTACCTGACCCAGGGAAACCAGGAGGCAGGGATGAGGAGGGAGAGAATTCCAAGACCAGGGGGAGTGACTCATTTTCCTTAACTGCCCTGTTAGAAGGGGACCATTTATTGTGAGAGGAGCAATGGCATGAAAGGAGAAAAGAACACCGATATAAAATGTAAAGCAAAAACAGGGGCTGGATTAAACCATCTCTAGAAGTTTCCTTCCAACCCTGGATCCTACAAACTTGTTCTTCCATCTCCTCTACCAGCGAGAGCCTGGGTGTCCTTGGAGACAAAATGGCAGACTCTCCAAGATTCAGGGGACTTCAGGGCCCATCTACACCAACCCACACTTGAAAAAGAAGCCCCTTTCCAAAGTAACTGACAAGTAGGCATCCAGCCTTTGCTTGATATCAAGCCTGACTGTCTCTGTATCTTCCACTCACTGCCCCTGGTTCTGCCCTCTGGGCAGCAGTCAAAAATACTGCCCAAGCAGTCTCTACACTTGAAGGTGGATTTAAAAACACAACAACAAGAAAACTCTTTCCCTATTTTTTTTATTTATTCAAGACAACTGAAAGAGTGTAGAGTGCTTAAGCCAGTTCACTTTTTTTTCCTGTGTGCTGAGTGAAATATCAAAAATACAGAGAAGTAAAACAAAATACAGAGAAATGAGAATCAACTAAAACTAAATACTTGAAATACTTAACAACATCAGCAAAGCTGCAGGATGTAAAAAAAAAAAAAAACAACCCGCAGAAATCATCAGGATTTCTATATATTACCAACAAAGTCCAGCAGCAAGGGATAAAAAAAGAAATTCCATTTAAACTAACTATAGACAATATAAAATACTTGGAAGTTTATCTGCCAAGACAATCCCAGGAATTATACAGACACAATTACAAAACACTTTTCACACAAATAAAGTCAGATCTGAACAATTGGAAAATGTTAATTCCTCATGGGTAGGCTGAAAATCAATATAATAAAAATGATAATTCTATCTAAATTAATTCACTTATTCAATGCCGTACCAATCAAACTACCAAAAAACAATTTATAGGGCTAGAAAAAAATCAGCAAAATTCATCTGAAAGAACAAAAGGTAAAAAATATCCAGGAAATTGAGGAAGAAAAAAAATATGTAGAAAAAATAAAGTGGTAATCATCAAAACTATTTGATATTGACTAAGAGATAGAGAGGTGAATTGGTGGAATAAATTAATAGGTATAAACATAGTAAATGTTCATATTAATCTAGTGTTTGATATTTGACAAACCCAAAGATCCAAGCTTTTGGGAAAAGAACTCACTATGTGACAAGAAACTAGAACACAGGAAAGCAGTTTGGCTCAAACTAGGAATAGACCAACATCTCACACTGTATACCAAAACAAGATAAAAATGGGTACATGATTTAGACATAAAGAGATCTATGGATAAGAGAAGAATTTGTGATCAAACGATAGGTAGAAAACAATACAGGATGTAAAGTGGATCTTTTGAATCATTAAATTGAAAAGATTTTTGCACAAACAAAACCAATGAAGCCAAAATTAGAAGGAAAGCAGAAAGTGGAGGGAAGGGAGAATTTTACAACAAATGTTTCTGATAAAGGCCTTATTTGTCAAATATATAGAGAACTGAGTCAAATTTATAAGAATGTAAGTCATTCCCCAATTGATAAATGATCAAAGGATTTTTTCTGAGGAAGAAATCAAAGTTATCTATACCAGTATAAAAATGTTCTAAACCACTATTGATTAGAGAAATGCAAATTAAAACAACTCTGAGGTACCACCTCCTCCCTATCAGATTGGCTAATGTGACAGAAAAGGAAAATGATAAATGTTGGAGATGTGGGAAAATTGGGACACTAATAAACTATTGGTGGAGTTGTGAATGGATCCAACCATTCTGGAGTACAATTTGGAACTTTACCCAGAGGGCTATCTATCTGTGCATACCCTTTTACCCAACAATACCATAACTAGGTCTGTATCCCAAAGAAATTTTTTAAAAAGAAAAAAGAAAAGGATCTATGTGTACAAAAATATTTATGGCAGCTCTTTTTGTGGTGGCAAAAAATTAAAAATCATGGAGATGTCCATCAACTGGGGAATGGCTGAACAAGTTGTGGTATGGGATTAATAATATTGTGTTATAAGAAATAATGAACAGGATGCTTTCAGAAAAACTTATATGAACTGAATGCAAAGTGAAATGAACAGAACCAGAGGAATATTGTACACAGTAACAGCAGCATTGTATGATGACCAACTATGGATGACTTAGCTATTCTCAGCAACACAATGATCCAAGATGATTCCACAGGACTCAGGATGAAAAATGCTGTCCATATTGAGAGAAGGAACTGATGGAGTCTGAATGAAGATTGAAACATATTATTTTTCAATTTATTTTTGTTATTTTTTGTCTGTGTTCTCTTTCACAACGTGGCTAATAGAAAAATGTGTTTTGCATGAATGCACTCATATAAACTATATAAAATTACTGTCTTGAGGAGGGGTGAAGGCAGGGAAGGAAGGAAAAAATTTAGAACTCAAAATATTTTTAAAAGAATGCTAAAAAATGTTTTTATATGTAATTGGGGGAAAATTAAATAAATAAAACAAATTACCTGAAAAAATAGATAAGCAAAGGAAAATCTATATGAACTGATATATGTTCACTCACAGCAAGGATGCCATGAACTAGAGTGGTGGGAGGGAAAGGACTTTCCGTCCCTGTTAGCTCTCTTTTATCCCAACTCTGAGGGTGTTTAAGTGTAGGGGATTGAAATACAGAGAGAGATTTGTTTCTGTTCTTTATAGTCTTGTCCTCAGTTTTAGGTAATGAAGGGGATCCTCATGGGACCCAGAGTTCAAGCCATTGCAACCTTGGAACCAGGCAGGATCACAGGAAAGGTCTGAGACTCAAACCCAAGAGAAGTTTTGGACCTGAAACTGATGCTGTGCTCTATAGGAACCAAACTAAGCTATGAACCTAATTACTTTCCCCTCTCCAGAGATGGAAGTGGTAAAGGTGCAGAAGAAAGATTATGACTCCCATGTGGAGGGTAGGGTACCAGGCGGAATAAGTTTATATATTTGTGATCATACATTTTGAGGAAATATTCCTGTAGAAAAAGTAATTTATCAGTAAAGGAGGAACCTTTCCCCTACAATTGAAGGAATGTAATCAGTAAATTCTGGAGCCATTAGCAGAGAATCCAAACACACACCAAACCCCCAAACGTCACTGGAGAAGCCTGGGGGTGCAGGGAAATTTTAACTCCTTGGCCTTCTAGGCAGTGAGGGCCATAGTATCTGTGATACACAACAATTACAGAAATGCGAGTGGAAAGATTTATTTTTTTAATAGGCAAATGTTATATAATTAAAATGATCTAATGGTCCCAAATAAGAGATGAGAAAATGGACTTCTCTTTCCATTGCAGGCATGGGTGACCATGGGTGCAGAGCATTGCATTTACTGTCAAACTCAATGTGCTGGGTTAATTTTGATGAAGCGCTTTCCTTTATTTCTTTCTTAATCCTTGTCATGAGAGATGGCTGTCTGGGACGGGGTGGGGGGAGGGCAGGTTTAGAAATTATAGCAATATTTTTTAATGTGCTGTCTCCAACACAGATGTCTTCCCCACAAGGTTCCCACCCAGTCAGTCAGTTCTTCATTTCCAAGAGAATCAGATACAGAAAAACATTCACCCTTGTTGGTTCTTCCATCTTTTGAAGGATGAAATCATTATTAAGTCAAAATGAGAAAGCATTACCTGTCCCACTCTTGTCAGAGGGAATTTCTGAGGGCCTGGATAACTGAAGTCTCCTATCACTCCTATGTCATACCCTGTGCCAGCCTCATGATCTGTCTCTACCTTTTCTTCCTATCTAGCCGGTCTGTTCTTTCCAGTGACAATATCACTTCCATCTGGCCTGTGGTCATTGTTTGTTGTCATTGTTGTTCAGTCATTTTTCAGTCACGTCCCACTCTTCATAACTCCATTTGGGGGTTTCTTGGCAAGGATACTAGACTTCCTAGCTGCACAGCTGACGTTCCGTTGATCTTCACCCAAATATTTTCCACTGTGTTTCTTCCATCTGGTTTCCTTCTTCAGATATCATGAAAGTGAACCTTTTTTTTTTCAATGAATCCTTTAAGAGATGGCCTCTGGATGTCCTTGGTTTGGTCCAGCTGCTCTTCCCATGTTTGCTTTCTTCGGTGTCACTTCTGCTTCACCAAATAGCACCTCTAGATCGCTCCATCGTCAACAGAAACAAAGAAGTTTCTGAGAATGATCTTTACCAATCTTTCCCATTTTCCATCTGCTCATGGACCTCCCTCCTCCCTGTTTTATCCTTAAATGCCTTCAGAGTGATCTGGCTGGATTGGTTCTCTTGCCAAGCTGTCTATAAACTTGTTTTCCATGCATGGCTTCTCACTGTTTTATTAGATGATACTGCTCATTTTCTTCCACCACCCTCCTCTAGAAGACTGCATAAATAAGCTTACATTCTAAAGCATCATTGCCCTGACTCTGCTAGACAAAGGGATCAAGAGTTTTAATCACAGGATCATAGATTTCAAGTTGTAAATGAAATTAATGGTCACACAGTCCCAACCCCCACCCCTTATTTTATTGATCAGGAAATAAAGATCACAGAGCTGAGATGGCTTGACCACAGGTAACAAGTGACAGAGTCAGGACTGAAACCAGGAGCCTGCTTGATTTACATACTAATTTCCTGAGCCCAGATTGAATGTCCATGTTAATGTCTGTTCTCTAATCTATTCCTTATATCAATAGCTCATTTAATTAGGTCAGGCTAGAGCTGCCTCAGTGGGTCACCATATCTTTATGTTCTCTTCTTATTTGGTCTAAACAAGTGAGCCATCTGACAGTTCACAGTTGGGTTAGAAATGACTCCATGTAGGTAACTTCTTGTTTCCTGTCTGAGAAATAAAATCAATTTCATTTTGGAATTTTTTTTTATATTCACCATATCTAGAACCTCCTGATTTTCTTCTTAAAGAATATATTTATAATATATAATCAAGAGACTTCTGTCTACTCTGCAAGCCCCGGGCCTCTCTCATATTTTCCTCACAAACCATGTTTTCTAAGGTCATTTTCATTGTCCTCTCCAATGACCACCTTTGTTTTTGGTACAATAAACAGAGATTGACTTGTTTTTAGGGAGACCTGGGCTTGAATCTAGTCTCAGATGCTTCCTAGCTGTGTGACCCTGGGCAAGTCCCTTAACCTCTGTTTGCCTCAGTTTCCTTATCTATAAAATAGAGATAATAATGGCACGTACAACCTAGGCTTGTTGTATGGAGATAACAAAATAACGTGAGATAACATGTAGAGTGCTTTGCAAACCCTAACGTGCTCCATAATGCTAGCTACTGTTACTAACATAATAAGCACTCAATAAGAGCTTGTCCGTCAATTGATAATTTTCATTGAACTTGTCCATCCCAATTCTGCCTCTTAGGATTTGTGTAACATTGGGCAAGCGACTTAATTTCTTTGAGCCTCAGTTTCTTCACCTGTAAAATGGATTCACTGAACTCTAGTTCTCTTCCAGCTCTGAATTTATGACTCTAGGATTATCTAGCTGTGTGACCCTGGGTAAGTCATTTTCTTTCCTTGAGACCCATTTTCCTACTTTGTAAAATGAGGGGATTGAATTAGATAATTATAACATAGCCCTATGTGATTTTGTAGTCATTTTCAGTTGTGTCAGATTCTCTGTGACCTCACTGGGGGTTTTCTTGGCAAAGACACTGGAATGGTTTGCTGTTTCCTTCTCCAACTCATTTTACAGATGGAGAAACTGAGGCAAACAGGATGAGGTGACTTGCCCAGGGACACTCAGCTCGTTAATGTCTGAGGCCAGATTTTAATTCATGAAGATGAGTCTTCCTGACTCCAGGTACAGCGCTCTATCCATTGGGCCACCTAGCTGACCCCTCTGTGGCTTGTGCCTAACAGTGACTAGACCAGAGCAGACACTGATGAATTCTCTCCCTGATCTCTAGGCCTTTCTTGCTCTGCAAGCCCTTTGTTTTTGATTACAGAAGGAAAAAAGCCATAGATGGTGAGACAGTACTATCAGTGTGATCCTTGTGCCTTGCATTGGACCAGGGTGCAATACAATCCTCAGAGGACCGGCCCTGAGTCCCAGGCTCGGGTTCTAGATCACCGTCCTCCGGCCTGTTTACGTGGCTCAGCTGAAGCCTCTAAGCCTGGCCTCACACAGGGAGCCGACCCAGAGAGGGTGGGAGGGTTGGAGGCAGGTCAGGAGGCATCAGGGCTATTGTTGTCTCCTCCTTGTTTTCTTGTGAGAACAGGGAGGTGGAGGGTGAGACGCTGAAAAAGAAACTGGAAAGCTTGCCAAGGAGTGGGTTGGTTCTGAAAGAGCAGCTGGGCCGGACGACTGAGGGAAAGGTCGGCAATCTGTCTCTAATTACATACCTGTAGCAGGTGGCTGCCTCCCTGAATATCCTCCCATCCCTTCCAACCCCACCCCCCCACAGGTACCCCAGGAATGGCAGGAGGCCCTGGCCAAGTCACTGCCCCACTCTGGGGTTCCATTTCCTCCTCAACAAGAGCAGTGGACATTTCTGAGTTCTGGATCTCCTTGGCAGGCAGGCTGATGGAGCCCAGGGACACCTCAGAATCATGATTTTAAATGTACAGGGAGATGAGGAAACTAAAAGAAAGGTAGAATGCCCAATTCTGACATTCCCTGTTCTAAGGCCCCTCCCAGACCTGACATCCCCTGTTCTAAGGCCCCTCCCAGACCTGACATCCCCTGTTCTAAGGCCTCTCTCAGTTCTGACATCCCCTGTTCTAAAGCCCTGTTAACTCCAAGATTCTGTAGAATCTCATAGCATGTATTGTCCCTGCCCTCATAAGTACCATTTTTCAATGGTTTAAACTTAGCCAAAGACTTTAACATTTGAAAAGAACAGGAAAAAAAAAAAAAAAGGAAAGCTTTTTTAGGCACATGCTTCTTGTATGGAGCTCATGCTTGTGCCTTTGATTTCTCAGTGTATTGGTTGTTAATCAGTGTGTGTGTGTGCATGGTGTGTGTATATGTGTGGTGTGTATATGTGTATGTTTATATGCGTTTATACATACACATATGTACCCACATGTATCAGACATGTGATTTCACAATCATAGGAAACTCCATAAGGAAAACTCCCTCTATCAAGGCAGGTGCCCTCTCTGCAGCTGAGGCTCTTAGAGATGCCCATAGCACTGATGAGGCCAATGACTCCCTCAGGGACACACAGCCAGCTTGGGGCAGAAGCAGGACTTAAATCCAGGAGTCCAACTCACTGTCCACTATGCCACACTACCCCTCACCTGGTTGTGTTTAATAAATGCTTGCTTAGCATGTAGAAGGTGCTTCATAAATACTTACCTAGACAATGAACAAATGGCTAAATGAATGATTACATGAATTTGCAAAGCAAGTTCACTTTTTGTACACCACTAATTGTTTCAAAATTTCTCCTTATATTGGCCTCAAAGGCTTCGCCCAGGCCTGCCTCTGTGCCAGCCCTGCCTCACTCGAGGCCCCGAAACCTTAAGGAACAGTTTTTTTTAATCTTCTTTTTGAATTTTTTCTTCCTGTTCAGTGTCTCTCTTGAAGGCATTTGAACCACGGAAATGTGACTGGGCTGATTCATATCTGTTGGTACGCTGCATTTGCCTTCCCTCCCTGCTCCCCCCCCCCCTGCCCAGCCCCCCTGGGGCCTCAGTGGGCAGGCCATCGAACCATCCCAGGAGCCCGGCGTGCCCTGTCCTGCCTTGGAAGGCCTCAGCACTCACTGGAAGGATCATAGTTCCAAAGAGGCAGGCCTGAAAGGGACCTCTGAGAGCACCAAGCTCAATCCTCTGCTTACCGGTTCAGGAAACAAGTCCCAAGTGTGCAGCCCAGCCTGACCCCACTGTCTTACTGGTCATCCTTCAAGCCTGAGGACCTCTGAGGAAGGGAGACCCAGGCCCTCCCCAGGCAGCCCATCCTCATCTGGACAGCTCAGGGAGAACCAGGCCCTCCCCAGGAGATCCATCAGTATCTGAACAGTACAGGGAGACCCAGGCCCTCCCCAGGAGGTCCATGGGCATCTGGACAGCTCAGGGAGCCTCCCCAGGAGGCCCAAGGGATCTGGACATCTCAGGGAGCCTTCCCAGGAGACCCATGGGGTCTGGACAGCTCAGGGAGACCCAGGCCCTCCCCAGGAAGTCCATGGGCATCTGGACAGGTCAGGGAGACCCAGGCCCTCCCCAGGAGATCCATTGGGATCTGAACAGTTCAGGGAGACCCAGGCCCTCCCCAGAAGGTCCATGGGCATCTAGACAACTCCAGTTGTTAAGAAGCCTCTCCTGACCTTGAACCTAAATCACCCTTCCACCCACTGCTTCTGGCTAGGCCCTCTGGAACCAAGCAGAATGAAGTTAACCCTTCTAACAAGACACCTCCAAGTACTGACAGTCAGTGTCTCCTCTGAGGCTTCTCTTAGTTAACATCCCCTGTTCCCTCAGCCGGTCCTCACACATGACATAGACTCAAGTCCCTTCAGCACCCTGAATCTCTTTTTCTGAAGGTGCTCCAACTTATGGTGTTCTTCCTCAACTGTGCCCAGGGGAAGGTAAGGGAATGTGTCTTTATATAGCACCTACTATGTTCCAGGGGCAGCTGGGGGGTGCAGTGCATAGATCACTGGTTTTGGAGCCAGGAAGACTCATCTTCCTGAGTTCAAATTTGACCTTAGACACTTACTAGCTGTATGATCCTGGGCAAGTCACTTGTCTTTATTTGCCTCAGTTTCCTCATCTGTAAAATGGTCTGAAGAAGGAAATGGTAAAATCACTCCGGTATCTCTGCCAAGAAAACCCTAAATGAGGTCAGAAAGAGTCAGACACAACTACAAAGTATGAAGGCAACCCCAACTATGTGCCAGGCTTGGGCTAAGTAAGCACTTTACAAATATTTCATTTGATTCTCACAAACGATCCTGCAAGGTCGGGGTTATTTTTGTCCCCATTTCACAGCTGAGGAAACTGAGGCCAACAAGGGTCAGACTGCTCATCTCAGGTCACACACCTCATAGGTCTCTGAGGCCAGATTTTAACTCATCTTGTTTCTCTCCAGACCCAGGGCCCTCCTAGCTTTCCATGTGTATGCCAGACACTGTTCAAAACACTGAAGATGCAAAGACCCAACAAAGCAACCCCTGCCCTCAAGAAGCTTATATTCTACCAAGGAGAAAATGCCACGTATGCACATAAGCAAATATAAAACATAGGGCAGTTTGCAAGGTAACTGTGTCCAGAGGAAGTTCAAAAAGCTTGGAGGATCACAAAAGGCCCCAGGAAGGCCTCAGCTGGGGTTGGGCTCTGAAAGAGACCCGGGGACCCAAGAGTCAGGAGGGTGAGAAGGGAGGACATTCCAGGAAAAAGGCCCAGGGATGGGAGAGGGGGTGGCATGTGTGGAAAATGGCAAGTGAGAAGCTTGACTGGACCCTGGAGAAGGTGAAGGGGAACAGTGAGTGATAACTGGGAAAAGAAGACTGGAGACAGACTGGGAAGGGCTTTGTGAGCCAGAGAGAGCCGTGTGTGTTCAATCTTGCAGCCAGGAAGGAACCACCTGCACTTAACTGAACCTGGGCTTCAGGAAAATGGCTGGGAGGCTGTGTGAAGGAGAAGGAGGCAGAAGGGAGAGAAAAGGGAGGGAAGGAAGGAAGGAAGGAAGGGAGGGAGGGAGGGAGGGAAGG
>NW_027185852.1:19825178-19828847 GCF_028583685.1 Petaurus breviceps papuanus | reverse complement strand
AAGGAAGGAAGGAAGGAAGGAAGGAAGGAAGGAAGGAAGGAAGGAAGGAAGGAAGGAAGGAAGGGGAGTAAAAAACCCTCTAATACCACATATACGTAGTCAGGCAAAACAAACTGCCACATTGGCCATGACCAAAGGCTCATCTCCTTAGTGCTTTACCCGCCGCCTCTCTGTCAGGAAGTGAGTGGCATTCTTTATCTTCAGACTTTTGGACTCCCATTGATTGATCACTGAGTCTTCAGTTCTTCAAAGAGCTGGGGTATTGTCAGTAAAGTCATACCTCTAGTGGGACAGATTGCAGCCCTTCCACCCCAGATAGCTGGTTCCCATGATCCTTAGCATTCAGAGTTAGAAAGGATCTCCACAGTCATTTAGTCAGACCCACACCCGAAAAGGCTGCTCAAATCTGCCATCCTTGGCAAGCTGTCATCCAGCCTCTGCCTGGGGACCGGTGCCCCTGATGGAGGCTAACTGCCTCCACAGGGGGCCTTTCTACTTTTGCCCCATTTAATCTTCAAAAAGTTTTCCATGAGATCAAGCCTAACTTTGTCCCTTTGCAACTTCCACCCATTGTTTCTGGTGCTGACCTTTGGGGCCAAACAGAGTTAAGTGGAGTCGGTCCTACACATGGAGTAGTGTTCCAGTCCTGACAGGTAGGTGCCATGTGCCCTCTGGGCTCCCACATCTACACAGCAGTCCTTCCTGTTCCTTCAGACAGTCCTCACATGGTGTAGCCTCAGCCTTTCACCATCCTGTCTGCCCTACTACAGCAGAACTCCGTGCTGCAGATGAATTCTGACCAGGTCAGAGTGAGGAAGATGCCAGGGGTGGTTTGGGGAGGGAGGCACTGTCATCTCCTTATTCCTGGAAGTTCTGCATCTCCTAATTCCACTTGACATGGCATTAACTTTCTTCACTTCGTGTCACACTCTTGACTCATATGAAGCTTGCAGTCCAAAAACAAAACAAAACATAGTAAGTTTCTACAACTGATAAATTCCTGACTCTGTCATCATCCTGGTTTCAAATTTCTCCAAACTTAGCCAGCTGGCCCTTAGATGGCAACATACAGCCTGGCCCTAGGACCCTACACCTGGTATTTCCAGCCTGAACCTGCCAGAAATTTCTGGAATCCATGGTTTCCTCCCACCACGATAAGGTTGCACAACATGGTTCCATCCTTTGTTTCCAACCTAATGATTCTTCTCCCCTTCCTACACACTACAATCCGGTTGACCTAACCCTTTTTGCTGTTTCTTCTACCTGGACAATTCATCTCCCAACCATGCACCTTTGTACAGACTGTGCCCCATGCCTAGAACCCTTCCCCCCCTCATCTCTGCCTCTTAGAATCCTGAACTTGCTTCAAGGCTTTTCTCAGGCAACAGCACCTTCTATCTTAGGCCTTTTCTGAACAGGAGCTGCTGAGTGGGAAGAACCATGTCAACAAGGATACATTCCCCTAAGTCTTCTCCTGAACCTCAATCCTCAGAGACTGAGTGACAAGACCTTCATGGCTGCTCCTGCTATTTGACTGAGCTGGAAGTCACCATCTGCAATTCTTCTGCTGATTCAGTGAGTAAGAGTACCAGCCCCAGTGTCAGGATGACCTGGGGATCAAATCCGGGCTCAGATACTCAGCACCACACCCAGAAATAACTGGCCATGTAACCTTGAGCAAGTTACTTAACCCCGATTGCTTAAAAAAAAAAATTCTCCTGCTGAGATAGACAACCACCAACCCTGTCCTTCCCTGCCGCTGCATCCTGAGGACTCCCAGGCTCTTCTCATGCTCTGCAGCTGGGCTCCCCTGAACATGTTGTCCCTCCCACCCACCTCCATTAAGGTCGGCTCTCACTGAAGGCTAGGACTGCCTTCTCCTCTGCAACTCCTGCCCTTCGCACAGGACTTAGAACAGCATCACCAATAAATGCTTTATTCATCCATTTTCAATCATTCGTTACCTAATCCTCTTGATGCTGGAGCCTGCCCCACAAATTACATTTATTTTGCGCATATCTATTTTTGAGCCTGTTGTCTCCTGTAGCCGGATTGTAAACCTGTCAAGCCTACATTCTTTTTATCTTCATACCCCAAGTGCCCAGAACCATGCCTGAAAGAAAGTACATTTTCAGTGAATCTTTGTTGGTTGATCTGTTGGTTGTTTGATTGATGAAAGTTAGAACTGTATACACTTCAGCTGTTATTCTCCTTTCCTTTCCTCTTTGCCCTCACCTTTGCTACCCACTACAACCATAAACACGTATTGTGTGGAATCAGATCTAGACTTGGAAGGAACGTTTGAGAGCAACTCAATCCCTCATGTTGCAAGTAAGGAAACGGAGACCCACATATGGGAAGAGAGTTGTCCGGCATCACAGAGGTGGATGCGCTGGGATTTGAGTCCGGTCCTCTGATCCCATTGGCTCTTTCTGCCTTACCAAGATAATATTCATCCTGCAGTAATGGAGGTAACTGAAGCCCAGGGAGATCCAGCATCAACTGCCCTCTCATTCATGCTAGGAATCTTACCTAGGACTTTCACCTCTCTTCACACAAACCTGTTTCCACCTGCAAAGAAGGGAGAACAGAAAGGCTGCTTGTTGTTGATTAGAAGTTCTCCATTAAGCTAGACAAAGAGAAGTGATTCTCCTTGGTGGAGAAGTCCATGGTATGTTGGCCTCCTCCCTACACCCTGCCTCCTTTCAGAATGTTCCTGCTGAGGATGATGCCACCAGTTCTGCTGGGCCAAGGAGCTGGTCACTAATACTGAGCCTGATCAGAGATGGGTAGTGACCACAAGCAGAGTTGTTTGTGGGAAGGCCAGCGATAATACTTTTGACCAATCACACTTTCCTAGAAAGAGGCTGAAG
Organism: Petaurus breviceps papuanus; assembly: GCF_028583685.1. NCBI lineage: Eukaryota > Metazoa > Chordata > Mammalia > Diprotodontia > Petauridae > Petaurus > Petaurus breviceps. The sequence continues at coordinate 19,825,974 of NW_027185852.1, read as the reverse complement.
AAAGAATTTTTAAACTTATCATTCCACCTGAACAGGGGATACAGGATGAGAATCTTATGGAAAGCAAAGCAGATAGTATTTCCAATTTTTATCTCTTCTTTCAAGGTCAGGATACAACGTGGGAGTAAATAGGCTGGCTACTTGAAATTCAAGAGTAAAAAGACTTATCAGGGAAATGTTTCTATTGGGGACAATATTGTGAGAAATAAATTTCTCCAAGCGAAAGAGAAAGGTGGGCAGCATTCAGAAAACCCGGAGAATGTCCCTGGGCCTCCCAGAGAGGCCCCTTCATGGAAAATCCCTCCTTGCCTTTCAGCCCTAGGCCCACACCCCTCTTTCAGACTGCCAGGCACTCTGCAATGCCAGGTTTCACTCTGGGAAGCCTTCCTTTGTCTCTAAGATCAGGTTACACTTCCATTTGTTTTTCCCCCTCACAAAACACCAGGTCATCTTAGTGACCCCTGCAAGCTGAATCAGCCTTGTTGTGCTGGGCTCAGGAAAGCTTTATATCTGGACAATTGGGCAGCAAATGCAACAGTTGGACCAATAAGAATGTACCTTGATGACCCTTAAGTCAACTCAGTCATAGTGTGGGAGAGGTTTGAGTCAGGATGACCTAGATTCAAGCTGACCTCTGATACATTCAGGCTATGTGGCCCTGAAAAAAGTCTTCCTTGAGAAGGAAGAAAGAGAGGGAGGGAGAGAGGAAGGGAAAATTGAAGGAAGGAAGGAAGAAAGGAAGGAAGGAAGGAAGGAAGGAAGGAAGGAAGGAAGGAAGGAAGGAAGGAAGGAAGGA
>NW_027185852.1:19811845-19825168 GCF_028583685.1 Petaurus breviceps papuanus | reverse complement strand
GAAGGAAGGAAGGAAGGAAGGAAGGAAGGAAGGAAGGAAGGAAGGAAAGAAGGGAGGGAGGAAGGGAGGGAGAGAGGGAAGGATGAAAGAAGAGGCTACAGGAAGAAAAAGATTTGAGGAGAAGAGATAAAAGGGAGGAAGGATTGAACACAAACAGGATTTTAATTGTAAGAACTCTATCACTTTGACTTTTCAAACTGACCACTTCTCAAACCTACCATGAGACTCCCCATGAACATACAAACACAGGAATTAAATGATCAGTAGAGAAACAAAGGGCTCTTCCCCTCCTCAGGTGGCCCTTACAGGCAAGACTTGAAGAGAAAAAAGAAAGAATGAAGGGGACTTTTCACCTTAGATGCAGGAGATATTCCACCCATGCCTTTGCTCACAACCACAATGCTGCATCCGAGATCCAAGGGAGCTACTCCCAGGGCCCTCTGAAGGAAGGACCTGTCTCCCATTTAGTAAGAATGTGTCTGATTTCCCCACTTCAACCTTTTAGAAAGATCTCAAAGCTCAATGTTTTTTGTGTAAACCCATTACATGGAATCATAGAATTTCAGAGTTGGAAAGGATCTCAGACACACCTAATTCAGCCCACACCCGCCCAAGCATCCTCTCAGCAACATCACTGGAGAGTGACCCTCCAGCCTTAACCTGAAGACCTTCCTGGAGGGAGAGCCCAAGACCTCTGAAAGCAGCCTTTCCCACGCTGGGACAGCTCTTGTCATTAGGAAGCATTTCCCAACATCACTCTTGACATCTCCCTGTCCAACACTGATCCTCTGGTCCTATTTCTGCTTTTTGGCTCACCTGCATTTCTGAAGGTCATTCTGCCTCACAAAGCCCATTCTGTACAGACGTCTGGGGAGGATGACCAGCTGCTGAGCAGCACTGTTCTTTTCTCAAGGCTTTTAGAGAAGATTGCTTCCCACGGTCCCTCAGGTAAGAAGTGTGGGAGAGGGAATTCAAATCTGGATCTTCCTATTCAAAGTCCCACTATCTTTCCACCATGCCATAAGGACCATCAAATCTAGTCCTGCTTCTGTGGGACAGCTCCAATACACCCAGACCAATAGGTGGCACAGGGAATAGAATGTGGACTTGGACTGAAGACAACCCGAGTTCAAAACCTGCCTCAGGTACTCTCTAGCTGTGTCACCCTAGGTAAGTCACTTAACCCCTCAAAGCCTGGGATAATAACATTATCAACCTCACAGGAGCAAATAAGATAATATACTTCAAGTGCTTTAGAAACCTACAAGCCTAGAAGTACTAGGAAATACTCAGAGACTGCTATTTATGCTAAGCCTGTAAACTAAGAATCTTAGAATGACAGATTCAAAGAGAACTGCACAACATGTCACATAAGGAGGCGGAGCTGAAAGAGGCTCAGCCTGGAGAAGGAAAAATTGTATTGGGGTAAAAATGAAGGGGAATGGGCACCAAGGCTCCTGGGTCAACCATGTGACCTTGGGAAAAAGGAATTTCCCTTCTCCGAACCTCAATTTTCTCATCTGAAAAATAACAAATCATGCCCATTAAATCTACCTCATGGGGTTATGTTTAGAATCAAATGGAATCATGCCTGTGTGGTGCTATGAGCCCAATGTCTTTATTTTTTTCTTTTCTTTATTTTTCTTTATTTCATTAAATATTACACATAAAAAAATTAAAATTCTTTAGTTCATTTTCTCCCTCCTTCCTGTTTCTCCCCCCTCCTTGACAAGGCAAGCAATTTGATATTGATTATATGTGAGAAGTCATGAAAAACATATTTCTATTATTAACCATGTTGCAAAAGAAAACACAGACAAAAAAAGAAAAAGAAAGAAAGTAGAAAAAACTACACCTAGATCTGCACTCATAGTTCATCAATTCTTTCTCTGGAGGTGAAGAGCATTTTTCACCATGGGTTCTTTGGATTTGTCTTAGATCATTGCCTTGATCAGAACAGCTAAGTCTTTCATAGCTGATCATCATTATAATAGTCCTGTAATTGTATACAATTTTCTCCTGCTTCTGCTCACTTCACTTTGCATCAGTTCATATAAGTCTTCCCAGGTTTTTCCAAAATCATTACCCTCATCATTTATTATAGCACAATAATATTCCATCACAATCACACAACACAACTTGTTCAGCTATTCAATGGATGGTCATCCCCTCCATTTCCAATTCTTTGACACCACAAAAAGAATTCCTCTAAATATTTTTGTACAAATAGTACCTCTTCCCTTTGGTCTCTTTGTGATACAGACCCAGTAGTGATATTGCTGGGTCAAAAGGTATTCATAGTTTTATAGCCCATTGGGCATAGTTCTGAATTGTTCTCCAGAATGGTTGAACTAGTTCACAACTCCACCAACAATGTATTAATTTCCCAATTTTTCCACATTCCTTTTGATATTTGTCATTTTCCTTTTCTGTAGTATTAACCAATCTAATAGGTATGGGTAGTACCTTAGAGTTTTTAATTTGCATTTGTCTAATCAACAGCGGTTAAGAACACTTTTTCGTGTTACAATAGATAGCTTTGATTTTTTCCTCAGAAAATTGCCTATTCATATCCTTTGAATTTATTTATTTATTAATCGAAGAATGACATATAAATTTGACTCAGTTCACTATATATTGGAGAAATGAAGCCTTTATCAGAGAAACTTTCTGTATGCCTTTCCCCCCTAGTTTCCTGCTTTCTTTCTAATCTTGGCTGCATTGGCTGTGCAAAACCTTTTAAATTTAATCTAATCAAAATCCATTTTACTTTCCACAAATCTCTATTTTTCTTGTTTGGCCATAATTTCTTCCCTTATCCACAGATCTGACAGGTAAAATTTTCTATGATCCCCTAATTTGCTTATATCACTCTTTATGTCTAAATCATGAACCCATTTTGAACTTATCTTACTATACTGTATGAAATCTGAGTCTCTACCTAGTTTCTGCTGAATTTCTCTCCAGTTTTCTCAGCAATTTTTGTCTGATATCTTTAGGTTTATCAAACACTAGATTACAATGATCATATATTATTATGTATTGTGCACCTAATCTATTCCACTGACCCACCACTCTATTTTTTAGCCAGCACCAGATTGCTTTGATGATTACTGCTTTATAATATAGTTTGAATCTGGTACTGCTAGGCTGCCTTCATTCACATTTTTTTTTTTGCATTGATTCCCTTGATATTCCTGACCTTTTGTTCTTCCAGGTAAATTTTGTTATGATTTTTTCTAGCTGTATAAAATCATTTTTTCGTAGCTTTATTGGTATGGATGGCACTGAATAAGTAAATTAATTGGGGTAGAATTTTCATTTTTGTTATGTTAGCTTGGCCTATGCATGAACAATTAATATTTTTCCAGTTGTTTAGATATGACTTTATTTTGTGAAAACCATTTTGTCATTGTGTTCATATAGTTCCCAAGTTTGTCTTGGCAGGTAGACTACCATGTCTTTTATATTGTCTACCATTATTTTAAATAGAATTTCTCTTTCTACCTCTTCCTCTTTTGTTGGTGATATATAGCAATGCTGATAATTTATGTGAGTTTATTTTATATCCTGAGACTTTGCTGAAGTTGTTTATTTATTTCAGCTAGTTTTTTTGTTGTTGCTGATTGTCTTCTCAACATCTTTGTCTGCAATATTGGGATGTGAATATTTGCCCCACTGACATCACAGGGTCATTGTGAAGATAAACAAAATGTAGAGAGAACTTCTTGACTCTCAAGCTCACTCTGCTTCTTTAGTAGTGGAGAGAGGACTGAATTTGAAACCAAAAGGTCTGGATTCAAGTCTTACCTCTGACTAGCTGTGTGACCCTAGGCAAGTCACTATCGTCTCTGTGCCTGAGGCTCCTCATCTGTAAAGAGGGCCAGTGGACTTGGGGGCCTGTAAGGTCCCTTCTTGCTCCCAATCCATGATCTTCTAATACAACCCCTTTATTGGACCTCATGGATGAGGCATGTGACTTGCAGACACAAGAAATGACAGGTGGGAAGAGGCCAATTCAGAACCAGCTTCTTTGACCGAAATGCAATGCTTTTACACTTTGTATTAGAAAGTTCACTTCATACTACTTTAATTCCCTTATTGATGTAATGAGAGATTTCTAGATAATCTCTAAGATCCTTTTAAGCTTAAAATTCTATAATCTATTCCACCCCCACCCCCAAAAATGCCCCACAGCTCCACTGTTCCCATCTCCAGTTAGGCCATGCCCAGGTCCATCCCCTCCCATAGTACAGCCTCCAGGCCCCTCACCATCCTCTCCCTCTGGACATACTCCAGCTGATTCACATGTTCTTTCAAAGGGATCTTAAATTCCAGCCTTCTGACTTTCACCGTACAACAGAAAGTACTCCAGGGGCAGCTGGGTGGGGTAGTGGATAGAGCAGAGGCCCTGGAGTCAGGGGGAGCTGAGTTCCAATGTGGCCCTAGACACTTACTAGCTGTGTGACCCTGGTTTTCCAAAAAAAAAAAAAAAAAGCATCACATTTAGAGTAGCATGTTTTGAATTCATTCTGGTTAAGTGGATTGAGGGACAGGCCTGGAGTCAGGCAGACTCATCTTCCTGAATTCAAACCCAGCTTCAGACACCTACTAGCTGTGTGACCCTGGACAAGTCACTTCACCCTGTTTGCCTCTGTTTCCTCATCTGTAAAATGACAAACCACTCCAGTGCCAAAGAACCCCAAATGGGGTCAGAAAGAGCCGGATACCGCGGAAAACAACCAAGCAATATCACCACCACCTGTAAACCAGGGGAAGCTGCTATTGGCAGTGTAATAATAATAATAAACAAGCAGCATGTCTATAGCACCTTCTGTGTGGTGTGTAAGGCTCCGTGGGGAGCACTTCGCGAATTCTCTCGTTTGATCCTTATGACAATCTTGGGAGATAGTGGCTATGATTATCCCCATTTTACAGTTGAGAAAACTGAAGTAAAGGGGATAAGGGATCTGCCCAAAGCTCGGCAGCCAGGAATGCCCCGCCCCCCCTCACTGCCTAGATGGGGATAGAAATCAGTGCTGCTTTGGGTCGGTTACTCCCCGCGTCTGGGCCTCAATTTCCTTCTCTGTACAACCAGGGGGTTTGTATTGGATGGCTTCTAAAGTCTGCTCGGTTGCAGATCAAAGGCCTAATTGCCTTTTTGCCTACCAACACTAGTTTGTTTTAAACATCCTTGCTGGCCTGAGCCCACCACCCTTACCATCCTCCCCTCACTCTCTGCCCCTGGGCTGGGCTGTTGTGAGTCAACATCTCTGCCCAAGACAAACAGTCGGTAATATTATCTGACACAGTAGACAGAACTGGGAGCCCGGCTGATAAGGTCCAATTGTCATCAGGGCATCCATTCATTCCTTGGGTCAGAGTGCACTCCCTTCTAGGCTCTACCCTGCAGGAAGAACATCCAGCCCTCCCACCGGCACCCAGCAGTCAGATCACCTTGGAGGTAGCTTCTCCATTGTCTTCGTCCCCAATGCAACTGGAAAAATGAGCCTTATTTACTGACCTAGCCTAGCGTGCCTGGAGAATAGCACCTATTGTATTAGTTTCCTCCTTGAAATCCCTTCCCCCTCCTAACTCTCCCAGACAAAGAGAAAAAAGCATCAAAGGAGATAGCTGAGAATAGCAGAGACAATGGGAATGGTGGGTATCATAAAAATGGTGGTGATGAAGGCAGCTTCCATTGGGCACTGAGGGGGTTATGGCCTTGAGGGCCAAAAATCTTGGTTTCAATGAAATCTCTGATGCTGAATAATCACGTGGCCTTGGGTGTCCAAGTGACTTCTCTGAGCCTCAATTTGCCTCTCTAGAACATGGGATAACATATTTCTCTCTTTTACACAGCATTCTAGACAAACCAGATTGGAAGCTGGACCCCCACCCCATCTCCCATATATCAGCCCACATCCAGTTTCTGAGAGTTTTTCACTAATAGCCTGCCTGTATCTGAAAGGCATTCCCTCTTCCCACCCACATGCTGGAGTTTTTAATCCCCTTGAAGATACTGCTCAGGAACCCTCTTCATTCGACTACCTTTCTGCTCTCCCTTCTCCCAGCTGTTAATTCTTCCTTCCCCTTGAAACTGTATTTCTTATATTATTTTATTTATTTTGTATTCGTATTATTTTATTTTGTATTTGTGTTATTTTATTTATACCTCGTATCTATTTATCTGTGTAAGTGCTGTTTTCCTCCAAATAGCAGGTAACCCTTTGGGGGGGAGGGACTGTTTTTGCTTTTCCTTTGTAACCTTAGGTTTGGCACAGTGCCTGACCCTTGGTAATCTCCTAATAGGTGTTTGTAGATTGACTAGTTGATATACTAAGTGAATGAAGTGCTTTGTAAAAATAGAGAAATGAGAGGTTTCATTCTGGATGCCACATTTTAAGAATGACAATTATAAACTGAGGCTTGTACAAAAGGTGGAGACAAAGAAAATAGTGACCATCTCCTATAAAGATCTATTGATTAAACTGGAGATATCCAGTTTAGAGAAGACCCAGGAGGGAGATAGGATGTATATCTTCAGACATTCAAAGTGCTATCAAGGGGAAGAAGGTGTTTCTCTGTTGTGGGTTGCCCCAAGACCTAGAAAACCAATGTGAAAGAAAGGCACAAGAATGGGTTTATTTATTGTTAGAGCTGCCCTACAAGCAATAGGTACCCAGAATGGTTAATGAGCTTCCATGGCTGAAAGCATTCAAACAGAAGTGGGATTGCCCCCTTTCCAGGGACAGACACTGTAAGGAAGATTCCTGCCCTCAGGCAGAGATTTGAAGGAGATGACCTCAGTGGACCCTCCTAAGTTTGAGATTCTAGACCCTTCAATTCTGGGACTCTCCTGCTAACTGAAAATTGGCAGGTTCAAGGGGAAATAAAGAAGTTTGGGGGAGGGGCCAACACAAGATAAAAAAGCCTGCTGCTGACTTGCAATCCATAGCCTTCCCATGAGTCAGTAGCTTTTATGGCATTGTTCAAAAAAACATCCAGCCCGGGCCGCAAATTGACACCTTGAAAGTGGTGGGGCTTAAGATGCTGCTGGAGTTTCCTTTCATCTCTGGAATTTGCCTAGTATTTACAGAGGGCTGCTTGGGTGGGAGTCACAGAGGGAGGAGAAGAGAGGGGAGGGGCTCTCCAGCTGAACCCCTCACCTTGAGGCCCAGCACCGGCCAGTGATAACCTCCCCTCTGGCCTGGAATGCTGAAGGGACTGAGGGAGAGGCTCATTCCTCCCATCAATCTCTTCCCCACAGAAGAGGTGCTGGCTTACCTCTGATTTATCTGATCCGTGTTATCTGTCCATTTAGGAGCCTGGGCTCCTTGCTTGGCTTTATCTCTCCATCAATCTGGGCCAGTCTGGTGCCCTTCATTCCCATGCCCATTATGCGGTGAAAGAAATACTCCATCCTAAATCTTCAATACCCCATCCATCACTTTGGGGATCAACCTTATTCTGGGAGCAGATGGGAAAAGCATTCTAGGGAAAGCTCTGCTCAGAGTAGTATCACCCCTAGCAAGCTGCTTAGGTCCTACTTTGTGAAGGTCTGGTTCCTTCCATCAAATCGTTTGTATTTATATGTTCTTTGGCCTATGGAAGTCAAACAATTTTTGAGCAGAGAAACCCTTAGAACACAAACTGTTAGAATACAGAGAGAATTTAGAATCCAAAATGTTTAGAAAGACATAACTGAATGTCAGAATGAGAGGGGACCTTAGAGTTTTCTTTTAATGCTTATGTCAGAGCTAGAAGAAACAGAGGAAAATCAAATGTTGTGGGGAGAACCTTAAAAAATAACATGTTAAAACACAGAACACAGAGCTGAAAGGAACCCCAAATCACAGAATATTAGGAAATAGACTGTAAGGGTGGAATTTATTACAAAGGCCCTGAGCATAGAGAATGTTAAAACATAGAATGTTACAGCAGGAACATTAGAACGTGGAATGTTAGGAATGAGAATGTCTGTGCTGGAAAAGGCCTTAGGAAAGATAAAGAAAATGATGGCACAAAGAGGGGGACAATTAGGGGTTCCCAGAAGAGGAAGGAGGAGGACAGGGAATAAGAGGGAAATCATTTGCCCAAGGCCACACAGCAAGTTAGAGGTAGAACCACAATTAGAAAATTTGTCTGTCCCAGCTTGCTGCCTACCTTAATGACCTTCTGACTGATCCTGCCCTTAATTATGGAGTATTCAATGGCCATATCTAGCACACTTCTTTTCATTAAAGGGCAGAATCAGTGGCATTAGCCAGTTTGGCTGCCAAGGGATATTTCATGTCTGAGTTTCAGACATCTTGTTGTCTGTGTCTTTAAGAAGGAAATTATTCACATTAAATAAAAAGGAAGGCAGAAAAGAATGAGGGAGAAAGGAAAGAAGGAATAAAGGAAAGAAGGAGGGAGGAAAGGAGGGAAAGGAAGAAGGAAGGAAGAAAAGATGGAGGGGGAAAGGAAGAAGAGAGGAAAGAAGGATGGAAAGAAAGAGGGAGGTAAGGAAGGAAGGAAGGAAGGGATGGAGGAATGGAGGGAGGAAGGTAGGTAGGAAGAGGAGAGGGAAGGAAGGAAAAAAGGGAATAATTTGAGACCACGTGGCAAGGAAAGAAAGAGGAGGATTTAAACAATAAATTCAGTTGTACTCAGTAAAGAAAAAGAAACAGTCCAAAATGACTATCAAATCAATGGTTCAGAGTGTGTGTGTGTGTGTGTGTGTGTGTGTGTGTGTGCCCGCACACACATGCGCGTGTTTTTCAAAGGCGATGTTTCTTGTCAAAAATTAGCTGATGTTTTTCCTGGAACTGGCTTTTGGAAGGACAAATGAGACCTGATTAAATATGAAGTGATTTGAAATCCAAAGACCTCACTGGATAATGTCATGTTTACTCGGCATTGAAAGGGACACTGCCAAGGACTGGTCTCATTCCTCATTATTTACTCTTCGTTCTTTCAAAACCCCTTTTGGATCCTGTCAGAATGAAGCCTCTCTCTGTTTGTTTTGTCCTCTTCACAGAATTAAATGTCCTAATTTGCCCTGAGGTGGGAGGGATGGGGAGAGGAGTGGGAAGCATGTCCACCCCTTCATGTCCTGCCCCCAAGCCCCATGACTTCTTTGTTTTTTTGGTCTTCTAGAGGCCTGGCATCATCTCTTCCTGATTTTGAGGCCTGGGCCTGCCACAGACTTGTGGGATGGCCTTGGACAGCTCAAAGGGATCACAGCTTCTTTGAGCAGGAAGGTAACAAGTCACATGGGAACCTGGATGAGGACCCAGATTAGCCCAATATGACATGATCTAGAACGTAAGCTCCTTGAGACCAGAGACAGATTTCACTTTTTCTTTGTGTTCCTAGCACTTGGTGTGGTACCTGACCCATCAGGAATCTTTGATGAATGCTTTTGCATTGATCCATTCATTCATTCCAAAGGCAGGACTGGGTCCACATTCTCCAGTTAGATTTCCACTCTGTCACACTATGACACTATGTCTTCTCTTCTCTAGATGAAACATCTCCAGTTTCTTCAATCAGTCTGCCTATGGCTCCACGACAAAGCCTCTCATCATCCTGGTTGCCCTTCTCTGGATACTTTCCAGCTTCTCAAAGTTGTTCCTAAATGGTGTTGCCTAGAATGAACACGCTCTCCAAATGTGGCCTGACCAAGGAATAGGACAGTGGGGCCACAGTCTCTCCTATACTGACCATTGTGATGATGATGATATATTTATATGATGCTTTCAGGTTTAAAAAGTGCTTTATCTGTTAACTCATTTTCATCTTCACAGTAAACCTGGGAGGGAGGAGCTGTAAAATGTCCATTTTACAGATGAGGAAACTGAGCTACAAAGGGGTTGAAGGCCTTGTCCTCAGTCACATAGCTAGGAAGTAGCTGAGGCAGGATCCCATCTTAGGACCTCCTGACTCCAAGTCCCTGTTCTGTTTCCTGAACTGCCTACAGTTCTACAGCAATCTTTTTTTATTTTTTTTATTATTTGCCACATCACATTGATGACTCATAATAATCTTTCAGTCCATTAAAACCTCTGGAGCTTTTTCTCTTTCTCTACCGCCCAGCCCTTGTGCTATTTAAGTGCAATTGAGCTTTTGGAACCAAGTAGAAGGCTTCTATTTATATCTACTAAATCTGATCGTATTTAATGAATAGTTAAGTCAACTAACATTTGCTTAATGTCTATTATGTGTAAGACATCATATTAGATGCTGGGAATACATTGACAAAAGTGAAATAGTCCTGGTCCTCAAAGACCTCCCTTTCTTCTTCTTCTTTTTTTTTTTTTTAAGCAATTGGGGTTAAGTAACTTGCTCAAGGTTACACGGCCAGTTATTATTTCTGGGTGTGGTGCTGAGTATCTGAGCCCGGATTCAATCCCAGGTCATCCTGACACTGGGGCCGGTGCTCTTACTCGCTGAGCCACCTGGCCGCCCCTAAAGACCTCCGAAATGGCAGACTCTGTGAGATGGAAGGGACCTGGGCAGCCGTCCTCAGCAAACTCACCGTAACAGTCCTCATAAGAGTCCGTATGCCCTCTGCTTGAAGATCTCCATCATGGCAGAACCCACCACCACCTTAGTATACACACAGACACATTTAAAGTTCAGTTAAAAATTAAATAAAATTCAGTTCAATGAATTAACAAGCATTTATTAATCACCTACCATATGCTGATAATTGTGCTAAATAGTGGTAATATTAATACAAAGAATGACATAACTCCTGTTCCCAAGGAGTCAACCTTCTTGGGGGGAGGGCAATGTATGTGTGTATGTATATATATGAGTATATATACACATATGTTACTAGCTATGTGACAGCCTGTGTTCTAATATTCTGTACTCTAAGGTCTCTCTCAGGTTTAACAATCCATATTCTAACTTTCTGTATTATTCTAACATCTTCCAGCTCCAATATCCAGTGACTCTGGCCAGGCAGATAATTATCAGGAACACTTCTTAATAGAGCCCCCAGACACTTGGCCCCAAGGGATCCACAGGCTCCTCAATCAGCTCTTACTGATCCCACCAAGCTACTGTGATGAACTTATTCAGGTCTAGGTTGGAACTGGCCTCTCAGATCTCTCCCATCTCTGAAATTCTGGGATTCTGTGGCTTAGATGAGACAAGGCAAGAATTGGAGCTTTGGAAATTCTGTGTGTGGATGCATATGCACGTTTACATAAATATCTATAGATACAAGGTCTGATCATGAGCGGCTCTTGGTAACCAACTCTACCTGTGGGGGAATGTGACAGAAGCCATGATTTGATCCCTTACTGGATTATAAGTAACGATGAGCTTTTGGCCAGGGTCTTTTGGTGACCCTATTGCTATCTTTAAAATATACTTGTGTATCTATTATAAATAACATACACATTATATGTATACATATTACACAGAAATGCATTATTTTACATTTGTACCTATATACACATATATAAAGGAATGATTCCCTTAGATGCATAAAAATTTTGAAGGAGAGTCCCTTTCCAAGAGACAGCATGTGTCAAGAAATATTCTAAAAGCTCCAAAGGTGGCTGGGAGTGGTAGCCTAAAGTCCCAAACAGAGGGAACACAGGTTGGCCTCAGCATTGGAAGGAAGTAAACCCCCAAATTAAAAGCCACAATGGTCAAGGTCACTCATTTGAGTTGTGCCCCCAACAACCCTATTAAAAAAAAGAAGACTATTTTCCATTTTTCTGAGTATGTTGACTTGGATTCATTTTCTTCCCTAATCTTCAAAACCTTCCCACAGTTTCTCATTCATTATATTTAGAGCAGAATAGGTGTCATCTCAACTAAATGACAAAGGTCTCATTTTCCAGAGCACTTAAAGCAGAACTTGTATCCCCCAACAGCATAGCTGGGGAAGTTCTGGCTTCATTGTCTGAAGCTCTGGGTTTGATTCTTGGTTCTAATACTTACTAGTTGGGAGAATTTGGACCAATAGCTTCCACGTCCAGAGATCATACCCGTCTTCCAGGCAGTGAAGATACTTAATTTTGGAATTCTTCCCTAGGGCTGAGATGTCTTAATAGAGGAGTGAGTCACTGCAAATGTCCCTAGCCTATCATGTTTACCCTGATCACGCTTCACACCCTGTACATTGCTGTGAATGTTTGACATCTTGCCACCAGCCCCGTGGCACCTCCCTCCCAGTTTTCTACCTTTTGTTGGAAACAGTAATCAAATGACTGCCATCTTTGCTCCTGGATTGGCTCCCTTCACTGTCCCTGTGCCTTCCTAGGCCCCAACTCCTTCTCCAGGGACACCCCGAGCCTCATCCAATGGAATTCAAAGCCTCCTGGAGAGAGAGTGTCTCACTTTGGTACTTTTGTCACTGGCGGCTAGCTCAGTGCCTGGCACAAGGGAGGTATGTAATAAATGCTTTTTCATTCATTCATTCATCGGCAAATTCTCAGTGTATTGTCACCATATTCCATTAAGTCAGTTGCTGAGTCTTATCAATTATATATTCACAATGAAAATAATACCCAGCATTTCTATAGAGCCCTAAGGCTTGCAAAACACTTTATATATGTTAATCCTTATATTAATCCTGAAAATTAGGTGCTGTTACTGATCCCTATTTTACAGATGAGGGAACTCAGGCAGATAGAGGTTAAGTGACTTGCCCAGGGTCACACAGCAAGTGAATTTTGGAAGTGAGATTCAAATTCGGGATATCCTGACACCAAGACCAATGTTCTATCTGTTACTCCACTCAGCTCCTGTTCACATTCATATCATCTTTCAAATCTGTCTCCTGAGCTCTACTTCACCTAACCCCACCCTGGTTCAGGCCAGCATCACCTTGAATTTAGAGTATTCCAATAATATCTTGACTGGTCTCCCCAGTCCAGTGTGTCCTACACTCTGCTACTGAGTTGACTTACCTGAAGTACAGGTCTATGTCACACAGACACGCCCCCAACTCCACCTTGTCAAAAAGCTCCAAGTATCCTTATAAGCTACCTTGGGGAACTTGTAAGGCCTTTCATAATCACAATCAAATTAATAGGTATTTTATATGTACATAAATCCATGCAAACACATGTATAATATATATACATGCACATACATGCCAATGTGCATCCAAGATCATTGTTCCTCTTTAGGCCTCATTTTCCTGTTCTGTAAAATAAAAGGATCTTTTATTTATTTGTTTATTTTGAGTTTTGAATTCTTCCCCTTCCTGCCACCCTTCTGACACCCACTGAAAAGGCAAGAAATGTGATATCAATTGTATATGTAAAATCACACAAAACATATTTCCATATTAACCATGCTGTTAAGAGAGAA
>NW_027185852.1:19780296-19811745 GCF_028583685.1 Petaurus breviceps papuanus | reverse complement strand
GGAAGGAAGGAAGGAAGGAAGGAAGGAAGGGGGAAAGGAAGGAAGGGGGAAAGGAAAAGAAGGGAAAGGAAAGAAAAAAGAGGAAAAAGGAAAGGAACAGAAAGGAATGGGAAGGAAGGAAAAAGGGAAGGGAAGGGAAGGGAAGGGAAGGGAAGGGAAGGGAAGTGAAGGGAAGGGAAAGGAAGGGAAGGGAAGGGAAGGGAAGGAAAGGGAAGGGAAGGGAATTTAGCTTCAATCTGCATTCAGATTCCATCATGTCATTCACTAGAAATGGTTGCCTCCATTTCTTCTCTCTCATGATCTTCCTAACTGTTCCCAATGTAACTTCCAACCTCACTATGTTGAAATTGCTCTCTCCCAAGTTTGTTCCAATGGCCATGAAGGCAGCTGAAGCCGGCACTGAGGAGTATTTAGAGCTCAGTCAGATATTGAAGATGCCAAGGTCATTCACTGCACTCCAGGCCATTGCCAGTAGTATTGACTTTTTGTTTTGCCACCAGACTTCAATGACTTTGGAAGAGAGAGTGAGGTAGATAATTTTATGCAACTCCACCACACTTAAATACAGTTCACACACAAGTCATCACCCTGTGATGTCACTGATCCTCTGAAGATGCCCTTTGGGCATAGTTGCAAATTGCTCTTCAAAATGGTTAGATCAGTCCATAAACTCCACCAACAGTGCATTAGTGTCCTAATTTTTCCACAACTCCTCCAACATTTGTCATTTCCCTGTTCAGTCATATTAGGTAATCTGATAGGTATGAAGTGGTACCTCAGAGATTTTTCTTTAATTATTTATTTATTTTTAGTTTTCAACATTCACTTTTATTAGATTTTGAGCTCCAAATTTTTCTTACTCACTCCCTTCCCTCCCTTTCCTCCACACTCCCAACTCAGCAAAAAATCTAATATAGATTATACACATACAATCATGTTAAGCACATTTCCACATTAGTCGTGTTGTGAAAGAAGACTCAGAACAAAATGGAAAAACCATGAGAAAGAAAAAAAAAGAGAGAGAGAAAATATATGCTTTCAGACTCCATAGGTCTTTCTCTGGATATGGATTAGCATTTTCCATCATGAGTCTTTTGGAACTGTCTTAGATCATTGCATTGCTGAGAATAGCTGAGTCTATCAAAGTCATTACACAATGTTGCTGTTACTGTGTGCAATGTTTTCCCAGTTCTGCTCACTTCACTCAGCCTAAGTTCATACAAGTCTTTCCAGGTTTGGTTTTGTTTTGTTTTGTTTTTTTCTGAAGTCTGCCTGCTCATCATTTCTTATGGAATGGTAGTATTCCAGTACATTCATATACCACAACTCATTTAACCATTCCCTAATTGATGGGCATCCCCACGATTACCAATTCTTTGCTACCACAAAAAGAGAGGCTATAAATATTTTTGTATATGTGGGTCCTTTTCCTTTTTTTTATGATCTCTTTGGGAAATAGACCTAGTTGTGGTATTGCTAGATCAAAAAGAATGCATAGTTTTAGAGCCCTTTGGGCATAGTTCCAAATTGCTCTCTGGAATGGTTGGATCAGCTCACAACTCCACCAAAAATGCATGTGTTCCAGTTTTTCCACATTTTCTCCAATATATATCATTTTCATATTTTATCATATTAGTCAATCTGATAGGTGTGATTTGGTACCTAAGTTGTTTTAATTTGCATTTCTCTGATCAATAATTATTTGGAGCATTTTTTTCATATGACTATAGATAGCTTTCATTTCTTCCCCTGAAAACTGCCTATTCATATCTTTTGAACATTTATCAATTGGAGAATAACTCATATGCTTAAAAATTTGACTCAAGTCTTTATATTTTTGAGAAATTAGTCCTTTATCAGAGAAAATTACTGTGAAAGTTTTTTTCCTCCAGTTTCCTACTTTCCTTTTAATTTTAGTTGCATTAGTTTTATTTGTGCAAAAACTTTTTAATTTAATGTAATCAGAATCCATTTTACTGCCCACAAACCTCTGTTTCTCTTGTTTGGTCATAAATTCTTCCTTTATCCATAGATCTGGCCAGTAAAATTTTCCATGCTCCCCTAATTTGCTTATAATAACACCCTTTACATCTAAATCAAGTACCCATTTTGTCCTTATCTTGGTATACAATGTGAGATGTTGGTCTATACCTAGTTTCTGTCAAACTGCTTTCCAATTTTGTTAGCAATTTTTGTCAGATAGTGAGTTCTTGTCCCAAAAGCTTGGATCTTTGGATTTATCAAACATTAGTCTGCTATGTTCATTGACTACTGTGTCTTGTGTACTTAATCTGTTCCACTGATCCACTACTCTCTTTCTTAGCTAGTACCAAATTGTTCTGAGGATTACTACTTCGTAATATAGTTTGGAATTTAGTACTACTAGGTCAACTTTGTTCACATTTAAAAAAATTAATTCTCTTGATATTCTTAATCTTTTTTTTAACTTTCAGAAGAATTTTGTTATTTTTTTTCTACCTCTATAAAACATTTTTGGTTTTTTGATTGGCATGGCACTGGATAACTAAATTGATTTAGGTAGAATTGCAATTTCATTATATTGGCTGGGCCTACCCACGGACACCTAATATTTCTCAAATTCTTTAGATCTGTATTTATTTGTGTGAAAAATGTTTTGTAATTATATTCATATAGTTCCTGAGTTTGTCTAAGCATGTAAACTCCCCAGTATTTTATATTGTCTATAGCTGTTTTAAATTAAATTTCTCTTTCTATTTATTCCTGTTGAATTTTGTTGATAATATATACAAATGCAGATGCTTTACATAGGCTTATTTTATATCCTGAAACTTTGTTGCAGTTGTTAATTGTTTCAACTATCTTTTTAGTTGATTATATAGGATTCTCTAAGTATACCATCCAAGCGATAGCTCTTTCCCTTTTTCCCTCTCGAATTCCTTTCATTTATTTTTCTTGTCTTATTGCTATTGCTAACATTTCTAATATAATATTCAATGGTAGGTGATAATGGGCATCCTTGTTTCACCTGTGATCTTATTGGAAAGACTTCTACCTCATCCCCATTACAGATAATGCTTGCTAATGGTTTTAGAAAGATACTACTTACTATTTTAAGGAAAACTCCTTTTATTCTTATGCTTTCTAATGTTTTATTAGGAATGAGTGGTATTTTGTCCAAAACTTTCTCTGCATCTATTGAGATAATCCTATGATGACGGTTTTGTTGTTGTTTTCTAATGTTGAACCAGCCCTGCATTCCTGGCATAAGTCCCACCTGGTCATAGTGTATGATCTTTGTGATATATTGCTGAAATCTCCTTGTTACTGTTCTTTTTGAAATTTCTGCATCAATAATTGCCCTTTAGTTCTCTTTCTGTTTCTGTTCTCCCTGGATTAGCACCATATTTGTGTCATAAAAAGAATTTGATAGGAATCCTTCTTTCTCTACTTTCCCAAATAGTTTATGCTGTATTGGAATTAATTGTTCCTTAAATGTTTGGTAGAACTCACGTATAAATCCATCTTGTTCTGGTGATTTTTTTTCTTAGGGAGCTTGATCAATTTATTTTCCTAAGATAGGGTTATTTAACTATCCTATTTTTCATTCTGTTAATGTGGGCTACTTATATTTTTGCAAATATTTATCCATTTCTCTTAGATTGTTAGATTTAATGGTATATAATTGGGCTCCTTTCTGCCTTGGAAGAAACCTTTCTCCCCTGCAGCCACAAATGCATATACTTTTCTTTGCCCTGGAGCAGTGACCCAGAACTCTATACAGGCAATGCAAAAAGTGTCTCTTGTGGTTTCTTTCTGTACAATTGTCTGACACCACTGGGCCTCCACTGTGTCTGGGTTGAGAGTTCCTGAAGCAACTGCTGATGTTGCAGCTGTCTCTAAGGCCTGCTGCTGGTGCTACCATGGTGTGGATTGGCTTAGCCAAATCCCACCCCAGTGTCATGGACCCTCCTGCCAACCACCTAAGTTGTCTTCATCTGGAAAAATGTCTCCCCTGACTTGTTGTTGGCTCTGCCACTCTGGAATTCTATTTGAGGCATTACTTTCAAGTTGTTTGGAAGGAAATATTAGGAAAGTTTG
Source organism: Petaurus breviceps papuanus (assembly GCF_028583685.1). NCBI lineage: Eukaryota > Metazoa > Chordata > Mammalia > Diprotodontia > Petauridae > Petaurus > Petaurus breviceps. The sequence goes on along the minus strand of NW_027185852.1, from coordinate 19,807,665 downwards.
GCTTAGCTGCATAGACTCCAAAATCTTGGAAGAGGTCATTTCAAAAGTTTCTTCTGGCTTTCTCAGTTCTATGTTCTGTGTTCCAAAGTCCTTCCTCAGATATGTATTTAAGGTAGGATACATCCACCTCATACACAGAACTGATCTTCCAAACTTTCTTGTCAAAAAAAGTAAGCTGGTTTTTAAACCCTCTATTTTTCTGTATCTAGGCAATGGTTGAGGCCAAAGAATCACTGAAATTCATAGGGGTTAACCTTTCCACCCAATTCAGAAGAACCATTAGTCAAGTCTTTGAAATCTAGTATCTTATGATGGCTTCCTATATGGGATGTTGTGGTTTTCTTTTTCAATTGGACCTTAATGGGTAAGAAGGTTTCATCCTTTAGATATTAGAGATGGGGCAGTGGTATGCTAGTAAATGTTTAATAATTGATTCTCCCTAGGGGCAACCAGGTGGCTCAGTGAGTAAGAACATAAGAACACTGGCTCCAGTATCGGGATGACCTGGGGATCGAATCCAGGCTCAGACACTCAGCACCACACCCAGAAATAACTGGCTGTGTAACCTTGAGGAAGTTACTTAACCCCAACTGCTTAAAAAAAATAATTGATTCTCCTCTAAAATATATTAACTTTAACCCCATGATATTACTTTCTCCATTACTTTCTTAAGTCTAGACAATCAAAAGGAAAAGAAAAGAAATCAAGCTTTAGTTTGGAGTATTTGCTGATTTTCTGAATTGTCAATAGACAGAATAAAATTTAACAATCAGTTCTCCTGAGCCTCTTTCAACTGGCTGGAATAGGGGGAGGCAGTGTTCAGGATTGAAGGGGAGGGTACAGAGGAGGGAATTCCAAGCACCTAAAAGAGTTATCAGAAATATAAATATGTAGATATTTGAAAGAAATGATTGGGGTGAGTAGATTTAGAAATTTTTTAAAATCAACAACAATTTATTCCTTGTATTCCTCACAATGTCTAGTCTAGGCCTTTGTGTATAGGATTCCCTTAGAAGATGGAATGGCAGTGCTGGAAAGGCAGCTTAGAACAGAGGATGTCAGAGCACAGAGCATAGAAAGAGCATACTTGGAATAGGAGTTCTTCATCTTTTTTGTGTCCTGGATCTTTTGGTTACTCTAGAATTCTAGACCAAATTCTTCTCAGAATCACGTTAAATGCATAAAATAGAGTGTATAGGATCACAAAGGAAACCAATTATGTTCAATTACAGCTCACAAGATATTTTTTAAAAACAAATCCATGGACTCCAGATTAAGAAACTGATCTAGAAAGTTCCTTAGAACAAAGGAATGTAGAACACAAAAAGAGAGAGCTAAAAAACACAAAAGATACTAGTGATCGCCGGGTCTATCCCCATCATTTTATCGATCGACAGCTGAGGCCCATATTGTGGATGTGACTTGGCCAAGATTGAACAGAATGTTGATCAATCAATGTATGTTGAATGAAGAAATGAATGCTCGCTTTCTTCATACCAGAGCAAAACATTCCTAGCTGAAGAGAGTCATTTCCTCATGCTGAGTGATTCCTATCCACACGAATGCTTCCTAGACCTTGGGAGCCTCAAAGTCTGTGACTTTCTCCTGTCATGTCCTCCATTTCCTTCCTTGCCTTGGAACCATCTTCCATCAAGTCCCGACCACTGCCCTGCCTATCCATCTTCCCTATCCTTGGATATTTCCTCTGCACCTCATGACCTGTCACAACCTCAGCAGTACTTTTCCTTCTACTCCCTCCATGCCCTTTGGAATTCTGATCCAATTCATTTGGATCTGAAGCCTTTTCAGCCTGATTATGGTCCATTGACTCAGTCCCAAAGCCCTTTGCTTAGGCTAGTTTCTCCCTGAGGAATATGTCTCTGGGATCTCAAGCAGCCCTTGGAGATTCAAATTTTAGCTTCTTTCCTAAAAAGCCGAGTAGAAAAATAAAAACAACTGTATGTATGTAGTATGTATGTACAATTATGATGTGTACCTGTGTGTATGTACACTAACAATCGTATCTATAGAAATCTGCATGTATATATGTCATTGTGTGTATTGTGCATATGTATATACACTATACATGTATGTTATACAAATATGCACGTGGCTGCATATACACATATCTCATCCTGTGTGAGAAAAGCATAACTAACTTACTTTATCTATGACTGACTTCCAGCTCATGTCTTCTGGTGGCTCCAGTGGCTTCGTAACAGCTTCCTTTACAGATATTTAAAGACCATTGGACATTTATCTCTGTTTCCTGGGTTATTTATGGTCTATTACCTTCTTCTGCCTAACAGCAGATTATATTTGGAGGCTGATGAAGCAAAAAAAATATCTCTTTGAGATTAAAATGCCAAAGGAAGCCTTCAGGACCCCCAGCTACCCACCCAAACATGATGGATGGGCTGTTTTTAGAGGGCTAAATTTGACCCATTGTTGATTTGTATGAAAACAATGACCCAGTGGCAAGACCTGTTGGACAATATGGGTGTGTCATCCTGGGCAAGTGGGAAGGTGACAATCCTGAAATACAGTCCATGAGACCCTGGGCTTTGATGCTGACATAGTAGTGGGACACCAGAGTGCAGCAGAATCATCACAGCCTACAGTTTTCCAAAGGGGAGATGACTGTTCAAATCTCAACTCTTTCTTTTCTCTTGATGTAGCCTTGGGTGAGTCTTCTCACCTCCCGACCCTCCTTGTCCTTCGCTGCAAAACGAGAGATGGAATGAATAGCTTTGAAGCCCCCTTCCTGCTCTCCATCTGTCATGCTGGCAATGAGAGCCCTCTCTCCTCCAGTTACTTCCAAAGGATGCTTCTGCTTGCCGGTTCTCTCCTTATCCTGGCCATTCTTCTCTGACATTTTCACCTCCACTTCCCTCCAAGGTGACCTCCCATTTCTGGTCTATATCGCACATGGACATCATTGTTTTCATGTTGTCTTCCCCGGCAGACTACAAGTTCCTTGAGATCAGGGACTGGCTTGACTTTTCCTGATTCCACAGCACAGGGCCCAGCACCTAGTAGACCTACAATCAATAATAATTGACTAACTGAGAAAAGAGGAGTGTTGGGCTAAGGGAAGCTCACAGTGAAGGCCTATGGCCAGGAGACCAGAGCCAACTAGCCAGTCCCCACTTGGCATAGCTTCAGAATTAAAGGTCCTTCCACACTTCGCTCCACACAGACAAGGGAACTTGGACCCCGAAAGGGAAAGGGGCTGAGCTCAGGTGAGGCAACTCTCTGGGCTTGTTTCCAGGAATGGGCTTCTTCTTCACTTGGGCATAGCAATCTTCAGGTTCAACTCAGGTGCCCCTCTCTACATGACTCCCCTTCCCCAAGCTGTTAATGGATCCCCCATACAGCAAATTACATGGTGAGGTAGAAAAAGCACTCATTCTCCCATCAGAGGATCTGGGTTCCAATCCTACCTCCAATTCTTATGACCATTGTTGACCTCTGTTGTGTCATTTACTCATCTGTAAAAAGAGGGGTTGGGTTAGATGGTCCCTCCTGGCTCTGGTCTTATTTCCCACCTCCTTCACTAGAATGTAAACTTCTTGAGGTCAGGTACTTTTTATTTTTGTCTCTGTATCTCCAGCACCAAGCAAAGTAACTTGCTCATAGAAGGTGGCCAATACACAGTAATAATAGCTAATCTTGTGCTTGGAACGTCATAGGTTTTTAATTAGTGCTCAGAATTTATTTAAACTGAAGATCAGGTAGGTGACGTCGAAATTTCCTTCCAATTCTGGTACTGAGTGATCCGAGTCTGAATGGGGTCATAGACTTAAAGTAGAAAGGAATTCTCTAGCTTAAGCCTGACCTTTTACAAATAAGGAAACTGAGACTCAGGAAGGCTGTGAGCTGCTCAAGATTACAGTTAGCCAGTAAAGCAAAAAGACAGAAATCTAACAAGGTTCTCGCCGTTCTTTTCTGCTTCATCACACACTGCCTCTCAGAATGAATGAAAGATCTCAGAGGATATTTGACCAAAGGTGAGCTTGGGAGAGCATGGGTCTCAGAAACTCCAGGGCCTTAGCAAGGGAAGGAAAGAGCCACACAGAACTTCACCAACTGGACCACTCTTCCAGGCTATTTCCAAATGCAATAAACAGGGACACTGCTCCCCTCACCCCCCCAATTACCACCCCCAATTTCAAGCAACTTTTTCAACTTAGCCCAGACATTGGTCTAACATGTGTTTTTCCTGAATGTGAGTGCTGCTAAGGTACCTTTTCCTTTAAGACCAGAAACTCCACCGGAGTTTTGATTTGGAAGGGGGATGGACAGGCTGATGATATATCCTCCCAACCACACCACCCCCCTCAAACACTCTCCTAATGGGAACCACATGGCCTGGCATTCAGGGAGGCCCTTCTCACTTTGACATCACTGGGGGGAGGGGGAGTTAGGGAGGGATAGTGTTCAACCAAGCACACCAAAGGACCAAGGCCTCCGATGAGGAAATAGTGGGAAGCTGAGAGTGGGGCTTCAGGCTTTGTGCACCCTCCCCACCCTCCCACCCCGCAGCATCCCCACTGATGAAAAAGGCCCTCTCTCTCCACTGACATTTGTTATGACTCCAATTTTGATTATTTACATGGTGTAATGAAATACCCTATTCCTGGTCTCTTTCCTTCTACCCACATGTGACTGTTACTGATTAAGGCAGGAGAAGCCTGTGGTCGGAGGGAAGAGTCCTTCTGCCTCTCAGGCCTGGAATCCAAGTTGGGGACCTGACTTCAACATGTTCCCTGTGTGACCCTGACAAGTCACTCTAGGCCCCAGTTTCCTAGATAGAACCATGTCCAACATCCCTTCCAGCTCTAAAGTCTGGGGTGCTCAGCTATGTGGAGAATCCCTGGGGGCTACTAGGGTCTGGAGTGTCAATTTATCAATCAGCAAGAATTTAGTAAGCCCATACTCAGTGCCAGGTGCTGGGTTAAGTTCTGGCACAGATTAAGAAATTAAAGCAACAGTTACTGCTCTCAAGGAATCTCCATTCTAGCATGAGACACAATGCATATACCATAAGTACATGTAAAAATATGTGTGGATAGATGAATGAATGAAAAAAAAAATTATTAAGCACCCTACTATGTTCCAGAAGTCTGCTAAGCACTGGTTATACAAAGATAAAATTAAAAAATTAGTTCCTGTCCTCAAGGAGCTTCTAGTGAAACTATAAGGGAAAAGCTGGCTAGATTATAGATCTATTTCTACACAAGCTCAGTGAGTGTAAAATGCAGAGAGAAAGGTCCCAGCCAGAAGTGGTGTTTCTGGATGCCACGTCTCTGTTAATGTGGCCCAAGACTCCATTAGCTTTTGGGCTGCCATATTGAACTGTTGGTATATAGAGAGCTTGCTGTCCACTAGACCCCCAAGACTTTTTCAGATGAATTGCTCTCACCAAACCACTTTCATCTTAATTTATGAAGTTATTTTTTATTATAATTTATTGAGTTAATTCTTTAACTGAAGTATAAAACTTTACATTTATCTCAATTAGATTGCATCCTATTAAATTCAGTAGAATGTACTGTTCTGTCTAGATCATTTTTGATGACTGGCATCTGTTAATTTAATGTCATTAAATGTCGAAAGTGCAGGTATTTGGTGTCTAAATTGTCACCTTTTGTCACAAACTCTTTCCCGTACTTGTTCAGGCTTAGGTGATATAAAATATTGTATTGAGAAGAAATGAAGGTGAAAGAAACACTGAGTTAAAGATCTATGGGAGATTTCTGAGTTTGTCCTGTAGAATTTCCAACAGTGGTCCTTGACTACTATAAAAAGGTAGAATGAAGCTAAGACGTCTGAAAATTGGATAAATATACAATTTATATTTTTTTTATCTAAATAATTCATAAGAATATTCAATAGCACAGAGCACGGAGGAGACTTCTCTAAGGTGAAATCAAACCAACAGCAAGGTTCTTTAGGTCCAAACAAAAAAAAACTATTCTAAGCCTACCTGATTGTGCTGTCATCTACCCCTTGTGGCCCTGTTTGTCCACAAAGATCGTTTGGGATCAAAGATTTAAAGGTACAAGGGACCCGGTCCCTTCATTTAAGGTCGGAAGTGGGAAAATTCAGATTTGGACCCAGATACTTTGATTCTAAACTCAGCCTCTTTCCACTACATCAGGAATGAGGAAATTTGTCCGACTCTATCTGCAGCATTCCCCTTTATCTACCCATCCAAGCAGCCGGTGAGAAAGGAGATGAAGTGAGCTGGGCATGGTCTTCTCTTAATGAACCATTCTGGCTCTTTGGGTTTACCATTTCTTTTTGTAGATGTCTGCTAAATGTCCATCCTTTTAATAATAACTTCTAAAATATCATTAGGAGCCAAAGTCAGATTCACTGGCCTGTAGTTCGCACTCTTGCCTTTTTTAAAAAACTAGAACACCTGCTTTTCTCTAATCCTAGAGTACCTAAATTGCCCTCCAAAGTGTCATCTTTCCGTGATCACTGACACTGACTCATTCATTCCACTTGCCAGTTCTTTCAGGACCCAGAAGTGCAATTCATCTATTCCTAGTGACCTAATCTCATCACAGGCTGCTTAGTTCTCTCTTGTTATGTCTCTAGTCATCCTGGATATTAATCCCTTATTCACCATCTCCTCTCCATCCCATCTCTCCTTTAATAGCACATTCTTTTCATGTACTGCCAATTATGGAAACCTGGCTGCCACCGAAGGAAGATGTCTCATCCCCAACGACACTTTCTAATGTCAGAAGATATTTCTCTCACGACCTTAGACATACTGGACAATTCATTCATTCATGAGGCATACTCCTACCTCACCCCTGAATATTCTTGGTTACATCCCTCTCTACTCCTGCCCTCATGCTTGGGGACTTCGATAACACATCTTAGTGTTCTCTGAAATACCGTCCCCTCTTAGTTAACCAACATCATTAAACTCTCATGGTCAGCATTTTCATTCCACTTCAGCCACCACGGGAATGGTGAGACCCAAGATTTTTCTATTCTGTATAAATTGAATTTTGATTATAATCCCCTTCCTCCTTTCCCTGCACCTCCATCCTACTAAGCTTATTCTTTCTCCTTACACTGACCTCACTACCCCTCTCTGTTCTCCCAATCCATCATCCCTACTCTGGCATTACTTTATGGTCTTCACAGTATTGCCCCTCTAGGTGATCTGTTCAAATATACTCTGTCCTTCACCTTTGACCCAATTCTACCACCATCCAAATCCTGACAGTCCTCAACCCCAGGTAACCCCCACCATCTGTCTTCTCTCTTCCTACTCCTATGCTGCTGGATAAAAGGAGGAATTCACAAATGCAAGTCAGTTGGATTGGAGACGGATTCTTGTTATCTAATCGAAACTGGGTGCTCAGAGCTGACATAATCCTTTTCTTCTTATCTGATGGACTCTGGATCTTACTCCCCAGAGGGGTATTTTCAAAGGGTCTCCTCTCTCCTTCAGTGCCTTACTCCACTCCCAATACCATCTCTCAGGAGATAACCTCACTGCTCTCCAGATGAAATCAAGGTCATCAGTCCTAAATTCCCTTATCTCTACTGCAAACTTCAAGTGCTTATGCACCTTCACTCCTTTATTTCAAGGTCAGGCTCTCGACTTGCCCCTTGGTCCTTTTCTTGCTCATCTCTTCAGCAAATGTACCCCAAAGATTAGTCATTCCCTCCTTTTATCTCAATTTTAATCTGTCTCTGCTATTTTTTTTTCCCTGATGGCTACAAACCTACACCCATATCTCCCAACCAAAAAAGAAACTTCACTTAACCCTAGCATCTAGTCAAGATATCTTCCTCTAGCTCTCCTCCATTTCATAGCAATTATCTGCTCTCTCTTCCTTCACTTCCCCATCATCCACTCTCTTTCCATTCCCTGACAGTCAGGTCCCTAATCCAATCCTAGAAAACTTAATTAAATGAATACTATGTTCATTGGGTGTACACAGTAGAGCTAATCACCAAGCTATGAAATGGCTCTCTCCAAGACTAGCAGGGACCTCTCAACTGCTAAGTCTAATGGCCTTTCTGAAATCCTCATCTTCCTTGGAAGTTTTCTGGGCAGTTTTTGATACTATTGACAAATTCTTCTCCTAAATCGGTCATTCCTAACTCCACATACACAAGGGGCCCATAGATAAATTTAGAGATTCCATGCATTTAGATGAGAAAAAAAAATTTAAATCTTTATTTTTACTAACTCCTGTCTGAAATTGAGCATTCCCTTCCAAAATGATTCTTAAAAAATATTCTTCTGAGAAGAGACCCACAGACTTTAGCAGATGGCAAAAGATGTCTATGACACAAAACCAGCCTAAGTACAATAAGTTATCCTGAAGAGTCTCTCTTCCCTTGGTTTCCATGACACTTCTTTCTCCTGTTCTTCCACCAGACCGCCTACTTCATTTCAATCTTTTGCGGGTTCACTTTCCATCTCTCAATACCTATGCATGGGCACATCCCAGGGTTCTCTCTTAGGCTCTCTGCTCTTTTCTCCACATTCTCCCTTTTAGTAAAATCATTAGGTCCCATGAGCTCCATTTCATCTCAGCACAAATGAATCCCATCTCTATTATGGAACCTAAAGTTTCTCCTGAGTTTCCAAGCTGTTTCACCTATTGACTCTTGGACATCTCCATCTGGAGGTCCTTTAACAGCTCGAATTCAAAGCAGAACTGGTCACCTACCTCCTAAAACAGCTCTTCCTTCTTGATTCTTATTTTTGTTGAGGACATCACTGTCTTTCCAGACACACAGATCTGGACATCTTAGTGGACTGAAAGCCAAATGGGAGTCAGCAGGGTATCATGGCAGCCACAGAAGCTGAGATCTTGGGCTGCATTAGGTGGGACACAGCTTCCAAGAACAGAGAAGTGATGGTCTTTCTACCCTCTGCCCAAGTCAGAAACCATCTGAACTATTGTGTTCTGTGTTCAGAGGCAGCTGGGTGGTATAGGGCTTAGAGAGCTTCCTGGAGCCAGGAAGACCCGAGTTCAAATCCATCTTCAGACACTTACTAGTTATGTGAACCTGAACAAGTCACTTAAACTCTGTTTGCTTCAAATGTAAAAATGTTCCTCCAAAGTAAAATGGCAAAAATAATAGATTTATTGGGAAAATCAGATACAAAATGGCCTGTGCAGTACCCTTCCAGCAGTGGTGGTAGGAAAAGAAAAGGAGCCAACAGATGCTAAGAATCACACAGGTTTTACACCTCTTATAAACATTAGCTGTGGATGGTGAATTGACCTCAAAACCAGGAAGACCTCTGACACATGCTGGATGGATGACCTGGGTAAATTACTTAACCCCTTACTGGCCGAAGCAGCTATCTGAGACTATAACTTTCTGAAAAAATGCCGGCTTGCACCAGTAAAGGAAATCTGAGAGTCCCCAACTCCAATTAAACAGCAAGTCCCATCCTTATCCCTATAGATATTAACTTAACCCTTGAGACTCTAAATCTGAGATCCTTGTCCAGTGATCACTGAGGAAACATACTCCCAGAGAAAAGAAAAAATATCAGTGTTTGCATTCTTGCTGTAAATGAATTCAGAAAGGAAAAAGAAGTTGCTTTTAGGAGGACACTCAGAGATTCTTCTCAGAATTACAAAGAAGTTGATTTATTTATTTAGCCTCCAAAGGCAACCAAGGACATCGTCACTTGAGGGGATATTTGGTAACCTTGTAATTGCTCTCAATAAACATTTGGCAAGAGATCACCATGAAGGCAACTGCAATTCCTGCACCAATGTCTATTGCAGAATAGGAGAAGGAAGATAAATTCACTGAAGAACGTGATAAGACCCTTGAAATGAAATCAACCTATATGTCGATATTTGGTGGCTTCAATGAGCATGGGTCATGATTCTATAAAGATAATTTAGCAACTAAAAAATGAAATAGGTAAAGGGTGTGTGGGCAACAAAGAAGCCTCCTGGCTGGACAACATTAGTATTTCCTTCTAGAAGCACCAAATACAGCTCATAAAAATGAAACAGACTAAAATTGAATTGACAAGAAACACCCAAATTACTTAGATGGGCCTCATTTGCGAATCACCCTAGATGTGTAGACTTGGAGCCCTGGCTTGTTAAAGCAAAGATTAAAATAAGTACCAAAGTAGAAGACGATAGGGGCTGAACCTGTGATTTCATTGGCATCAGGAACTCCCAGGGAAGGAAAGTCCTACCACCAAAGTAGGCTTACCCCCTTCTCTGAAACTGCTAAGGTTGGATAGTCACCAAGTCCCATGGCCAGTTTGTGTCAGATAGGACCTGAACCCAGGGCTTCCTGGCCTCCTTGCGGTGATGGCACCATGCATCAAAATGAAAAGATAAGGCTTACATAGAAACAACTCCAATCTGTCCTATTGAAATAAATTACTGATGCCAACAAAGGGAAAGTGAAAGAAAAAACAGCATCTGCATAGAATATGCACATCCCTTAAGGAAGATTTACCAAAGCCAATGAATTGCCCTGAGTCAGCCAGTAATCATTTGATAGCCTTCCCTTCCAGGAGGAAGATCTGGCAGCTGGAGGAAGGGGAAAGGAAGGCAAGGCAAGGTCATGAGCATTTATAAATCACCGACTATGTGCTAGCTACTATGCCAAGTGCTTCATAAATATTATCTGCTTTTAGTCTTCACAACAGCCAGACTAGGTAGATGGTGTCTATTTTGCAGATATGGAAACTGAGGCAAGCAGAGGTCACCCAGCTAGTAAGCATCTAAGGGCAGATTTGAACTCAGGTCTTTCTGACTCCAGCCCCGACACTTGATCTGCTTTGCCACTAGCTGCCCCTGATAAGATGGACAAATGGATAGAGAGACAGACAGACAAACCGACAGAATATTTATCGAACATTTAACTTTGGGCCAAGGAAATACAAATACAGGCAAAAAGATATTCCCTGTCCTCAAGGAGATTCCATTTTAATGTGGGCAGAAGCAGAAAAGGATACAGGGGTGGCCCCATGTAGATAAGCCTGAAGAGCCAGGAGAGGAACTAGGAGATTTTATCTGTGCCTGCTGACAAGTCCAGTTCCTCAAATGGAGGTTCTGGAACTCATCAGTAGGAAAAGGGGGTCAGGCATAGGGTTAGAGGCATGTAATTGGACTCCTTTATAATCCTTTTATTTTAATATCTTTTATTTTATGCATTAAAAATGCTATTTTTGAGAAGGGGTCCACAGGCTTCATCACAAACGCACACACACACACACATCCTGGATTAAAAATCTAAAATCCCTACAACCCACTTTCTCATTTTACAGAAGAAACTAAAACTCAGTTAACCAGAAGGCAAGTGACTTGCCAGGGTCACACAAGTAACAAATGTCTAAAGTAGGATTTGAACCCATGACGTCCTGTCCTATGCTATGTTGGACACCCCCCTACAGAAGATTTCTCCTGACCCCCACCCCCAGTGGCTAGGGTCCTCCCTCTCAATTATTTTGTGTTTTCTTTGCATATGTTTTTATTAACTTGCCTCTTACCCCCAAATAATCACATATCGAGTATCTACTATGTGCCAGTCACAGGGGCTCTAAGCACATAAAATAAAAGAATGCCTACCTTCTAGGTCTTCTATTCCACTGGGGGATGGGTATAATATGTACTTATTCTATATAGCTATGAACAAAATGAGTACAAGGAAGTTACCCCCAGCTTTGGCATTAGGGAGGGAAGGCACCTGCCATTAGAGGAATCAGAAAAGGCTTCAGATAGAAGCTGGTCTTGGGCTGTGTCCTAAAGGAAAAGTGAGACTCTCTGAGGAAGAGAAGCCAAGGGAGTTTGTTCCATGAATGGGGGCTGCCAGTGTCCAAAGGCTGGGAGATGAGAGATGAGGGTGGGATGTGAAGAACTGAGACCAGCTTACCTGGATCACAGAGTGTGAAAGAGAATGTCACCTCCAATGAAGCTAGAATGCTAGATTGGGGCCATCTTGTGAAGGGTTCTAAAAGCTAAACAGAAAACTTTCTATGTTGTTCTGGAGGTATAAGAAGTCATGGGAGTTTATTGAGTATAGGGATACTATAAGGACAGTCAGATTTGTACTTCAGGAAAATGACATTGGAATCTGGGTGGACTGGAGAAGGGAGGGACTTGAAGCAGGAAGACCAATGGGGCAACCATTGCATGGGTCCAGAGGGGAGGTGGGGAGGACCTGAACCAAGGTGGGGCCATGTGAGTAGAGAGAAGGACTCAGGGACAAGACATGTTGTGAGAGTAAGAATGACAAGACTTGGCAAGCGGCTGGATATGTGGCGTGAGGAAGGGTGGGAAGTCAAGAATAATACAGAGGTGGCAAACATGGGAAAACAGAAGAACAGTGGTGCCTTTGATAGAGGCAAGCTGGGTCAAGGAGAGTCTGAGGGCAGAGATATTTGGAGCATTAGAATAAAAGCTCCTTGAGATCAGGGGCTGGCTTTTTCCCCCTTTTTTTTTATATACCGAGGGTCTAATAAAGTGCCTGGCGCAAGACAAATGCTTGTTGAATTAAATTAAGTTGAATTAACTGTTGGATTTTAGTTATTTGTGGCTCATTCCCTTTAATAATTTTAATTGTTCCCTCAAAGGAACTAAAGATGTTTAGCCTCGAGAAAAGGAGACTCAGGTCTTCTCAAGCACATAGGGAAAGTGGATGAGGATAATTGGTTTGAGTCCCAAAGGGCAGGACTTGGAGGGAAGGTTGGTGATGGTAGATACATAGATCCCAGCTCAGAGTTAAGAAAACATTTTTATGATCAAGATTTTCCCCGAATGGAAGGGGTTGGCTTTAAGGACCCCTTCCCCTTCTTGGAGACCCTTAAGGAGAGAGCGGATGACCACTTATCAGGGATATTATGATACAATTCCTTTGAGGTAGGGGTTAGACTAGACAGCCACTGAGGTCTGTCCCAACTCACAGATTCTGAGATTTTGTGATTTCTGTGAGCTCCATGAAGGTAAGAAGTATCTGACTTAGATTTTCACTTGACCCCAGTGCCTAGTACAGTGCTCTCCACACACAGGCAATGCTGGATCAAATAGCAACAACTCTAAATTAGATGAAGTTGAGGGAAATGGCCCATGTTGTGTGGCATGGAATGGCATGGGAGTGCAGGAATCAGACTATTCACATTGGTTGGGGTCTTTGAGATCTAGTCCAAATGATCTCATTTGCATCAGCCCTGTAATGTAGGTAGGTAGATGATGCATCTTTATCCCCATCTTACAGATAGACAATCTGAGGCCTAGAGAGGTACTAAGTGACTGTGCAAGCTTGTCAGTAGCAGAGTCAAGACTTGAACTCAGGTCTTCTGACTCCTGGGCAATGAATGGTTTTTATAGGACACCTCCCTGATGCTCTTAAAATGCGTGTGCAAGTTTTCATTAAGGGGTGAGGAGGAAAAAAAAAATCTGTTTTCCTTTGGACCGCCAAGTTGTCTTTCTTTCACACCTACCATGCCAAGGGTGCCTCATAAACTTCAAATAATAATAATAATAATGGTGTTACCCCAGAGGGGAGAAGTTGGTGATAAAAAGCCATTTTATGGAAGCTTCTCTGTAGAAGCTGTGGGTGGCTAGGAAGTGATCACAACTCAAGGTCAGAGAACATCCATAAATGCCAGATTCCATAGGGAAACACTTGGGTGGCGGGGAAAGAGCACCCAGCTGTTGATGGCCACCCACACTGGGCCTTCTGGAATCCAATGGTAAGTCATAGGGTAAAGAGCTTCCTCCCCCGTGAACAATCAGGCCAGAAATAAAGCTGTTTCCATGCAATGGCCAAGCAGGACAGGCCCTCGAAAGATGCTTCCATGAGGTAGTGGAGTGGAGAGGAGTCAGGTCAGAGAGAATCATGGGATCATGTTTTGAGCCAAGAGGGATCTTAGAGATGATCTAAGCCAACTCTCCCCCCTTTTACTGAGGAAGGAAAGAAGGCCCAAAGTCACACTGGAAGTAACTGATGGACCTAGAACATAAACCCAGGTCCTCCAACTCCAAAATCAAAAAGCAGATGCATCCCTTGGGACTGGTCCTTGCCCATTGACAAATCTACTGAAAAGAACCAATCAGCTAATCAATAAGCATTTGTTAACACTTACCTTGGGCCAAACGTACAAAGTTACATCCAAAGTAGACACACAGTAACTCTAAAGGAGCAGCCAAGGAGGACCAGGAGAACTCTTTAGATCTCACAGTGTTAGAACATAGAATGTCAGCACAAGGCACCAGGGATGCTAGAACATCAAACGCTATATAATAGAACCTAGAACCTTAAGATATAAAACCTTGGGTATTAAGCAGTAGAACCTAGAATGTTACAATGTATCAGGTTATGCTATAGAAACTAAAATGTTCAAACATAGAATATTAAGATATAGAACCCTGAATGTTAAGGTGTAGAACCCTAAAATGTTAGAATGTATCATGTTATAATATAGAAACTAGAACATTTGAATGTAGAATGTTAAGTAATAGAACCTAGAATGTTAAGATATAAAACCTTGAGTGTTAAGAGGTAGAACCTAGAATATTTGAATGTATCATGTTATGATATAGATATAATATATTTAAACAAAGAATGTTAAGACAGAACGGAGACTGTTCAAATGCAAAGGTTTCTAAGTCTAATTCTCCTCAATTGACAGATGAGGAAATTTGACTCTCCAGAGGACCTGGATGATCCAGGTCACAGGGTTCATTAGTGACTCTACTCCCTCCCTCCCTAAGCAAGTAACAGTTGATAGTCTAGATTAAATAAAGAAATGTATGTAAAACCCTTTGTAAACCTTAGAGTGCTATACAACTATGAGCTATGACTGTTATTATTATATATTTTATATGATGCATATGTTTTATGTATTATTGTTAATATATAATATATGTAACGTTATTATTATTGACATATATAAATATTATTATTCGATGTACATACTGATTACCTTAACATTTCTCAACCTAAATTTTCTCTAAGAAAAGAAAATGGGAATTTCTTTGTTCCATTCAGAGAGAAATAAACTTGGGAATAAAACAGAAGCATTTTCAGCAACATCACCTGGCTTTGCCATGTATGGCATCTATGTGGTAAGATGATTCTGGTGAGAATAGCTCCCATTATACAGCCTCTTACTGCTTCCTACTTACTCAGTTTGGGACCCAGAGCTAGGGATTTCACCTTTCTGGACCTCAGTTGGACTAAATAACCTCCCAGGTTTCTTCTAATTCTAATGCTGTGAAACCAGATAATAGGAGAATCCCTAGTATGCTGTAGTGGATCTCTGTACTCTGAGCTGGGTGTCAGGAGGTTCAGATTTTGCCTCTGTGACTCCTAAGCATCACAGGGAAATCCTTTGTACCTTTCAGGCCTCAGTTTCTTCATTTGTAAATGAGCATAATAATCCCTGAAGTAGTGCTCAACAGGGTTGCTATAGCACTCAAGATGAGGGGGAAAAAATACCAAGTCTTTACAAACATTAAAGTTTCATATAAAAGTAAGTGATTTTTCTTAGAGGTGAGATTTGGTCATTGGAGTTCCATACAGGTGAGGACTTGCCCCTTTCAGATTTCAGCAAACTTGCATGTTCTAAGGCATAAATTGCAGAGACAATGAGGTATGAGGACAAAAATGCTAGGACTGCATTTGTACTTTTTCATCAGATTTGAGTGATTCCTGCTATACATTATAAAAGACAGGAGGTTGAGCAGCTCATTTGCATATAAACCAGTCTGGATAATGAACCTGCCCCCAGGGCATGGATTGCCTCTGTTCCCTTTCCTTAGGATGGATAGGCCAATAAGAGACTCTTAGAAAAAAATTTTTTTTTAAATGAGTGACCCTGAACCTCAGAATTATTTGGAATTTATTAAACAAATGGCCATGACCAATAAAGATTTGGCAAATACACTGGATGGCAGGGTGAGGTCTTTCACCAAAAAATTATTAGAAACAGTTATTAAAAGGAAAGTCTAAACCTCCATTTGCCTTCCTCCTTCCTAGGAAGTGGAAAACCTCAGAACTGAAGACCTAAGGTAGCAGAGCTAGAGAGACTTCTGCCAGTCCTAGACTAAGGGTCTCTGGTCTTTCTGAAATGGCACAGCAACAAATATCCTAGCCTAGGATTAAGTTGATCCAAAGCCTGAAATTGGAGGAGGTAGATATTACAGAGTGAAGCAATGCCAAGGAATCTAGCAGAGTGACCTGAGAGTAGCCCAGCTGAGAAACCTATCTAGGAGAAACTGCATGCCCTCTGAGGAGCAAACTGTGTATCTACTTTAAATTTGAGCCCACTCTCCCCATAAACACCATGCATGTTTCTGGGAGATTACATTCCACATTTATGGAGAGTGTTTTGTAACTATTGTCCTTGCTTTTGTGTTTGAATAAATGTCTTCCCTAAAAGTTAATTGAATCGACTTGCTAATTACTAGTAGGAAGCACACTGGTGGGGGCTTGTGAGCTACTTTAGAATGTGGTACCACAGGATATGCGCTTGAGCTCTGAGCATAGTCAATCCTCTGGGGACCATCCCATGAATATAAATGCAAAACAGAGAAGTAACTCAGAAGTCTGCCCCCCTTTCAGGTCAGCTCTGGGGCCAGTGCGCTCTAGCTGTCTCTCCCTGTTAGCTTGTCTCTGGAGGGCATTGTAACACTAGTTTTCAGTAGTTGTTAATATTTTTAAATAGACACCAGAGGAAAAATGCCACAGAGCAATGGGCACAGAAAAATGTAGGAAAGCCCCGGAAATTTGGCATATTTTCTCTGGCAACCAACCTGGAGCGTCATTTCATTACTCAGCAATCCCTTCCTCCCTCTCTCCAGAGCATAGGGTGTTTTCCAAATTGCAGGG
This sequence comes from Petaurus breviceps papuanus, assembly GCF_028583685.1. Lineage (NCBI taxonomy): Eukaryota > Metazoa > Chordata > Mammalia > Diprotodontia > Petauridae > Petaurus > Petaurus breviceps. The sequence continues at coordinate 19,790,799 of NW_027185852.1, read as the reverse complement.
TACTGTTTGCTGTCGGGTCTCCAGACATGTTAGCTCTTTGGTAAAACCAGACCAGGCTCTCATTAGAAAGCCTCAAACCAGGCTGGGTCCAGGCTCTGCTCCAATTTGGGCCCAATAAGCCCATCCTTTGACTTGGGCCTGAACTTTTCACCCCCAATCAATTCAGAACGAGAGCATTTTAAAAAATAATTTTACTATGTCTGACCTTGACAATTGAGGCTAAAGAACCTTCACTCTTATTAGAGGAATCTGTCATTTTTAAACAGCTTGGCTCACAACAAGAAAAATCTAAGAATTATATCTGAGACTTAGGACTAGGAGGGACCTAAGACTGTCAGATATTAAAGCTGAGAAGCACATAGAACATCAGCATTGGATTAGACCATAAAATATTGCAGCTGGGAGGGACCTTATAACAATAATTAGCATTTTATGGCATTTTAATATTGGCAGAATGCTTTTCACATGTTATCTCATTTGATCCCCCCCCCATAACAACCCTGAGAGGCTGGTGCTATAATTATCCCCATTTTACATACATGGAAACCGAGGCAAATGGAAGTTTAACTGACTTGCCTAGAGTCACTCAGTGGGTTGTGACAGAACTAGGCCTAGAACCCAGATCTCTTGGCTCCTAAGATGCCCCCTTTCTACGCCAAGATGGCTTAGAAAATAATTTTATGCTTTTGCTATTTTTAGTGTCTTCTGATTTAAGTTTCTTCAGTCAATCAATGACACAAGTGTTTATGACATTAATATGTCTTAGGCACTCAATCAATATGTATTTATTAAACCCCTACTATGTTCCAGGAACTGTGCTAAGGAAGCATTCAAGGAAGAAGCCATATTTTCTTCAAGCACTTTCTGAAAGATCAGAATTTGAATAACCAATAAGAATTGCTTATTATTTATGGCAATTCATGGTAACTATATATGTCATATGTATGACATCAGATATATATACTTTCTATGCATGTACATACATTATATCCCTCTAATCAGGGTACTATATTAGCTTCATTTTATAGATGAGTGTCAGAGAGTTGAATTGATTTGCCCAGGGTCACACAGCCACAAGGAGGGACCCTATCTCCCTAGGGCTCTTTTTACCACCCTATGCTGACATCTTTTATCAAGTGCCCCCAATGGGCAGTGAGGACTATAGAGAAGCAGTCTTTATGGGGCTTTATGCCCTGCTCCCCTCCCCCCCCCACCCCAAGAAGCTCACCATCTAGAATGACCATCAAGGACTGTCTAACTTGTCCAAAGACAGCCTAAGGACTGTCTGGTCACAGCTTTGGAGTTCTTGCCTAGTTCAGATTTGTTTTACAGATGGAGAAACTGAGACCTATTAATCTGTGTGTAAACATCACAGTCACCGGTCACCCCTCAGGCCACCTTCTTGTGCTAGCTTCCTACCCCCTCTTTAAGGTAACTTCATGTTCAATTTAATTTCAAATATTAATAGCCAACACTTATATAGCAGCTAAAGACTTTCAAAGTGTTTTCTATACATCTCAGCGGGTCCTCACAATAACTCTGGGAAGGAGGTACTTTTATTCTCCCCACATTATATATGAAGTAACTGAAGTTCAGAGGGTTTGTGGATTTGCCCATGGTCACACAGTTAGTAAGTATCTGAGCCTGGATTTGAACTCAGGTCTTTGTGATTTTGGGTCTAGCACTAATTCTACTAATGCTGTCTATGTAAAAGGCAAACACCCATGCCCTTTTCATTATAGTTTTGGACAAGTTAGGATTAGCTTCAGAAGACCTGGACTTAGAGAAGACCTGTTCCCTCTCTAGGCTTCAGTGTAGTGAAATAAGGGGTTGGGGTGGACTAGATGATCCCCAAGGCCTAAGGTCTAGCAGGGGTGAGGAACCTGTGGCGTCAAGGCCACATGGGGCCCTCTAGGTCCTCAAGCATGGCCCTTTGATCGAATCCAAACTTCACAGAACAAGCTTTCTTTCTTTTGTTTTTTTTTTTTTTAAAGCAATTGGGGTTAAGTAACTTGCTCAAGTTTACAAGGCCACTTATTTCTGGGTGTGGTGCTAAGTATCAGAGCCCAGATTCATTCCCAGGTCATCCCAACTCTGGGGCCGGTGCTCTTAATCACTGTGCTACCTGGCTGCCCCTTGAACAAGCTTTCTTAATAAAAGGATTTATTCTGTCAAACTTAGACTCAGCCAAAAGGACTCACCCAAGGACCCAGAAGACCACATGTGGCCCCCACCCCTGGAAGGTCTAGCTGTCGTTCTTCACGTTCATGACTTAGGCACAAATGTCGCCCCAGTTCCATCGTGCTGGATGGATGGGACATCTTCTAAAATACCAAGCCTCACACTAAACAAATGGGAAGTTTTCCAGAATGGAGATTTCTCATCACCACCAACCCCTTATTCTGACTTTTAATTCCAAGCACAATCTCCTTTTCTCCTTCCTTTATTCTTGTTTTCTTCTTACAATAATGATTCTCTGCCTCCTTTCTTTCTCAGTTCATGGGATTTAGAGCTGGCAGGATCCTTAGGAGATCATCTACTTTATGCCTTTATTTTACAGGTAAGGAAACTGAGGTCAAGGCAGTTAAGTGACATAATAATAAGTAACAAAATCAAGATTTGAACCCAGATCTTCTGACTCCTTGAAGATGGAACAATCCTCTGGGGCTAGAGGACTCTCATTATACAGAAGAGGAAACTGAGGCCCAGGGCAAGTGACTTGCCCAGGGGGACATAGTAAGTATTGAAAGGGGACTTTAAATCCAGTTCTCTATCCCTATACCCTGCTGTGTTTCTGCAGCACCATCCTTGTAAATCAGACCCCTCATCCTTGAGGCAAGGTCCCGGTATTTCCAGGTCATTAACTCAGCTCTCTGCTTGTCCTTCTTCATGTTTCTATCCTGAGTACCCAGCGTTGCATCTGGTCCATTTGGACCAGATGTTATGGAGAGGAGGACAAATGGACAATGAGAAAGAATAGCCACCACCCTACAATGGCAGACAGGACACTTGGATTCCAGTGCCTACTAACCACTAGTCCTCTCCAGAAGTGATACAGGCTGCCCTGGGAGACAGAGAGCTCTCCTTTATCAGGGGTCTTTTATTTTTTTCTGGTATCTTTTCTTTATCGGGGGTCTTTAAGGAGCAGCTGGTCCGCTTGTTGGGTTAAATCCCTCAACCTGAGCAGAGATTGTTTCAGTCTTTGTACTTACAGTCCCAGTATCTAGTACCTGGTGGGTGCTTGATAAGTGAGCACATGGCTCTGAGCTCTGGCTTTGCTGATCTGTGTCACTAACTTCCTCCTTTCTAAAATTCGAGGACTGGTATAGAAGAACCCTTCTCTCTATGTATCTGTGGTCATCTTATTTAAAGCATAATCTTTGGTAGGTCTTTGCAAATTGGGAAAGGCTTCTCTAGGGGTTGGATGACTCTGTGTGTGTGTGTGTGTGTGTGTGTGTGGTGTGTGTGTGTGTGTGTGTGTGGTTCAACATTAGCCTGGCTAATTTGGAGAGCCTCACTCCCATGTTGGCCATAGAGGGATGAATATTCAACCACTCTATACTTCCATTTCCCAAGTTATATAGGGGTGTGATCTGCCTGCCCTTCCCACTCTTCTAAAATGGGTTGTCTCCCATTAGAACATAAGCTCCTTGAGGGCAAGGACCTGCTTGCTTTTGCCTAGCTCTAGGGGGCACCAGAGGACACAGAGAGCCTAGGCTGGAGTCACAAATACATGAGTTCAAATTCACCCTCAGATACTTCTAGCTTGTTATCCTGGACAGTCTGACTTGTTTCCCTCATCTGTAAAATGGGGATAATAACAGCACCTATGTCCCAGGGCTGTAGCAAGGATCAGCTGAGATAGTATTTGTAAGTGTTTTGCAAACATGTTAAAAGGTACTTATAGCATTATATAAATGATAAAAACAATTAATAGATAATCACTAAGCCCCTTCTTTAGTGATTTATGACAATGACCATTATGACCACTGTTATATGCCCTCTAAGAGCTAAGCATTATTCTTTCCTCACCAATGAAGCAATATGTGCTCCTGAATCAGAGAAGGTGGAGGGGAGGATTTTGTCTTTATCTAAAGACAGAAAGTAAGCTCCTTGAGGGCAGGAGAGAGTTCCCTTAAAATAGGGAACTCCTAAATAGGAGACTCCCTTATCTGCAACTTACAATCTTCTTTGCTCGGGGCTTTGAGCAGGACATGCATGATTCTTAGGAAGGTGATCTCTCCACTTAAAAGTTCTCCACACAAAACAGGGTGAGGACTGTTTTTACTTCTGCCTGTATATCCCTCCTGTCTGGTACTTCCGTAGGCACAATGCGTTTCTATTTCATTAAGTGGAAGGAGGATCCACACAAAAAGAAACCATGCACCGTTAAAGGATTCTCCCTGAAAAGTGCAGGTTTGGTTGTAGTCTAGACAGATTCAGAGGAAAGCGTGGCAAAGGGAGGAGGGATAGATGGGGAATCCATGTGTGTTGACTTCACAAATTAACCCTGGACTGACTACAACTTGGACCTCCAGCATAATAGCCTCCTGGGTCTTCCCAGTCAGAAGATGGGCATTAGGCTGATCACCTACAGCTGGCAAAGAGGGGATGGACGGTCCTCTCCTCGTTGAACTCAGCCCTTTCTCCCCAGCTTGGAAGACCAGCATGACCAAGGTCAGCAGAGAGACCTTGAACTGTCCATGTGCCCTCCTCTGTGTGTGAGTGTCGTTGGGAGAGCAGGAATGAGTCACACTGTGAGTGGGAGCTGTGGATTTTGACATTATTTGCTTTAGGGAGCCTGTTCTTTAGTTGGTCCTCAAGGTGACCTTGGCTGGAGCCCATTTCGCAACAGGTTATCAAGGGCCTTGGGAGAACAAATGTATTTGAGAGCTGTCTGGTGACTCCAGACTGCTAGCCTGGAATGTCCCAGGTGCTGTGAATGAACTGTGTACATTCTTCTTCTTTCTTTTTCTGTGTACTCATAGACTCCTCCCAGTAGAGTATAAGCTCCTTGAGGGCAGGGACTACTTCATTTCTATCTTTTTTTTTTAAAGCAATTGGGGTTAAGTGACTTGCTCAAGGTTACACAGCCAGGTGTTTCTGGGTGGGTGCTAAGTATCAGAGCCCAGATTGATCCCAGGTCATCCCGACTCTGGGGCCAGGACTCTTACTCGATGAGCCTATTTCTACCTTTCTAACCTTAATTATGTCGGTTCATCACATCTTAGAGACTCAAAGATGAAAGGCATTCTAAAAGTCCATAGCCCACACTAGAAAAGGCAGTTGGCAGTTAGTAAATGGCAGTATCGGGGGTTTTCTTGGCAAAGATAGCAGAGGGCTTTGCCATTTCCATAAGGCAGCTGGGGGAGGGGGGGAGACATAGTACACAGAGCGCCATGCCTGGAGTCAAGAAATGCATCTTCTTGAGTTCAAATCCAGCCTAAAACACTTACAAGTTGTATGACCCTGAGCAAGTCACTTCACTCTGCCTCAGTTTTCTCATCTGTAAAAAGAGCTGGAGAAGGAAATGGCAAAGCAATTCAGTGTCTTTGCCAAGAAACCCCCAAAAAGGAGTCATGAAGAATCAGACACGACTGAAATGATTGAAGATAACAACGTGGAAGAAGAGAGGGTAGAAGGAGCAGCCTGTGGGGTTTCTCAGGTAGTCCAAAGATCAAAGGGGAGGAGTGTGCTACTCAGGCACACTGTTAGGGAGAGAAGTCTAATGTTAAAGTTTGAAGGGCTTGTGGAATACTTCGTGTTAATCCTCAACTGTGCCAGGCTTGGGGCCTGGGGCTGATACCTACATGAACATTTCTCCTCTATTTCAAATCAAATCAATAATTATCCACTGCTGAGAGTGAATTCAAGAAGGGAAGATTTTATCTGTCTCCTCCACACAACTGAGCACTGACCAGTCTGGGGCTCTGATCACAGGAAGGGCCATTTCAGCTTGCTCCACTCGCCCCATGTAATGTAATGCCAAGGAAAGGCAACTTCCCAGGTTCAAAATACCAGCATAGGTGCTCTCTATTTTATTCAGTGACAAACCAAGAACAGAGAAGATCAAAACATGACATCATTCAAAATACAGCATTTACTAAGTGTGATTAAATAATCTCCAAGGACTACCCCACCCCAGGACTTTCCAATCATTCAATCAATTACAAAGTCCCTGTTCTAAATACTACTCCACCCCTAGGCTATACCTTCATTTGGTCCACCACAAAACCCCTCTTCTCAAATGGAGATTTTTTTCCAAACATAGGTAAAGTACCTTCATTTGTCAATCACAGAGCACAATAAGGTCAAAAGTTCCCCACCCCTAGGATCACAATTGAATCTACCCCAGAGTTACATCAAGTTTAAACACAGCACTTAATACCCAAATGGAGGTCTTTTCTTCATCTTGACAAGAGGCAAGTTCTCAGCAATCTTAGTTCCTGGGGAGACAAGGCTTAGCAAGGCCATAAGATACATTGCCAGTCCCTTCATGAATTTATCCTCTGTCTGTAGAACAGTCCTAGAACCCCTGAACACATTAGCAAAGCCCTCTCCCAGGATTTCTGTAAACATACAACAAGAAAATCCTTCTTCAGGGCTTCCGAACCAACAGAAAGGTTCCCAGACCCCTGCAACAACAGCACTGTCCTTCACCAGTGGACAGTATTCACTCTGTCTGCAGGACAGTCTCCAGACCCCTGCAACAACAGTACTGTCCCTCATCAGTGGACAGTATTCACTCTCTGTCTGCAGGACAGTCTCAGGGCTTCTTAACCAAATGCCAGGTTCCAGGACTTCTTCAACAGGACAGTCTTTCACCAGTGGACAAATCTGGCAAAATAACATCAAAACAGACAGACAAAGTACCAGCAAAACAGCCATGTCTCCTCAGTCCTTGGCAGCTCAGGGGGGCAGGTCTCAAAAGTCCAGGACAATTCAAAGCGGCCACCAGCAATTCTCTTAGTCTCTCTCTCTCCACGAGGTGCTGCTTCCAAAAAGATCTTCCGCCTCTCTCTAGTGTCTCTCCAAATCTACATCACCAGCTCCTCCCAGTTCAGGACTTTCTTTTCACATCAACAAGCCCATCCCACAGGTGGGATTAACAAACTCTGGGCTTTAACACAATCAATTTGGAAACCAAGCCAATACAGGGGAATCTTTAATTGCCATTACTATCACACCCCAGTTCACAGAGAAGGACAATGAAACGCACAGAACATGAGTAATTTGTTCAAGAACTATTTCTTCTTTGGAAACTTTCTCAGTTTGCCCTTCTGTGCAAAGGGGCAGTAGATTCACCATTGCCCTAACCATCTCAAGGCTCCCTTTGGGTCCTGACATTCTATGGACTACCATTCTATACTCTGGGTTCCTCCAACTTTAACATTCAGTGTTTTACCTTTCCAAGGTCCCAACACATTTAATTAACATTCTGGGTTCCAAAATTCTATATTCTAAGATCACTTTCAGCTTTAACATTCTGTGTCTTCTCTAAGGATCCTGGCAGAGCTGACATTCCATGTTCTAACCTTCAATATTCTGAGGTCCCTTTCCATCTGTCAGAAGGAGAATATTCTTGGTTCTAATGGTTTCTCTGCTCTACCAACCTGTATTTCTGGAAGTCTAACCCACTCTTTCCGGAGATAAAGCTACTAGGAAATTCAGCTCTCTTCCCCATCCCCGGCCCCAAACAAATCACCAGCAGAAAGTGTTAATGTTTAACAGTCTCATCCTTTCAGCATTCAAAGCAGGAGTCCTGGAATAAAGCAACTGGGGTGTTCTCTCATTGGCCCAGCTCCCAGAGACCCTTGGGAAAGACCCTTCCTAGCTCAATACAGCCTGCCCCACCAGCCTGCCTGCTTCTCTGTCTCTGTCTGTCTCTGTCTCTCTGTCTTTATCTCTCTCTGTCTTACTTGGTCTCTTTATGTCTATCTCTGTCTTTGTCTCTATTTCTCTGCCTCTCTCTTTTTCTATCTCTATTCCTTCATTTCTGTCTCTGCCTTCCTCTCTCCCTCCCTCCCTCCCCTCTTTTCACCACCCCTCTCCCCTCTTCCTTTCAAGAAAGAAATCTGCATCTGCACTCCCCCCCCCCCCCCCCAAACACTCTCACGGGCCAATGCACAGCTATAACAGCGGATTAAAGTTAAAGGAAAGAAACCAGGAGTGAAAAGTAAGCTGCCTGTGCGGGTTCCTGGAGAAATCAAGTGAATTTTTGTCAAGGGGGAAGAAGAGGGTGGGAGAGAAATGAGACCATTTGCATTTGGGGCTCAGTCTGGCACTGGGCCCGATTCTAGGGACTTCAAAGATTCCCGCCCCAGGCAGCTGAATTATTTTTCAAAACAAGAGGGTCAGAGGGAGGGGGTCGGGGCTGAAAATTATTATTATTTTTTTTTACAACTTTCCGCCTGGCCAGAGACACATTAGAGGGAGGTTGGTGGTGGGTTTCTCTAGTGGGGCCCTGAGTTGCCTTTAAGTTTTTTATCCAAAGGGAAATTGTAGCCCTAGAGTCCCTGACTGGCCCACAAAGGGCCCCAGGCCCGGCAGAGGAGAAGGGAGTTCCCCCAAGACTTTCTTCCTGATGGCTTCTCTGGCCAGGTCTACAAAATCTGGAGCCAGGTTGCCACAATGATCAACATTCTTCCCCTAAACTGTGGTTGTCAGGAAGAATGTGAAGCAAAAATGAGATAGCCCTTCAGACCCCCCAGTCCCAGCCCTAATCCTCTGTGTTATCTGGGCAAATAAATCCCTGGTTACTTGTGCACCACCAAGCCGAAGCCAATTGAGGGTCTGAAAGACCACAGAACTATGACCGGGCTGAGCTGGAAGGAACCTGGGACAGACATCCATCAGAGCCCAGAACGGTAAAGGAATCTTGGAACATGGAATGTTAAAGATGGAAAGGGCCTTATGGAATCCATGGAAGGGATCTCAGAAGACAGGATGTAGGAGCAGGAGAAAGCCATGAAACACACACCATAAGAGCTAAAAAGAACCTTAGGATAGAGAGTGCTAGAGCATGCTTTAGCAGAAGTGAATGTAGAACCTTAGAACAGGGGATGTCAGGGTTGGGAGGGGCCTGAGAACAGGGGATGTCAGGGCTGGAAGGGGCCTTAGAACAGGGAACATCTGGAGGAGGGAAAGAGAGAATTAGAACATATTATGGCAGACCTGAACATAGAACATTAAAATCATAGAACATTAGAAAATAGAGAGTAAGGACTGAAAGGGTCTTCAGGGTCATCTAGGCCTTCCTTCTCATTGTACAAATGAGGAAGGGAAGTGAACTCCAAAGCAGGATCTCTGGAAGAGACCTCCTAGTCAAACCCCTTCATCTTACACATAAGGAAACTGAGTCCCAGAGGTAACATGATTTGCCAAAAGTCACCAACTACTGTCAGAGGTGGGATATGAAGCCATCCCTGACTCTAAATCCAGGGATTTTCCCACTAACATTCTGACTTCACTTTATAAAGGAAAAAACTGTTTATATATATTTATAAAGGAAAAAAGGCTATAGAGTCATAGAATCAAAGTGTGTGAGGGGACCATTGACCATTGACCTCTGTGCCTGGCCCAATGAATGAACAAATCACCTTTCCAGTGTTCTAGGCTGGTGTTCATCGAAGCTGTTGCTGAGGGTCTCTAGGAAGGAAGAGCTCCTTCCTTAAGCATTCAGTCCATTCTCTTGTTGATCAAGGTCTGATGAAAGTTGGTTGGCACCCCCTCACTTCACCCCACCCCCATTGGACTTGGAATCTGTCTCCCACCAACTTTCACCTTCTGGGCTTCATTCTGTCCTCTGGGGTCTCTTAAGGAAGATCTGAGCTCACCTAAGCAGTATTATCTAGAGGGAACGCCAAATCAGGGCCATTATCTGGAAATATCTGAAGGCCTATCCTGTGGCAGACAAACTGCTGGTCAGTGACTCAAGAAGGTAGCAGGTAGGCAAGAAGGAAGGGTGTCAGGCAGATGAGGCAGAGAGAGACAGAGACAGAGGCAGAGAGACAGAGAGACAGAGAGACAGAGGCAGAGAGACAGAGACAGAGAGAGAGAGAAGGAAAGAAAGAAAGGGAGGGAGACAGAAAGGAAGAAAGAAAGAAAGAAAAGAAAGAAAGAAAGAAAGAAAGAAAGAAAGAAAGAAAGAAAGAAAGAAAGAAAGAAAGAAAGAAAGAAAGAAAGAAAGAAAGAAAGAAAGAGGAACCAACACCCAGGCAACTGCATAAATAAGTGTGAAACCCTGACAATCATGCCTTTTGTGCCACCCTTCTGTGCCTGTCTGCTGCCCCTAAGACAGCTAATTTTTATACAGAGCTTTAACATTTGTGAAGTAATATATAAATATAGACCTATAGATATTCATAGATGTATATAGAAGGGATGGTGATGATGATGATGATGATGATAATGAAGATAGATAGATAGATTAGGTAGACAGACAGATTAGATAGACAGACGGACAGACAGACAGACAGACAGACAGACAGACAGACAGACAGA
>NW_027185852.1:19776318-19780286 GCF_028583685.1 Petaurus breviceps papuanus | reverse complement strand
AGATAGATAGATAGATAGATAGATAGATAGATAGATAGATAGATAGATAGATAGATAGATAGATAGCCAGCCCTGGGAAGTTGTTGCAATTTTTATTCCTATTTTAGAGATGAGGAAAGTGAGTCCCAGAAAGGTTAAGTTACTGACCCAGGTCATATGGCTAGTAAGACTCTAAGACAGAATTTGAATTCAACAATTCCTGATCCAAGGTCCCATATTCTATCCCGTAGGAACAAAACAATTTCATCTTGGACTCCATGGAGAGTCTGGTGAAACCTTTATGAACCCCCTTCTCAGTATACTGTTTTTAAGTGTATAAAATTTAAGTGTAAAAAATAAGTGTATAAATAAAATACATAGGATTACAAAGGAACTCAATGATATTGAAATACAATTGTTGAAAAGAATTTTTAAAAACAAATTCGGTGATCCGAGGTTAAGAATCCTAACTCTACAGTCATCTCGTTGCCTAAATGTATAAGGAAGTGACAGGTTGAGGTCTATGATTTGGCCCAAGCTCCAAACATCATCTCCTTACCCCAAAGATGGCCCAATCACCAGTGAATTCTTTGTGGGTGAATTTAACCCTTAACCTCTCAGGCTGACATTCAAAGCCTTCCCCATTTTTGGTGTGATGCTACTCTCTTCTATCATTCTCATTGTCAAGCTAACCTCTCCCTTCCAGGCAGACTGGACTGTGATGATAAGATTTTGGAGTGTTAGAAGAGGAAGGGATCCTTGAGATAATTTAGTACATACATTTTACAGATGAAGAAAACTGAGAACCAGAGAAACTAAGTGATTGTAGCTAATTGGGAGATTTAGGACTGAATCAAGGTGAGCTCTCATGATTCTGAGACTTAGTCCTTCTGCCCTTTGGGCATCTGGTATCGTGAGGCTGAGACTCACTTAAGGTCTTAACAGGGTTGGATGCAATTATTGTCCCCATTTTATAGATGAAAAAACTTATGAAGAGTCTTGCACAGGGTCACACAGGAATTGTGTTTAACCTGAGTGTGAACTTCACTCCAGTAGAAACTCCTTGAGGGCAGGCCCTGTTTACGTGTTATATTCATGTCCCTAAAACCTCATCCAGTTGTTAAAAAATTCTCAGTGATGAATTGAATTTTTTAAAAAGTTTTGGAATATATTGTTTTTACATCATTTTTATTTCCAAATCTACTCCTCCCTGTTTTCTTCCCCAGAGAGCCATATCTACAAGGGAAAAGAGAGAGAGGGAAAAAAAATCCATCAAAACCAACCAATACATGGACCACGCCTGACAATTCACACAGGGCTCCGCAGCTGGCAATTGACTTTCAAACTCACATTAAAGCAAAGCACGCTTTGCCCTGTGATTGAGAGACAAAACAGAAGAGTTCTTTTGCCGCGGCTCAAACAAAACTGGGCCTCAGATAGTCCTTGGACAGCTGGAAAAGCCCTGGGGAAAATGGAGGAGAAGCCTTTCCTTTCATATCAGAGAAGTTAAGTGATTTGCCCAGTGTTCTGCCCAGTACTCAACTGAATCTCCTCATTGAGGACAGAAGATGCTTTCAAGGTCATCTAGTTTCTACATTTTACAGTTGAGGAAACTGAGGGCTAATACGAATAATAGAGAGCATTCATATAGAGAGTTTTAACATTTGCAAGGCAAGTTACAAATATTGTTTCATTTAATGATCACAAAAGCCCCAAAAGGTTGGTGCTATTATTATGCCCATTTCACGGATGAAGACACTGAAGCAAATAGAGATTAAAGTGACTTGCCTAGGAGACCCACGGACATTGTGTCAGGGGCAAGATTTAGACTTGGGTCTTACCCTTTGCCACCTAGCTGCCAGTGAGCTGGCCAAGGGAACAGAGTCATAGTAGCTGGGATTTGAACACAAGTCTTTCCACCACTGCATCTCAATTCTAGCCTAAAGTTCTTTCTTCATTTCGCATCTGGTTGCGTTACTCTGGGACTTCTTTGACTGCTCCCCTCCTCTTCCCCCACTCCAGGAAGTTCATTAGTGGGTAAACTTCATCATCCTGCAAGCCCCCATCAGCCTTGGCACTCCACCTCCAGGGCAGAGCTATGTGTTAGCTCCAAAATTTCCATTTAAGGACGGAGCTCACATTTCTGTCTGAGCTCACTTCTTTGGGAGTTCTCTGGGACCCTCACTCCCCCACGTCCCTACCTCCTCACCTCCACTTTTCAACTCCCTTATGCTTCCCCCCATTATACTGTAAGCTCCTTGAGGGCAGGATTGTTGCATGTTTGTGTGTGTGTGCACATGTGTGTACATTTGTGTCCCCAGAGCTTAGCAACAGTGCCTGGCATATAATAGGTGCTTAAGAAATATTTTCTGACTTATTGACAATACCATTAACCTTTCCGCTCCACCTGAGCTGAAATTTTTACCCATTTTACAGATGGGATGGGAGTTTGAAAGTGTTTTGGATTTAGCTCCCCAAAAGCCTTCATTCAGATTCAAGCTTTACCACTTGACTTTGAGTGAATCACTTCAACTATCGGGGGTTCTAACTATAAAGCTGCGGTTGAAGTGGGTCACCTTAAAGGTCCCTTACCTTCTATGGTTTTTCCTCTGGGAAATTACACGGTTGGACTAGATGATCTCAATTGACAGTCGTGAAGTCCGGCGGCCTCCAGGGTTAGATTGAGAAGCCGGGACTAGAATCTCGGTTTTCTGATTCAGAACTGAGTGTTGTCTCTGATTTGCCAACCACTCTCTTAATCCTATGACACGCTGCTTGTAATCCCATTACTTTGGTCAGCTTCCTCTTCTTCTCCTCCCCCATCTCTCCCCATGACAACATGAAGACCCATTTGTTCTGCTGGCCTAGGCAAGCATCTGTCCTCCCTCTGGGGCTGGGACAGGATGGTCTGATACAACCCGTGTGCTGCCTCCACCGATCAGTGAGTCAATCAAGCAGGAAGAGAAAACTGATGGGACAGAAAAGGGAAAGTTTCTGTTTACCCACAAATGCCACTGCAATGAGGGGAGAGGAAATGCTGAAAGAGAAGGCAGTGAATCATCAAATCTCAAGTGTGGTCAGGGACCTCAAGGAGAAATCTTCTAGTCTGGGGAGAACCAGGGGTCCCCTCTACTCTGTCCCCACTATTTCCTCCATTATCTTTTACAGCCCCAAAAGGGTCATCTATCTTCTGGCTGCTGTGTGAGAACCTTGGGTGACAGGGAGCTCACCATACACCCTGGCTTCCCTTTTCCTAGTGGATTTGTCACCAGGATTTGTCCAGAATCCCAGAATTTCACCAAATTGGGAGCAAATTCAGTAGACATCTAGTCCAACTTTTTAATTTCTGAAAATAAAAGAATACCCTTCACAATATATTCAGCAACTGATCGTTTCATCTTCATTTAAGACTAACAGTGAAGGAGAATTCATTGTCTCCTGAGGCCACTCATTCCATTTTGGAGCAGGCTTTCTACTTTAGAAAGAGTAAACCAAGTCAGATTATCCTGACAACATTTGCAGTTGAAAACGAAAGGCCAACAACTCTCATACCTTATTGAAGATCACAATCCGGTGACCCTGACCTCCTGGCCATTACACAGACAAGACCCTCCATCTCTGCTCAGACATTTTGTCTGGCTGTCTTGCCACTTCTGGAATATACTCCCTCCTTGGCTCCAACTACTGACCTCCCTGGCTTCCTTCAAATTCCAGTCAAAATTCCATCTTCTACAAGAAGTCTTTCCCCTCTCTTCTTGGTTCTAGAGCCTTCTCTTCATTTTTCCTACTTGTCCTGTGTGTAGCTTCTTGTGGCTAACTGCTTGCTTGTGTCTGTCTGCTTGCTTGTGTCTGTCTGTCTGTTTGCTTGTGTCTGCTTGCTTGTTTATATCTGTTTGCTTATGTCTATCTGCTTGCTTGTGTCTGTCTGCTTGCTTGTGTCTACTTGCTTGTGTCTGTCTGCTTGCTTGTGTCTATCTGCTTGCTTGTGT
>NW_027185852.1:19751911-19776308 GCF_028583685.1 Petaurus breviceps papuanus | reverse complement strand
CTTGCTTGTGTCTGTCTGCTTGCTTGTGTCTGTCTGCTTGCTTGTGTATATCTGCTTGCTTATGTGTATCTGCTTGCTTGTGAACTCCTCAAGGGCAGGAACTGTCTTTTGCCTCTTTCCGCATCTCCATTGCTTAGCACAGTGCCTGACCCCTAGTAAATGCTATTATCACCACCTTACAGATGAGGAAACTGAGGCAAAGAGTGGGAAAGTGACTTTCCCAGGGTTACATAGCTAATAAATGTCTGAGACCAGATTTGAACTCAGTCATCCTGATTCCAATGCTCTATCCACTGTACCACCTACCACCAATTTTAGTTGGTTATAGATACCAACTCAAGAACCTCATCAATACAAATTTTGCCTTCATCGATGCAAATATCAATCCACCCATCCTGCCCACCCTGTGCAAGCTTTGTGCACATCTCCCTGTATATTCACTACAACATGGGGGCCATTCAACATGCTCAGAATTGAGCGTGAATTCCTAGACTTCTGACATCTCAAGGGTAGTGCTTAACGCATGACCGGTCCATCTTCTTTTTCGATCACACATGTCTCTGATGACATATTGTTTCTGTTGTCATTGGTCTTGTTTGCAATGTGTTGCAGGCCATTGGCATACACGAATGGAAAATCCTCTGTTCTTGGAATTTTTAGGGTTCTAGTACTGGAACAGAGCATAGTGGACATTGAAGATAACTCACCTTCATTTTACAGGAAAAAAAAAAAACAGAGCTTAAATGTCTTGCTCAGGTCACACAGCTAATAAGTGTTAGAGGTCAGATTTCACCCCAGTTTTCTTCGATTCTCAAGGCTCTCTCCTCTACACTCAGTTGACCTACCCTCATAGAATGTAGCTTCCTCTCACTCTCAACGTAAATAGATTGTAACCTCATTGTGAATCTGTCTCTAGAAATGCTGGCACTGTGAAGGTAGCAATCTCAAAGGAGGGGTGGTTCAGTGGATAGAGCAAGCACCTGCCTAGAGTCAGGAAGACTCATCTTGCTGAGTTCAAATCCAGCCTCAGACACTTACTAGCTGTATGACCCTAGACAAGTCACCTCACCCTGTTTGCCTGTTTCCTCATCTGTAAAATGAGCTAGAGAAGGAAATGGCTAACCCCTCCAGTATCTCTGCCAAGAAAACTCCAAATGGGGTCACAAAGAGTCAAGCTTGTCTGAAAGAAGATTGAACAAAGGGATCGCTGAGGGATGGAAATGATTGAAGCTAATATGGGGTTCCAGGTTCCTTAGAGAAAGGGACAGGCTTTCTCCTAATCTTGGAATGAACTCCCTCCTCCCCTCTGCCTCTTAGAATCACTTACTTTATTCAAAGTGTAGCTCAAGGGCCCCCTACTACTTGAGGCCTTTTCTAGCCACTGCTCCCACTCTCCTCTCCTCATTAACTTATACCTTCCTGGTGCCTATTTACTGCTATGCATCCATGCTGTTTTTTTTTTTTTCATTTTTTAAAAATGATTAAAACCAATACACAATGAGAAAAGAAAAAGAAACATTATACACTTAAGTACTGAAATAAATAGAAAAGAAAAAAGGCACATCATGTGCACAGCAGAATGTCACAGAGGTTTCAAAATATATAGCAAACAAATTTCGATTTCAAGAAAGCCTATATCGGGGCAGCTAGGTGGTGCAGTGAATAGAGCACCGGCCCTAGAGTCAGGAGGACCTGAGTCCAAATCCAGCCTCAGACACTTAACACAAAAACTAGCCATGTGACCTTGGGCAAGTCACTTAACCCTAAGCCCTACCTTCCCCCCTCCAAAAAAAAAGCAAAAGAAAGATTTTTTAAAAAGGAGGCCTATGTAATAAATTCTACATGTTGTGTTGTTTTACACAAGCAGAACAGAAGCTCCTTGAGGACAGGCAGAGACGATTTCACTTTTATCTTTGTACCCCCAGCACTGAGCACCAAGCCTGGCACACAGTCAGCACTACATAAACGTTTGTTGAATGCAGGAATGAACTCATCGCCTAGTGGAAATGCACAGGGAACTCAATTCAGCTGAGGAAGAGTGGCTGGTTATTACCATGACTCAGAGGCGTGATGGGGAGATTGCACAATGGGTGAGAACAATAATCTTTCCTTCCTCTGACCCCAAATAGCACCCCGTGTACACGTTCTCATTAATCTTCTCTTTTGCCATGAAGTGCGTTTCCCGAAGTCAAGACTAGGGATAGGCAAGGTAACCAGCTTCTGAGTTGCAATTGCATGTGTGTGTGTGTGTGTGTGTGTGTGTGTGTGTGTATAAGTTGAACACAACTGAATAATAATTTAAAAGACAGAAGGGACCTTAAGGGTCATCTAATTAAAACCCCTTCCTTTTATATTTGTAGAACGTGAGACTCAGGACTACCGACCTTTTTGCCCCACTGGAGAACCCTAAACACACCAATGCACCCATATCCCTGGCCCCAAGAAAGGCAGTGTCAGTCTACATCCTTCTGGACCCATCCACCATCCTTTGACTTCCCAAACCTACATAACCTTGGCCATCACTCCCTTAGATGGGTGGTCTCCCTCCCTTGGAATGTAAGCTTCTTGAGCACAGGGACCCACTTTGTTTCTGTATGAAGACCAGCTAGGAGGTAGGAGTCATTGGTTCAACGGTCCTTGAAGGGAGTCAACTAGAGAAAGACTGGGAAGGCAAGCTGGCCTTATAATTTGGTCCTGAAGCCATCGGAGTTGAGTGACAAGGAGTGGCATGATCAGACACAGTATTTAGAAAGATCCTTTGCATAGCTGGGTGGCTGATGGAGTGAATGAGGAGAGCAGAAAGGTTCGACCCAGTAGTCCAGGAGTGAGGGTGCTGGCTCTATCAGAGGGAGATGTAACAAAAGCAGAAACAGAGTATGGTAACTGATTGGATTTGGGGAACCTAAATGAGAGCTAGTGGAGTCCAGAGTGCAGTGTCCAAGGCCCTTAAATTTGGGCTGGGAATCCCCACCATCCCCACAAGAAATCCAGAACGGTCACAGGGTAATTAGTCATGTTATGAGCTTTTATTTCAAAAGCACATTTATACAGCCATTGTTTTGTGGATACAAACTTTTGTGTTCTTGTACTCTACAAAAGTCTCTGAATAATCTTTTTCTTTACAAATGTCAACATTACAAAAATACAGACAATTTCACCTTTTTTTTATACAACCATCTCTAGCTGTCGCTATCTTTTCTTCACTTCCTGACGACTCCTACAGAGCTACAAACTTTTTTTAGTTGACTAGATGAAAAAAACAAAAAGTAACTCAATGCTTTTTCAAACAGCACAATGTAAATAACACAGGTCGAGACACCGTTGATAATCATAGTGGATATATCTAAAATTGTTTCAGAAATAATATTTTACATAGTTAATTTTTAATGTTTTATACATTATTTATAATATATTTATATATAAAAATCATAGCTTGTTATAGTTGAAATGGTAGGACGGATTCTTGAAGATGAATGTGTTGATGGTCAATCCGTTTGGTTTTATATGACCCCTTAGATGCTAAGCCCTTTGCAAGGTCTTCACCAAGATCTAGAAATGTGGTGGTGGTGGTTTTTAAATCCCTTTTTTCCTTTCCTGGGAAAGCCAAGTCATTGGATTGCTACCTACTGCCTCTAAGAAAACCTAACTTGTCGGGCCTTCCGGATAGAGGATGAGGAAATGAAACTGCTAAGGAGTTCTAGTGGGCCTGCATTCTGCCCTGCAGAGTGTACAGAAACCCACTGAATCCTCAGCTCCTGGGACTCCATCCCAAATCCATAGTGCTTCACACAACTCAAGAAGATGCCTAAGAGGGCCCCCAGGGCTCAGGAGCCCCAGAAGGAGGCGCCTTTAGAGGTGCAGGACAACCTCTGGCTGTGGGTCAGGTGTTCTTTACATCCCACCTCCCCCTACCCCCCATCCCGTTGTACTTTTAAGAGAAGGTTAAAGATTTCCTTCAGGGCAGAATCCAGCCCTGACCCTGGACTTGTCTAAGATTATGTGGCTCATGGGAAAATGACAAAATGCACCAATTTTACTTCTTTTTTGGGGTGAGGGGGGAACAAACGCCTCACTTCATCTAGAATGCATCTGACTTAGCCAAACGCAAGTGCACATCAACCTCTGTGGTCATCCCCTGACCACTCTGAGGCTGCCGCATTCAAAGGTAAGGGGTGAGGGCAGAAGGACGTTGCCCCCCTCTGCTCTTTTCACCCTTGTGCTGTCTGTAAGTCAGTTGTCCAAAAGAGTATCCTAGTGGCTAAAAGCGAGCTAACTTCGGTCACTGGCTGGAATGAGGGCAAAGTGGTAAGTAAGGTACTAGTCCCAACCGGACAGCTCCTTCTGGGCAGCTGGACCAACTACCCTTGTGACTGGGGGTACTCCCGGCACCAGAGTCACACAGCAGGGAACCAAGCGCCCCAGAGCGGGAGGCCAGAGAAAACGGGCAGAGGCAGCTGCAGAGATCACTAGCCACAAAGCTCAGCTCAGTGCTGTCTTTGCCTCCTAGAGGGCTACAATCGGAAGTGGCTTGTCCGATGGGCGCTGAATCGCCGAGGGTGGCGCCTCTCTACAAACCCAGCTCAGTGTTCACCTGTGAACAAGCCAGCGTTCACTACAACATGAACACCTGGGGCCAACTGTGCGCCTAGAATTCAGTTACGTGTCCGTTTGCACTGGTGTCTCCATCTGGTTGAACCACAACCAATCTCACAAGGCCACAGAGTAAGATTTTGTTTTCTTTTAAAAAGATCGGGCGGGCAAAAAACAGTTTTCCCCTACATTCTACTGTCTGATGAGATTTGAGAGCAGCAGCAGGGTGGGTGCTGTCAGCAGTCCATTTGCAAAACTCTCCGGGGAAGCCAAGAGGCCTACACCATATTGTGGTGATTGTTTCTGTCTATGATGTCCACAGAGGAGAGGATGTCCTTTCGGATGGGAGGGGGAGGCAGGGAGAGAGTTGTCTTGGTTTTGAAGAGGTCTGACACAAAGAAGACCTAGAAACAAACACAGAGAAGAAAGAAAACTTTAGGACGCATCCAAGCAATCAATGCCCTAGGCAACATTTGTAGTGGTACTGTTAGTGCCCCACAGTACCCAACACTCAGTAGGCACTTAATGAAATGCTTGTTGATTCCGTTTCTTCCTGAATACTTTTAGTGATGGTGACCTCGCTACCTTATGAGGAAGGCCATTCTACTTTGGAACAGCTCTTATCCTTCAGAAGCTTTCCCCTGTTCTGGGCAGAAATGAGCCTTGGCCCCCACCCCCTCAATTGCTGTTAGTTCTGTCCTTTCTGGTAAAGTAGAATAAAACTCCTCATTTCTCTTCCACATCCACATTCTCCAAAAAACATCCTCTCCACTCAGGGCCTGTTTGAAAGGGACAATCAGTGACCAGCCTGGATGCATCTTCGTTACTTCTCACCTGACTACTGTCATAGTTCCTAACTGCTTTCTTGCTGCCATCAGTCCATTACCCACAAGCCAGCAGGTTGGTAGAGTAATTCTCCAGTAAGTGTGGCCAAAACTGAACTCACATCTTGGCTTCCTAACTCTCAAGGCCAGTCCTTCTCCAGGACCACACCGAGCCCCACAAAAACCAAGGGAGCCAGTCTTGTCCTGGGATTTTCCTAGCTCCAAAACCATCAAAGGGCTTCCCACAAAAACAGCATCACCATGGTCACAGGACTTTGTTGTTTCCTAAGGGTCCTGGGGACTACCCCATCTTATCTCTATAGCTGAGGCCCAGAAGGGAAGGGACCTGCCCAGAATCAAACAACTGTTCCATGGCATCATCGATGACATAAGATCTTTACAACAAGCTCAGGATGTGGGATTATGAGACCATGGAACTTGAGTGAGGATGGGCACAAGGGGCTGGTCGAGTCTGAGCCCCCACCCCCACAGCTGATGACCCCGAGGCACAGGTAGGAGCCATAGAGGTACCCAAGGTGGTCTTCAAACCCAGAACCCAAGTCCTTTGTGCCCTTTTACAGATGAAGGGATCAAGGGTCCAGAGATGTGCACACAATTCTCCTGACTCTTAAGATTCAGCGCAGTACAGCAGATGGAATCCTGGTCTTAAGAGTCAGAAAAAACTGGGGCTCAAATTCCACTTCCCTCATTTACCAACCACATGACCACGGACAAGCCATATGGCTCTTCTCGGCCTCTGCTTCCTCATAGAAAAAGTCATGTACTAGATAATGGGATCATGGAAAAGTTACTTAACTCTTAGGGTCCATTTCTTCATCTTATAGGGCTGTTATTAGGATCGGATGAGATACTGGATAAAAGTGCTTCACTGCCTTAAGGGCTCCAGACAGGTCCACTGTGACAACATGTGGGCTGGTAAATGTTTAACAATCAGCTCCCCCCTTGCCGCTCCCCAAAACATGCGCATGCATTTTTAAATTTAGTCAGTGTTATTAATATTTTCTCTATCACTTTAAGTCTAGACAACTGGCAAAACAACAAATCAAACCCTGATTTTTAGCAATTTCAGAGGTGTAACACACAGAAGAGTATAATATATAATAAATATGAATGAAAATTGAACAGTCAGCTCTTGATTACTGCCTCAAAACATCCCTGACCATGATTATCAGTCCAATGCCCTTTCTACCATCCCATGAATCCTCCTAGAAAACCACATTTTAGATTATTATTTGGAGGATTTCAACTTTGATATTTAGTCTTTGGGGAAGTACTGATGAAGACTAAAATGACAGTGTCTAGCTCCCAACTCGACGGCTGCCTGGTTATCATGACAGACTCCTAACCAGTCTCCCCGTATCCAGTCCCAGTCCCTAATAGTCCATCCTGCACACTTGTCATTCTCTCCCTCCCCCCTCCTCTCTCTCCCTCCCTCCTTCCCCCCCTCACATACACACACACACACACACACACACACAGAGTGTAAAGATCCAAATCTCCTTTTCTAAACTGTATTTCTCCATCTGTCTCTCTCCTCTCTCTCTCAGGCTGGCTTGAGGTTACATAAACACTTTGAGGATTCATGAAACACAATCTTGGAAGGGTTTAAACACTCCGTTAAAGAGGCCTAAGGCTTATGCTTGAATGGGGAGTGGGGGTTGAGGGGGGACACAAGAAAAGCAGTGAAAATAAAAACTTCACCACTTGGACTGGAGCCACTTCCTGGAGAAGGCGCTCTCCACCCATAAAGAAAACTTGAAGGCGTCGGGAATGTCCCACAAAAACGAAGGAGCTCTGACTTTTCTGTTAGGCTATCCCACCCTTACAAATCCCATCTGGCAGATCCCCTTGGATCTGGAAATGAGAAAATGAACCAAATGACCACAATGCATGTTCTAGATTCTGGGACTCCTCCCTTCTCTGACTTTCTGTGTTCTCTGTTCTGATATTATTTGTATTAATATCCCTCCCAGTTTCAACATCCTATGAACTATGACAATTAAAAAAACAAACAAAAACACATTTTAAATCATTGTCCAAAAAAAAAAATCTGCGTGAAACACAATCCGAGGTACTGGGTTTCAAGCCGTACTATTCTTGGAATCGCTGCCCTTTCCATCAGAGATAAAATAAGGAGGTTTACAAGGCCTGGAGCTCAACTTCTGTTACGCGCCCATGTCCTTCGAGCCTGGGGCTCTTATATATTTGTTACAGGACAAATTGTACTGGTCACGTTTAGCCTGTGATAAATGCCTGTGCTGGACAAAGCCCATCCTGCTGTATTGATCTGGAACACTGCACCTCACCACATGGATCCTGTACAGATTTTGTGTGTGCATGGCATCGTCTCCCTTACTAGGAAGTCAACTCCTTCACTGGGGGGTGGGAGTCACGTTGCATGTGGCCTTTTTTTGTAACTGCAGCCCTTAGCAAGAGTTAAGTGACCAACTGACTAAAATCTTCAGGGAACCTTCTGTCAGAATCCCAGAATTTCAGGGTTGGAAGGGAATTCAAAGGCTTTCCTTCTTGTATAGTCAAGAAAATGGGAAGCCCAGAAAAGGAAAATAACTGTCCCAAGATCACACAGTGTCGAGGCAGAGACTTGAACTCAGGGTCTTCCAAACTAATGCTCCAACCACTCTGCTGCAATCCAGTAAAGGGCTCCTGGCTGGTTTTCTCCTGAGTCATGGTAGAAGAAAGCTCTTTGTACAGAGTGTGTCTGTGTGTATGGAAAGTCATTTGAGTCACTTTCCTGCAACTGTCTGACTAGACAGAAAAAAAAGCCCTGTCAGAGGTGTCTAAGCGAAAAAGCTCAATGTAGGGTTTACCCCATCTCCCAGTCACGGGCCTTGACAGCTTTAATGGCATCGGGCATGTGGCCAAGGCCAGAGAACACTGAATGGGTTGGGTAAGCACATGGGAGAGTCCCTGTCCTTCTGCTATCTACCACCTCATGACATGGACAGACATGCCAGAAGCACCATCAGGGCAAAGGCTGGGCCTCTATCATTGGGGAGGATGGAAAACAGGAATAGGAAGAGGGCTTGAGATCTCCCTCTAAAAGGAAGCTGACTCAACAATCCATCAGTAAATCTCTATCAAGCACCAACCATATGCCGTCAGACACTGTGGTCAAGGATGGAGATACAGACAGAAAAGTAACTCAGCCTTTGCTCTCAAGGAGCTTACACTTGATCGGTCAATCAGTCAAAAAGCATTTATTGCTATGCTGGGGGGCACTGTGCTAGGCTCTGGGGGTAAAAAGACAGAAATGAAACCAGCCCTGCCCTCAAGGAGCTTACTTTCTATTGGAGGGGAACATACACACATATAAATAAATATGAAATATAAGCCAAGCAAATGCAAGATAATTTGTGGCTGGGAAGTTTCTAGAAGCAAAGACTTTGCTGTCTTTTGAGAAAAATCAGAACCAAGCCTTGAATATCAGAGCTAGGAAAATTGCAGTTGGAAGGATGTATAGGGGAGCCAAGTAGAGACAGCATCTCCAGAAAGCGGTCATCTAGCCTTGGCCTGAGATCCAGTGAACTTAAACCCACTGGGCATCACTCTTAACTGTAGCAAGTCTCCCCTCACATCAAACCTAACTTGCCTCTCTAGAACTGAGGGTCTCATGGAATCTAAGGGGGAAATGACCTTGGTGCTGGTTCCAGTAACATGCCCTTTTTACTTTTGGGATAACTGTATTTCAGTATGATTGCTTTCATCTGTAATCCTGGGAGTTTTATTGTATATGTTTAAAAATGGGATTTTGAGAACGGGTCCCTTAGTAGACTGACTGCCCAAGGGACCCAGAACACCCCAAGGCTCAGGAATCCCTGCCTTAGACCATGAAATGTTACAACACAGAACAGAGAATTTTAAAGCTAGAAGATCTTAGAACATAGAACCTTGAGACCTAGAATGTCAGAGGTAAAAGAAATCATAGAACACATGCCCATGTTAGCTCAGGGGTTCTTGAGCTTTATGTCATGGTCCCTTCTTTGGCAGGCTGCTGAGGAGTCCTTCTCAAAATCAGGCTTATTAATAACATTCATAACTGACAGAAACACTAAATTTCTGTGCAAGATAATTGAAAATGAAGGTCAAACCCCCATTTTACAGATGAGGATACTAAGGCACAGAAAAATTAGAGGACTAGCCATAAGTCTGAGAGCGCCCACCTTTTTAGGGAATTAGAGAGATCCTAAGTGCTTCTAAAGGGGATGCCCAGCTTGCCCAGAATTATGGGGCCAGGGCCCTGCGCAGATGAGGAATGTCTGAGGGATGTCTGCTTTTTACAGCTGTCTAAGGTGTGAGGCAGGAGGTGATTGATTTCTTAATTCTTAGAAGTTCCCTACAGTCGAGAATGAGATGGACTTTCCCTGAGACTGATGTAAAGTCCTCTACAGTTAGGTTAAAAAAAAAAACAACTGCCCAAGTCCTACATGGGGGAGAGCTGTCCCTAGGGAGCCGTCTGTGTGAAGGAGAAATGGGAGAGACTGAGGGACACCAGGCTCAAGCAATGAGCTGCTGGACAGAGTCAAAGAAGTTATTCCCCCTCTGGCTCAAACCAAGGGAGGTGATGGGTCTGCTTCTTACTATACCACGTCAGACCCCCTCTGTAGCACTTGGTGTCCTGGGTGCCACGGTTTAGGAAAGACGTGAATAACCCTGAGCTTGACTGGATGGTGGTCTCCTGAAGAGGTGCATCATTCTGCTGAGTCTAGGGTCTGGCCCATAATAGTGCTTTATAAACGTGTATGGAATGGAAGCGAGTTTGATGTGGATCGACAGGAAGCCTTTCTAAAGAGCCCATCTCAACTTGTCAAGAGACCAGCACTTGGCCTCAACTCCCCCACCCCAACTACAATGCTCTATTGTCTTTATAATGACCTAAAAAGGCGTTTTCTTGAGGGCCAGAGCCTCCCACAAATATGTTTCTGGATGTTTGTCTGGAAAACGGCCACTGCCTGGGAATCTGGCCGCCCTTCTGGCCGTCTGTAGGGTAAAGGAACTCAAAAACCCTGCTTGCCAGCTTCCTCCACTCAGCTGAATGGGAGCCATCCAATTACTATCATTACTTTTTGACCTCAATAAAGGGTCTTCCTTCAGAAGCTTTTGAGTGTTGGGATTTAGCCAGTAGGCTTGGCCTCCCTCTTTTCTGAAGATTGGGAGGCATCTGGGAGACAGCATGGTATGGTACAGTCTGGGCTGGGCAAGAGGCTGAAGACTGGATTCATATTTGTGTGAAACAGTTTCCACAAATGTAAAAGGAGACTAGACTGGTCCCTCCCAACCCTGCCATCCCCTGTTCTCAGGCCCCTCCCAGCCCTGCCATCCCCTGTTCTCAGGCCCCTCCCAGCCCTGACATCCCCTGTTCTCAGGTCCCTCCCAGCCCTGCCATCCCCTGTTCTCAGGCCCCTCCCAGTCCTTGAGTCCAAGGAATTCTTTCTTTCTTTTGAGGCAATCGGGATTAAGTGAGGGTCACATAGCTAGTGTCAAATGTCTGGTCTGAGGCCATATTTGAACTCAGGTCCTCCTGGCTTCAGGGTCAATGCTCTATCCAGTGCATCATGTAGCTGCCCCTCCAATGAATTCCTTCTTCAGTGGATTCCTCCCTGTCTCTCTTCCCTGGGTAGAGATCATGGATGCCAACGGCCTTCCCAATATTGGAAGGGAACCTTAGCACACAAAGGAGTACACTCTAGAGCCGGAGAGCCGCGAGCACTGGACGAGGAACAATGTCGTGGGCAGCTGCTTCCTAGGCAGTGGGGGGCCAGCCTGAGGCAATGAGGCTCCCCCCTGCCCCAACCTCTCCCGGACTGTCCTGACAGCTTCCCATCTGCTAAAGGGGCCAGGGACAAGCAGACCTAGCTCTGTGTCACCAGACAGGAAATGGAGCAAGGGCCATGCCCTCATGTGAGCCCTTGGGCTGCTGTGGGAGTGGGGCGAAATGCCCTGCAAAGTGTGAGTGTATGTGGGTGTATGTGTGTATGTGCACCTGAGTGAATTCTGCTCTGGCTGTCTCACCTCTGCCAGAGAGAGAGGGAAGGTGGGAGAGAGAATAACAGAGAGAGAGAGAGACAGACACAGAGAGGGAGAGAGGAGAGAGAGAGAGAGGGAGAGACAAAAACAGAGAGATAGAGAGTGAGAAATGAATAATAGACAGATGAGGAAATCAGACTCCACCCATCACAGACCTGCAGAACAAGGCTCAAGCCACCTCCACGGGGAAAGAGGACACCATTGTTCTACCCTGCCCCACCAAGGCTCCTGGGCCTTGGAAGCAACTCACTTTCCCAACTGCCCCAAGGCCAGGGGAGGCTCTAAGAGTTCCCAGAAATGCCCTGACCCACGAGCCTGCACTTCCAGGCCACCAAAGGAGGCTGCCTCCCTTGGCAGTGGCAGGTTAGTCCTTTCCCTCCTTGCAGTGTGGTACAGTGGGCAGCATACTCACCTTGGGTTCAAATGCTGCCTCAGATATTTACTGACTGTGGGACCCACAGAGCCCCCTTTTGGCTCTAAGACTGGATCTGCTGCCTGTTAGAGTCTGGAAAGCCCCCCTCCTTCCTCCACCAAAGGAAAGGGCTGGCAGAGCACTTCTTACAGCTAGAATACTCTCTGCTCTAAAGTGCCTTCCAGCCATGACATTCTACATCCTCAGGGCCTCTCTAGGGAGTTCTATGTCCCTCCCAGTTCTGACATTCTCTATCCTAGGGTCTTCTCTAGGCCTCGCTCTGATAATCCCTCATTTTATAGGCAAACTGAGGCCCAGAGGAGCTGCAAGTCACCCAAGGGCACAAACTGGTCCATGGCAGAACCAAGTTCAAGTTCTTGGGCCTCCCACCCTTATGGAGACCTGTGCCTTCCCCATGACCTGGGGGTGCTGCTCCACTCTCCCTGGTCCATGGTCAGGATTATTTTTTCCTCCTTACCAAGTCAAGTGCAGAGAGCCGGCCTGACCCTGGGTCACACTCCCATCCTGTGGAGCCAGCCAGAGCTGCACAGGATGGAAGGCTGGGCCCTCATTTCCCCTCTTGAAAATAAACCTCTGACCAGCTGGACACTCTGGCCAAGCCCTGGTTTTACTCCAGGGCAGCAGCAACAACAAAACAACAACACATATTTATACCGGGCAAATCCATGCTCTAACAGATCCTCTTAAGCACCTGGGAGGCAGAGGCGTGAAGATGGATCCCGCCCCTCGGGAAGACGAGGAAGCAGGGGCTCAGCGAGAGGAAGTGACTGTGCAGGAATGGAGCAAACCCCGGATTTAGAGGCAGGCAGCTATCACCTTCTGCCCGTCCCCTGCCAAAAGACAGGGTTGGGCTAGCTGACCATCAAGGCCCTCGAAGCTCTCAATTCTAGGTCCTTGCTAGAACAGTCAATGACCATACCACTGCACCTAGGAGACTCAGTTTCCCCATCTGTCCAGTGGGGATAATTAACAGTTTCACTCCCCATCTTGCAAGGGTATTGGGAGGAAAGTGTTTTGTGAATCATCAAGACCTGGGAGTCAGCATTCCTCTTGGAATTATCACCCTCAGTCTACATTATATTTAAGGTCACAGAGTGAGGAGGCAAAAAGCCTAGTGGAGAAGGGGCCCAGGTTTTCGGACTCAACACCAGCACTCTTTCTATGAGTGGGTAGGGTGAGCATGGTTGTGTCGGTATCTGGGATGCCAACAAGGACAGTCTGCGTTTTGCCACTGTGCAAGTGGGGGGTGAGAGAAGGTAATTAAGGGAATGCAGTGCAAAGACAGTCAGCCTCCCACTGAGCAAGGGATGGCATAGGGCTAGGCCTGGACCAGGAGCAGCCAGCAATGGCTATGACCTGAAGGCACTGAGACAGGGAACTGGGGCATCCTTGGGAAGGAAGTGACATGAGACCCAGCTGATCACAGAGGGCTGCTGCTGGTAACTCATTTCTGGGACTGTTTCCTTCGGTCTGGATCAAAACAGGTCCAAGCTAAGAGACTAAAGGGGAGGCTTCATCCCCACGCCCGAGTGTGCCTTGAAGCCTGCCAGCCTCTCAAGTCAGGAAGATCGAGGCTCAAATCCCACTTGGGATACAGCTGTAGGCAAGACCTTTCATGTCCCTGGGCTTCAGCTCCCTCATCTGTGGAATGGGGTTGGGCCTGGCGATTCACAGAGGTGGTGGGTTGATGGAGAAAGGCTGTCTGTGGGCATGCCCTTCCTAGAACTCATGTTACTACTGAGCCCAAAGCAAGAAGTGGGATTGCCAAGGTGAAAGGAGAGAAAGGACGTGTGTGGTGGCCTCTCGATGACTGTCTGGGATAGGATGGGAAAGACAGCCTAGTGAGATCATGGCTATAATATGGTTGTTACCATACAGCACCAGATAAAGACAAGTTATACTAATGTTATCTGCATTGGCCAAGGGAGCTCCTCACTTTGGAGTTCTCTAGATCAATGAAATTCTACATCCATAAGATGTCAATGCACATGGATGAAGGGAGTTTCCTCACTTGGGAATTCCCTCCATCAGTGAAACCATAGGTCCAGCCCATCTTCTTGTTATTCTAAAAGCAGCATTCACTCACTCATTCAATGAACATGTGTTAGTCAAGTGTCTAGGATATGATAGGAGATACTACTTACTATACAGAAGGCCACCAGGGATCCCTGTGCAAATCCTGCCAAGACATCTGAAGGGTGATGCTTGTGGTCGGACACACGAGACAAGCCAGTGTAGAAGGCCATCATGATCAGCGTGAACTGTAGGAGGGGCCGGAGCAGGCGGGCTCCCTTCCAGGTGAAGCGGGCCTGCAGATACAGCTGGAGGAAAGGAGAGAAAAAGGTGGCATGAGTGTCAGCCCCGGAGGTCGGACACCAGGATGAAAACAGAATGGGCAGCCGCCTGATGGACTAGTGCACCGTCCACCCTCGGAGTGCTTGTAAGCAGAAGCCTGATGGCCACAGTTGGGGATGTCGATGTGGAGATTTGTGGGAGATCCACTGATGACCCTTCCAACTTCCTACTTCTGGGCTTCACCTTTGATACACATCGTGGTATCTTGGGCAATGGGATCTCACCTGCAAAATGAGGGTTTACTTAGATGCACTTTGAGCTCCTCTCTGGTGCTAGATCTGGTTCCTATGAGGGATTAGTATGAAGAGAAACAGAACCAGCTGCTTCCAAAGAGAGCTGGCCACAGGGTATTAGAGAGAACTCCACCGGGAGTCAAGGGGCCTGGGCAGGATGGCCTAGGTGTCCGTCTCCATCATGGCAGGGGGAGCTCCTGAATGGAGATCACACATCCAATAGAGTATAACCTGGGCAAGCCACCTCCCCTCTTGGCCTCAGTTTCATTTATGACACAACCATGCTCACCCTACCCACAGTATGAGGTTATTTGGAGGAAGGTCTTTAGATATCATGTTGTGCTAGAGAAATGGGAGTTTTTATACATCGCTGTTCAGTCCTTTCAGTCACGCCTGACTCTTTGGGACCCTACTGGGGGTTTTCTTGGCAAAGATACTAGCTAGAATGGTTTGCCATTTCCTTCTCCAGATATTTTGTAGGTTAGGAAACTGAGGCAAACAAGAAGTGACTTGTCCAGGGTCACACCACTGGTAAGTATCTGAAGCTGGATTTAAACTCGGGTCCTCCCGATTCCAGGCCCAGTGCTCTAACCACTGTGGCTGCCTACTTGTTCCATTTTGTAAATTGTATTTTGATAATGATACAATAAAATCCTGATGTAAAAAAAAAAATCTGTGCTCTGATTTATCCCCAAAGTTATAGCCACAGAGGGCTGGCCATGTTCAGGGTGGGTGGCATGCTGGGTCTGGAGTCAGAGGAGCTGGTTTGAAAAATCTCAAATAAGACTGGAAGAAATGATGTAATTAAAAATTAAAGAGACAGACCAACTCAGGGATATCAAAGCACTTTCCAGGATAGGGTCTGTGTGTGTGAGTGTGTGTGTATGAGTGTGTGTTTGGGGGGGCACCTGAAGAAGGAAAGTGGGCAAGAACTTTATCTGAAGTGAAAAAGAAAAGTAGAAATGACGTCATTTGGGCATTGTCCACTCGAAACTATCTGGACGGAGCTTCCGTTCTAACCTCAGGCCACAGCCCACTTCCCAGGTTCCTGTGGGAACTTGGGAAGCAAAAGGGAAGAGACAACCGGACAAGTGGTAACTTCCTCCCGCAAATCAAAGTGGAGAAGGCCGGACAGGATGGGAGAGGAAAGAAGGGGCGAGGAGAGGAGTCGGAAGGGAGCCAGGGCAGTGGAGTCTAAAGATAGAGCAGGATGGTGCCCTTCCCCAGACAAATGGCC
Organism: Petaurus breviceps papuanus; assembly: GCF_028583685.1. Classification (NCBI taxonomy): domain Eukaryota; kingdom Metazoa; phylum Chordata; class Mammalia; order Diprotodontia; family Petauridae; genus Petaurus; species Petaurus breviceps. The sequence continues at coordinate 19,760,570 of NW_027185852.1, read as the reverse complement.
ACCTTCCTGTGGCAGGCAGGAGGAGGGGAGGAAGGGGGCAGGGTCAGGGGGTCCTGGTGTTGCAGAGGGAACACAGAACCAGCCTCTAGGGAGGGAGGCAGGGCCCGAAAAGCTCTCTGAACAGAGAGCAGAGAATGTCAGGGCTGCAAAAGACCCCAGAGAACAGGGACATCAAGGGTCCAAAAGTCCTCTGAATGTGGAACACAGGATGTCAGTGCTGGAAAGGACCCCAGAAGGATGTTAGCTGGGAGAACATGGGATGTCAGGCCTCAAAGAGCGCTTTGAAAATAGAACACAGAGAGTAAAATGTTTGCACTTGAAGGGATCTTAGAACGTTAGAGATGAGAGCCTAGAACCTAGACTCTTGGTTACTTAGTCCATAATAACTGGGCTGGAAGGAACCTCAGAAATCTTCTAGTCCAAACCACTCCTTCAACAGGAAAAAAACCTCAAGTTTGGAGTAAGAAAAGCAACCCGTCCAAACTCACATAGCAAAGTCAGGCCAATGGTCCCCACCCACCACCGCGGCCACACCAAAAAAATTGTTTCTGCTCCAACAGAGAAATCAACAAAATTAACAAAATAAAAACCAAAACTACATTGGAAAGAAGGAAACAACAAAGATGAGGTGGGATTAAGCAATTCTGATGTAAAAGGGAAAACTCCCACTAAAATGTCTCTAAACACATGAAATATTTAAAGAATTTAGAGAAAACATTTATATTCATTAAATTTATTGTATTAAATATATTCATCAAAAATAAAATGTTTAACTATATAACTGTTGGGGGGTGGATCAAGACACCACGTGATTTGTCCAGGTAAGAGAGCTTGGCACATAACAGGTACTGACCAACAGCCACAGTGTGCCATGACTGACTGATAGACGTGGCCCTTCTCAGCAATGCCAGGATGATGGGAAATGCCAACCACATTCAGGGAAAGAACCATGGAGTCAGAGTGAAGCAGACCCTTTTCTGTTTCTTCTTTCTCATGGTCTTTCCCATTCGTTATAATTCTTCTATGCAGCCTGGCTGATGTGAACACAGGTTTAACAGAATGTATGTGTGGAGCCCCTACCGGAGTATAAGCCATCTTGGGGGGGAGGGGGAGAAAACTTAAAACTTCCGTAAGTGAATGCTGAAAACTAAAAATAAGTAAATTAACTCATTAAAAAAAGGGCATGGAGTGACTGGTCAGATTTTGAGAAGACTGGACTTGGAATCAGAGGCTCTGAGTTCAAAACCTGTTCTGCCGTGTGACTAGGTTATTTCCCAAGAGACCAAGGTCTCCGCGCCTTGGTTTCCTCAGGGATAAAATGGAGACGCTGGACTACCTGATCTCTAGGCTCTCATTCAGCTTTAAATCTTCAAGCCTGCCCACAGGACCTGCCCCGAGAGGCACCTCCTCAGATTACTGGCCCCAAAGCCAAGCTATCATGCTTTCAGGGGTCAAAGGGGAAAGGGACAACCCAGTGGACCGAAGGGGAAATAAGCCTACTCTGGAGTCTCCTCAGCTGTAATATGGGCCATTCCTGGTTCTGTCCAGTCCCAGGCACTATCAGAGATCTGGCCCAAATGCCAAGGAGGAACGTGCTGCTCCCTGACCAGGTCGCCAGGACAAAAGATATCAAGAAATTCCACCTACCCTTGGAAAGGCGGGGAGGGGAATAGGAATAAGGAAAAGCCAGACCAGTGAGTCCTGCAGTTAGAGAACAATTTAAAGAACTGGGAAGAGGTAATGTGGGGACATGGAGAAAGAACTTGAAGCTGGGTTCAAACCCCGGCTCTGCTCTATACTGCCAGGTGCCCCTGGGAAAGTCACTTTGCTCCTAAGACCCGAAGTCCTTTTTACTCTATCTAACCCCTAAGATCTTGGATTCCCCAAGAAGTGAAGACTTAGGGGGCTACATGGTAACTGGTGGGTGGTTTGGGGCAAAGGGATTAGACACATGTTGCTAAGAGAACAGAGAACAGAACTAAGAGGAAAGGGTAGAAGGTACAGCAAGGCAGCTGAAAGCAAGGGAGCACGTTTTAGGGTTCAGCAGGGCTTTATCACTAAGCTTACTTCCCAAAGGAAGCACCAGAGGTATGGAGGGTGAGGAGGCTGGGGTTCCACAGCCAGCAAGCTTCTGGGCACATGTTTGGATCAGGGAAGCAAGGACGAGACCCTGAGAACCAAAAGCTGTCCCAACTCGGAATGAGCTGCTACAGGGGATAGGGAGCCTCCTTTCACCAGAGGTGTTCCAGGACTCTGGATGAATTCTCCTTAAGAATACTTGGTGGGCACTGCTGTTCAGGTATGCGCTGGCCTGGCTGATCACTGAGAAGTCTCACAGCTCATGAGTTCTGGTCAGGATTCCCATTTGGAGGCAACAGACTCCTCTCTTCACCCCTCAACCCACTCCACCCCCAAGCCACGCCTGGGAAACCTTTGTCCCATACTCACTTCCCTTCCCTTGTGGTCGGACTTCCCTTCTGAGCAATCACTGAACCTTATCTGGCTTCCCTGATTCAGCTACTAGCGGCTCTTGGGAGGGCACTTTCCCTCTGACCCCCATCCCCTACAACAAAGAAGGCTCTGGCTTGCTCTCTCCTTTCTCTCTCTCTCTGTCTCTCCCCTCTCCATTTCTCTCTTCTTACACACACACACACACACACACACACACACACACACACACACACACACACACACACACACACACACACACACACTTTGTCTTCTGGCCTTGGAAGTCAGACTGAGGCATGGGAAGGGTTGCAACACAGAACAGGACTACCGATCTCTCAAGGCTTTCTAAACTCGAATTCCTAAGGCCAGGGCTCTACAATGATGAAAGCAAATTACAAGAGAAAAATGAATAATCGGAGCAAGAAAGAGAAAAAGAATAAATGAAGGAGGCCTGGGGGGAAAATTCACATTGAGTGTCTAGGCAGTAAATTTTAGTAATAGCGAGGATGACATAGCAGCTTTCCATCAATGATCTCATTCAAGCCTCAACATCCTTGTGAGAAAGCGACAGTGGGAGAGAGGGAGAGTGAGGAGAGACAGAGACAGAGAGAGACAGAGAAAGAGAGAGGGAATTTTTTTTTTCTTTTGCAAGGGGTAGTTCTGACCAAGGGGGTTCTGTGTAAGGAAATGGCTTCTACCAAAGCAGACTAAGGCACCAAAAGTTGAGAGACTTACCCAGGGGCACACATCTAGTATATGTCAAGGGTGGGACTTAAATTTAAACTCAGTCTGCCAGGGATGATTAATTCTCTTTTCCAGATAAAAAGACGAAGGGTCAGAGAACCTCTAGAGCTTGTCTAAATGAGACCCTTATTTTACAGATGAAGAAACTGATCTCTAGGCAGATGCAATGACTTGCCCAAAGTCACAAAGCTATTCGAAAAGAGGGCCAGGATTTGAATCCAGATCTACCACACCACACTGCCTCCTCCTCCAAGGTAATCAAGCTAGCAACAAGACCATAGCTAAGGCCATAGGTTGTATACAGACAACAGGACCCTTACCTTCCATCCAGGGGAATAATATGCCTCTGGGGAAATAAGCATCAAAAATATGACTTTCGTTATGGTCAACGACAGAAGGAAAATAAAGAAAGTCACGTTAGATTTCTTAACTGACTTTTTCTTTCTTATTCACTTGATCTATAGTTACTGTCATAAAATATTAGAGCTGAGAGGGACCTTCAAACATAGGATGTCAGACTACAGAAGTCAGGATCCTAGAGGACAACAGAGCAGCCTTGGGAGGGACCTTCCAACAGGGAACACAGGAGATGAAGGGGATCTTGGAACACAGAATATGATTAGAACTAGAAGAAATCTTAGAACAGAATGTCAGAGCTCGAAAGACCCCTGAAGCTGAACTCTTCCAATTCACATACTTTACAGAGGAGTAAAAGAAGGCCCAGAGATATAAATGGATAATGTAGAGAATTAATCCACCCATCCATCCAACCCATCCATCCCTCCAGCCAGCCAGCCAGCCCCCCCGCCTCATCTTGAGGCTGGGTCTCTCTAACTTGCTCCAGCGGGAAGTGCCACCGTCATTCATGGGTCAGATTAAGAATGATTGGTGTGGAATATTTGACTTTCGAATTTAGAGGGGGGGATGGTTCCAACTTAGACACTTATTTGCTGGATGAACCAAAGCAAGCCACTTATCATCTCTGAGCCTCAATTTCCTCATCTATAAAACGAGGGGCTTGGAGACAATGGTTCCTATGGTTTCTTCCAGTTCCAACATTTTGGACAAGAATCTAAAAGCTAACTTGGATTGACGCAAAGATCAGGGAGGCATCTGCATTTTTCTATGGGGAGGACAAGGAGAAGTCATTAGAATCTGAGCTGGAAGGGAGAAGTCTGGCTCTGCCTGGGGCAGTAGGCAGGACTGGGAGGGACCGAGGGAAGTCACAGGGAGACTCAATGGGGCCCGGCCGAAAAGGGTCCTTTTGAACCATGAGGACTGCATTAGCTGGCTCAGGAGGCAATATGAGGTGCTGGTCTTTGGCCTTCCTCCACCAGATGCTGAAGGGTCACCTGTCCACACATTTGTAGAGATTTTTTGTTTAGGCATGGGCAGGGCTAGATAGTGTGGGATTCCTTCCCAGTTTTGAGATTATGAAGTGAAAATCTTCCCACAAGACACACTGCCTTCTTAAACAAAACCTGACACATGGAATTTAATAAATATTTTAGGGCAAGTATAAGATGAGTGATTTAAAGTTAGATAATTTGGTCCAATTGCCTCTCATTTAAAAAATCATCCTAATGATAGCTGACATTTATATACCACTTCAGGGTTTGTAAAACACACACACACACACACACACACACACACACACACACATACCCATCTCATCTGATTCGCACAATGACTGCTGCAACATAAGGAAGCTGAAATGTACAGTCTTCCCCAGGTACCAAGAAGCAGAGCTGGGGGTCTAAATTCAGGTCCTCTGCCTCCCAAGTCAGCACTGTTATTGTCATGTCTCATCCGCTTTCCCAGTTGTGGCCTCCCTTGCCTGGCCCCAGTCCTGGACACAGTAGCCAAAATGGGAATGGTTTACCCTTGGACTCCTGACTGTATCACAGCTAAAGCTTTTGGATTCCATTAAATGGTTTGCAGATGGACAGAACCTGGGTTGGTTTCCCCTCCCCACCCTGTTTCCATCACTCTGGGGACAGACAGTTCCACACACAGTTCAGAATGAGCCCTTTGTCATGAATCCCATCTACTACCCTCCTTCCTCCAGACCACCCCAGCCTACAGACACCTCTCCATCCTCTGAACGCCTACAGAATGTCTTGTCTGAGCCAGACAATCCAAGCCTGCAGTGGAAGGGCAGGGGGACACCCTTCGTGGTGGGTTGAATGGACCCAGTCACTGTTAGTCCTTCCCACCCTCCCCTCCACAGTCCCTGATCTGGTGACCAATCGAGGTTTGAAGGTGACCTTCTCAAACTTTCATCATTTGCTGACTGTACCTCTCAGAACTAGACATTTCAGCATCTCTGCCCTTGGGAAATCCTGTGACCTAAGATACAGAACCGTGGACCTGGAAGGGATTGGAGAGGCCAACTAGTCAGTGCCTTCACTTTACATATGAGAAACCTAAGGGCCCCAGAGGTCTCATGACCTGCTCAAGGTAACACAGTGTGTTAATAGTAAAGCTAGAAAATGACCAGAATGCCTCTTCCAGTTAGAAAGACGCTACCAAAGAGTTCCAGTCAATGGACATGCACATCCCTTTCATTAAAATAAAGGGCTCACAGTTTACATGACAGGATCATAGATTTAGAGTCAGAAGGGACTTTGGAAGCCATTGGGCTCAAACCACACCCTTCAATTTCAAAGGTGAGGAAACTGGGCCTCAGAAGTCAAATAATTTGACCAAGGTCACACTGCTAATTCGTGTCTGAGGCAAATTTGAACCCAAATCTTCCAGATTCCAAATTTAGGATTCTTTTCTAAGAAGAAGACTTAGAACACAGAGTCATCAGGTCCTTCCCTGCTTGAACCAGAGCTAAAGGAATGAATTCAAGAGAACTAATGCATTATGGGAGTGGCAGAAGAAGGGAGGATGAAGCAGACCCTCAGAATCTCAGGTTAGGGAGGACCCTGAGGGTCTCAAGGAGCTGTACCACAGGCCCAACAAGGGGCACCTGGCCTTGGGTTGCAGACTCCCAATGCTGGCCCTCACCACCTCCTGGCCTTCACATCAGAATTACTGAGAAGTTTTTGCTAACATTGAGCCTAAATGGGCCTGTTTGCCATTTCCGCCAATTGTTACCCATTCTGCCCTCTAGGGCAAAGCAGATTTTGGAAATCATCCCCCTGTTTCTTTCTCTGGGAGTAAGACTGGTTTTTTTTTTTCCCAATTTGGAGAGTAGAGGGTTCATTCAGACCAAAGGGAAGGTACCAGATGCAGGCTGTATGTTATTCTGCCCATATGGGGCAAATCCGCCATGACTAACACACGCAAGCCCCAGGTTCTCAGAACTTGGCCGCTTCCCTGTTCCGGAGGCCTCTGTTAAACCCTGCAGCACATCCAGAGCCCAGCTGACAGAAAGATTTAGAAACAAGGGCAGGCAGAGGGAGGAGTGTGCCAAGGGGAGCCCCTGATGTTCAATGCTCCTTAAGTGAGTGATGGGAAAGAAGACAAGGCCTAGGAGGAGGATGCATGGCTGGGCAGAGTACACAGTTCTAAGGGACAGGCTATGTGACTCTGGCGAAACACTCGCCCTCTTTGGACCCTAAACTGGAAGGAACTAGAAATCAGCTTGTCCCATCTACTCTTTTTACAGATGAAATGAAGGCTCTGCGAGGTGATTCTGTACCTCCTTCATGATGCTCAAGCTCAGGCAGATGCTGCCTTCCCCTCCCCTCCACCACCCTCTCAAGGCTTGGCTCTCTGCAGAAGGCCTTCCAAGACCCCTCTCTTGGGGGATGTGTCTTTCCCAGTCTCCAATCCCACCAGAAATGGGAGTATCACAGAATCCCAGGGTCCTAGGCTTAGAGCTGGAAAGGACCATACAGAGGCCATGTAGGCCCAACCTAATCTTGCAGGTTGGGAAACCGAGATGGGGGAAGTCAAGAGGCCAAGTTCACATAGGAACTAAGCAATACAAACAAGAATAAAAATAAATAAAATGTATTTTGCCTTCATGTTGGCCTGACTAATCTGTATATATTGCAAACTTCAAGTAGCAAGTAAGTTCCTGGAGGGGAGGAGCTGTCTTATTTTTGTCTTGTATCCCGAGCACAATGCATACAGTAGGTGCCTAATGAATACTTGTTGGATTGACTTATCCAAGGTCACCCAGATAAGTCAGTAGGGAACTTTGGCCTTGAACCACGGTCTTCTAACTCCCAGCCTGAACATCTGCTGTCCGCCATATTGGGCTGCCTCTCTTTGGTCACACCCTACACACAGTGGGTCCTGAAGGGCTGCTGGTGGGAATCCACGGACCTCTCCCACTACTGGCATGGAGAACCAAAGAGCCAAGTCAAGACCTCACCCACAGAAGGGGCCAACCTGCTCTGGGGGAAGGAGCACAACCCAGCTCCAGCTGGAATGCTGCTGGCTGTGGGAAGCCCGAAGGTTAGCCAGGGCAGATGGATGTCTGTGGGCAGGTTGTTGTTTTTAATTAACGTTAACCTCCTCCAAAGCCTAACCTCATCCTTCTTCAATGCCCAAAGATGTTTCGGGCACAGCTGTTCCTCCCCCCAAAACAACCCTTTTTGCAAATTATGGCCTAATGCTGAGGGCCTCAAAAGGTACCCCTGGTACCCAGTATGGGACCGAGGTAGGCCTGGAAGTCAAGTTTGATGCCATTGAAGGCCCATCAGATTTCTCCTTCCTCTCTGTCCTAAAAGGTTTCCTTGTAAAATAAGGAGTGTGGATGACATGATCTCCCAGATGGATTTGGAGCCAGAACTAGGCTTCTAATCCCACCTTATGAGTTGTGTGACCCTAGGCAAGTCTAAGCCTCAATTTCCTCATCTGTAAAATGGCAATAGTAATAGTTCCTACCTCACAGGGTTGTGGGGAGGACCAAGCCAAATATCACATAAAATGTTTCTCAAGCCTTAAAGCACTGGGTCAATGTGAACTATTTTCACCCCCCTCAGACATACAGGAGCAATCTGTGGGGGAGGGAGGGGCCTCAATGGCTTAATGAAATCATTCATTCAGAAACCTGCCCTACCCCACCTCATGCAGACCTCCTGCTGGAGCCATGAAAGGTCAAAGGAGAAACATGGCAGTTGGTGCAGTCAATTTGAAAAAGGACCTTTCCCCATGGGAGCCTCTGAACACACCTCCCAGGAGGCGTTCTTCACTTGTTCCTGAAAGTAAAGGAAGGGAAATATTGGGGGGAAAAGTCATTCAAGGTGTTTTCCTTTTAATAAAGTTGGTGTGTGCTGAATGCACCAGGAAAAGAATGGCAAGGAGGCCTGAGAAGCATTCCCTCCCTCTCTCCAGAAGGTAATTAAATTAGAAAAAATCATTTCTGGCCCCCAGGGAAACAGAAGATGGGCCAAGGAAACACTGCGCAGAGATGCATTTCCAAATGAGAGAGAGAGACAGAGAGAGAGAGAGACAGAGAGAGAGAGAGACAGAGACAGAGAGAGAGACAGAGAGAGAGAGA
>NW_027185852.1:19748640-19751811 GCF_028583685.1 Petaurus breviceps papuanus | reverse complement strand
GCAGAGGGGAATGGGAAAAAAGGATCGAAAGAGGAGGGGGAAGAAAGAAGAGGAAGACAGCAAAAGAGAATGAGAGAAAGAGAAAGAAAGAAGGGAGTATGACTCAAAATAAATAAAATCTGTATTCCATGTTTTTTAAGGTGGGGCCCACCTTTCAGCTTCACATCCAAGATAGCAGGAAACTCAGGGGCCTCCCACCTTGGAAAGAACTGGGAAAAAATCAACCTCTCTGCTCTTTTTTTCAAATCCCTAATCATTTTTTTTCTAAATGAATCCAAAACAAACGCCCATTTTCCCGACAGGTCCCCCCTCCCACCTCTCTGTCTGACCTCCTCCAACCCCTCTCAGTGATGTCGACCCCAGGGCAAAGGCAGGAAGTTCCCATGCGCACCTGCCTCAGTCAGTGGGAGATGAAAGGAAGGGCAAAGCGGAAAGTCCATGACAAAGACAAACAGAAAAGCCCACACAGTTTGGGTCTGGCACCAGCCTCGGGAAGCAGGCCTGGTCACTGCCGACTGACAGATGGAAATCAGAAGTAAGGCTCAGTCACCTGCAATCGTCTGAAGGCCAATAATCCTTTAGAGATGAACAGCACTTTATTTCCCTCATTTTACACATGGGAGCTGAGGACCAGACATGGGTCATGGCTTATCCAAGGTCCAAGAAAATGGCAGGGTCAGGACAGAACGTAGGACGCCTAAGACACCAAATCAGTAATCTCCTGAGACCAACACACACACAACAAAGCAAGCCAGGAGAGCGCCTTGCTCTCCGTAGACAACTGATCCATTTTTGTTGACTTGAAGGTGGTGTGCCTGCTGGGTTCAGAACCCACTGGAAGGGACCTTTGGGGATCCAATCCAATTCCTCATTTTAGAGCAGAAAGTGAGGTTGACTCACCCAAGGTCATACAGCAAGGTAGCAGCTTATCTGCATCAGGAACCTAGGGTTTCTGACTTCTCATCCAATATTTTGTCTGAATTTTCATTTTGGAGGAAGCCTCCAAGGTGCCCCCTGTGGCTAACAGCACCAAAATGAGACAAGCGAACAGTCAGCCTGGAGTACTTACCGCCAAATAGAGCATGGTGTACATGGAGAAGGAGGCATGGCCAGAGAAGAAGGATTTCCTGCAAAAGAGAGAGGAGGATGAAGGAAAGGCAGCGGAATCAAGACCCAGCCACCTGGGAGAGGACAGGGAAGTGTAGGGCTTCCCGAATCCCATGGGAGAATGTCAATTCTCGCCCCCAGTCACCCAGAGCCTCTTTCCACTCCTATACAGAAGGCCACATGCTAACGAGAAACTCCCACCAATGTACTTCCCTCTCCCAAAAGGAGTCCCCACAGTGACAGACCAACGAGGGGTCGTCCAGACGCCACCTGAAGACAAAGTGAGGAAACCAGTATCTCGGAGACAACCCATCCCCCCTGCTTATTAGATTAATATTTTAATTACTGCTAATTAATCTACAATAAGGATCGAGTATGTTTGCCTTTCCATAGCTTCTGCCCACTCACTCATTTGTGCTGTAGGCCAGGCAGAACAAGTCCAGTCTCTCCTCTGTGACAGCTTAGACAGCTGAAAGCAGCTCTCACGCCTCTCCTCCCCTCTGCCTGCAGTCTTCCTTTCTCTAGGCTATATGTCTTTGTTCCTTCAACCGATCCTCATGCATTATGACAGAGCACTGGACTTGGAACCAAAGGGCCATGAGGTCTAATCTTGCCTCAGAGACACTTACTAGTCTCCTGACTTTGTACAAGTCACTTAAATCACTGTGCTAAGCACTGGGCAGGGACTGAGGGGAGTCTCTGTCCTCAAGAAGCATCCTTCCAGATTTACAGAGCAAACAACAAACCAGTGAGGTGGGTACGGATAACAGTAGCTCCATTTCACAGATGGTGAAACTGAGATTCAGAAATTAAATGACTTGCCCACAGTCTCAAGGCTAGTAAGTACCTGAGATAGGCTTCTACCCCAAGTATGTACTGCAGCTTACGCTTTCTCTATGATACCCATGAAGGCACCCCACTAATTTCTGATTTTACTTTCAGGGGACAGACCACTCTGTTCATATCCTCCTCCTTTTCTGTATTAATCTGGTCTGTATGTAGCTGAGTGCATGTCTCCCCTGTCCCATGGCGAGCCCCCTGTGGGCTGGGAGTGTCTCCCCCTTCTTTGTACTCCCAACCTTTCACACAGTGTCTGGCATACAGTAGGTGCTAAATGAATGCTGGCCGCCTGGCCAAGGCCACACCTTTCAGCCTGCTCACCTGGCTTCCTGGACTCTGCTGTCATCTCCCTGGCACTCATAGTTCTCGACGTAGCCCACAGAGCAGTTGACTTTGCTGAAGTCGGGGCTGCAGACGGCCAGGAAGTGGGGCCGCAGGCGGCCGATGGACACCTTGGCAATGTCCGTGAAGGACTGGCTGATGGCGCAGCCAAAGACGAAGCATCCCACTTGCTTGTAGAGGGCGGCCACGTATGGGTTCTGGATCACGGAGGGAGACTTCTCCTTCAGGTAATAGATTCGGTAGAACTCCCCGGTAATGATCTGAAGTGGAAAGAGATGGGCAGGCTCAGAAATGCTGGGAGAGGAGAGGAAGGGCTAGCCGGGTGTGCAGAGAGGACTTGGGGTGGGTGGGGGGCATCCTTATGGGACATGAGGCCGACCCAAGAGCAGGTGCTTAGGGAATAGCTAGTCCAATGTACCCATTTCACACATGGGGAAACTGAGACATGAAAGGGGAAATGATATGCCTAAGTTATTGTCGCTAAGCCAGGAATACGATGCATTTCTGAGAACTGGCATGTAGAGCTCACGAGGCAGGCAGGCAGAAGCCAGCCTGGGGGTGGAAAAATGCACTTGGAAGTCCTGCCACGGACACATTCTGATGGTGCGAAAGAAGGGGGCAAGGCGGGCAAACTCTTAGAGCCCTGGGCAACCTCCTGAGCCATCAGCAGCAGATCCTGGCAGCTGATTCACAGCCTGAGTGATCCTGGGCCAGTCATGCCCCCACTCTTAGGCCTCAGGGGTCTGGACTTAATGCTTTCTAAGGTTCTTCAAAGCTCTGAGACTCTGTGGTAGAAGGATCTTCCCAGCCCTGACATCCTCTGTTCTCAGGTCCTTCCCAGCCCTGACATCCTCTGTTCTCAGGCCCCTCCCAGCCCTGACA
>NW_027185852.1:19747131-19748630 GCF_028583685.1 Petaurus breviceps papuanus | reverse complement strand
TCCCAGCCCTGACATCCTCTGTTCTCAGGCCCCTCCCAGCCCTGACAGCCTCTGTTCTAAGGGTCCTCCCAGCCCTGACATCCCCTGTTCTAACGTCCTCCCACCTCTGGCACTGACAGGAAAGCTAACCCATGGAACACACCAAGCCTACACCAAATGGAGATGGCATCTGGTGAAACCCACGCTGGTGCCTCTTGTCTTAGCTCCAAAGCACAACCTTGGATATTTCCTGATTTCAACCACAAGCCAGAAACAGCAGCCTTCGCCCGCCTGCTCCCCACAAAGATAGATCCCTTTTGTACTTCCTCTCCCGCACTCAGACGGGCCTCCGCGCCCTTTCTGGGTGACAGAGCCATGGAAAGCAGATGGTGCGTCCACAACCACAACGGAAACAATCAACGGGCTTCTCTGGGCCTCCCTGGGCCGGACGACTAGAGGGCAAGGCCTTCCTCACACCCAGACGGACGGGACCCAGGGACATCCCTGAATCTTTCTAAGCCCTACTTTCCTCACCTGAAAAATGAAGGCAACAATAGCAGCAGCTGCTGCCTCCCCTGACTGTCACACGTGACACACACAAACATGTATGAAGCTCACTCTCGCCCTTCCGTGTGTTTATGTGTTGGGTGTGTTACATGTACACAGTGTGCACACATGTGTGCATGCCTATATATGTGTGATGTCTATATGCAGGCGTGTGTATATGTATGTATGGTGTGTGTATGTGGGGGGGCGTGTCTATGGATCTGTACAATATAAAACTTAAACTGCTCTATAAATTCTAGCATCATCTCCTCCTCTGTCACCGTCACTGTCACTGTCACCACGGCCAGGCCTCCAGCGGGCACCTGACTGCTGCCGTGCACTGACCCGGGCCAGCTGCCAGCCACTCTGCGGGCATAAGGGGAAGGCCACCCCACACAGCCCGGACTGCCCGGGTGACAGCAGGGGCCGCGCTGTTTACAAGGGGAGCCCCAAAGGACCAGGAGGTAGCCTGATGTAACTCACTTAGGTAAAGTACGGAGTTCACGACTGACTTTCTGTATCTGTCACGGTGTTGTTACTGCATCCTCTGCCTCCACCATCTCATCCATAGACCTCATCTATATAATGGGCACAAGCGCCATGTGCCCACTTTGCTGTCAGGAGGGTCAACCTTAAAAAGCCAGAGTAACAGATACCATTTTTTTTTTTTAAGAATTACCAACTAGGACTTAGGGATTCTAGGTGCACTTCTGTCACTAATTAGGACTGACCAAGGTCAAGTAACGGCCCCCTTCAGTCTTCATCTGGAAAGTAAGAATAAAAATACCTCAGTCCTACCTGACATGACTCAGTCAGTCTATCAATCAAGAAGCATTGATTAAGCTATTAAGTGAGCCAAGTGCCCAGGTTACAAAGCCAAGGCAAAACCAGTCCTGCCCTCAAGGAGCTTCCATTGGGACAGAGACACCATACACAAAAATGGGTGGATGCACCATACAGACTGCAGGGCTCGG
>NW_027185852.1:19735296-19747031 GCF_028583685.1 Petaurus breviceps papuanus | reverse complement strand
GGGGGGGGGGGGGGGGCTCAGAAAGGCCTCCTGAAGACAAAGTCTCAGATATGGGCATGGAGGGAAAAAGCTCTGCTAGCCAGAAGGGGATGGTACCCGTCACTTATCACTGTTCTCCTACATACTAAACCAGGGTGAGCCATTCTCTGAGGCCGCCTCTCCTTCCCCCACATTGAACTCTTCATGACAAAGGCCCTCATTCCGTCGGCTCCACTGGCCGTCATTTCTGCTGCGGTCAGGAAGCCCATTCTCCTTCTAGAACTGCGAAGTCATGTGTGCCCTGGCCCCAGGCCGGCCCTGCGGCTGAAGAGCCCACGGTGACCCTGCCCAGCACTTTTCTTCAGTGGGTCCTCCCTTTCAAACCATTAATAAGCAACAAATTATTTGTTTTCATCCTCCTGTCCCAGAGGAGGCTCTTGGAGCTGACAAGGCGGCCATAAATCAACATTATGAACCAGCCTGGCCTGGCTCCTTGTAATCCTAACTCTTGAAAAGCCTCTTAGTGAAAACTGCCCACGGGCAAATCTGTCCAAAAGTCTCACACCTCTGTCCAGGAGGGCAAGCCTGCTGCCAGGGTCCAAGATGACCTTGGACACACCTAGGCCCAGGAGGCCCCAGATTTACAGTATTAGGGATCTTCTCCGTTCTGGTAAATGTTCTTATACCAGAGAAGTAAAATCAATCCATTCCCCTCTACTAGACGGCTATCCTCCCAGTCCCCACCCCTTGCAGTGGCCTCCTCCCTGTCCGCCAGCCTCCATTCCTGATCTGGTCACCAAGGCCTCCATCTCTAAGTCTGTCAGTAAAAATGCCTGCGTGCTGATTCTCCTCTGAAACAGCCGGCAATATAATCTGGGAGGGATGGCCTCCTGCCAAGAGCATGCTGAGGGGAAGTCTCCCCTACCTGCCCCTTAAATGCCTGGCACAACATTTGGAAACTCATAAACTGGGGAAATAGCACAATTAGGCTACAAGGAGACGGCGCTGGGTACAGCGGCCCAGGGCTGCACTGTGCCCCGGATGGAGAATGGGACCCAGCTCAAAAATGGCCAGTGAGCTCTTGGAGAGGTTTTCCGGCCTTTTAGAGCAAAAGGTTATGGTGAGGTGAGCCCAGCGAGGCATAATAAACTTGTTCATAAATGCGTTTCTGCTTGTCTTCTTAATGCATAGGGGAGAAGCTGGGGGGAGGGAGAGAACCGGGAAGGTAAAATGTTAAAAATGAATGTTAACTAAATAAAGTATAATTATCTTAACAAACACATAAACACATTTGCTTTTCAGTGCGCACTCATTGGCATAAATGCCTCCTGTGGAGTTTCAGAAAGTGGGGGAGAGGCTTAGAGAGAAATCCTTCTGCACCCTTGGGCAAGACGTTCCCCTCCCTCTGCTGGGTCTCAGGCTTCTTATCTGGTAAGACAAGGTCCATGGTCCTTTCAAGATCCCAACATCATCTGTCTATTTAGAGCTGGAAGAGACACAACCCAGGCCTCCTTGACCTACAATTCTGTACCCCATCAACCCCTGCCTCAGTTTCCCTGGCTTCCTTCTAGACTCTGCTTAAACACCACCTTCTCCAGGAGGCCTTTCCCATCCCCCCTCCTCCCCAAAGCTGCCAAGGCCTTCCCTTTTCACATTCCCTTTGTTTCCTCCATTTATCTTAAATGTGCCATCATATCTCCCCGTTGCAATGTAAGCTTCCTGAGGGCAGACACAGGTTTTTATTGTGTTTTGCCTTTTTTGCATCCTCATCAGTTAGCACAGTCATTGACACATAAATGTTCAATGTATAGTGAATATTTTGACTGAGGGGAAGGAACTAAGCATTTACTGAATACCGACTATATACCAAGCACTTTGCTAAGTGCTTTACAAATATTATCTCATTTGAAGCTTATAACTACCACGGCAGCTAAGTGCTATGGTTATCCTCACTTTACAGTTGAGGAAACAGAGGTAGACAGCAGTTAAGTGATTTGTCCAAGGTCATACAGCTACTAAGTTTCTCAGGGAGGATTTGAATTGAGATCTTCCTGAGTCCAGGCCTAGTGCTCTCTCCACAGGGCCAACCAGCTGTCTCTTGATGGACATTTTGTCCAACTTCCTCAGTTGACAAATGAGGAAACTGAGGCTCCTATCGGGGAGGTGACTTGCCCAGGGTCCCACAGCTAGTATTCCAAGCCCAGGCATCCTCGTACCCAGCCTGACATTCTGGCCCCTTCCCAGCACTTCGGTCAATGCTGGGCGAACATGACTGCCTTGTTGCCCTGTTTATCTACATGATTTTCCTATCTTGTCCTTTTGTAAAAACTGCTCCAATTTCTTAAATGCTTATGCGGTTTTATCACCCCAACAATCTCCTTTTCAGAGACAGACAAGAATCTGTCTTCTTCCTTCCCCTTCTCCCTGCTGTGTTTAAGAGAAAGCCAATATCAACAAATTCCCAACCAAATGCAGGGAAGTATTTTATTTAAAGCCTTTGGCTCAGCGAGGGGAAGGGAGACAGGATAGGGACTCTATTTCGACATATTTTCTTTCCATTTAATGCCATATAAGCCGAGGAACTTCTTAGACCAGTGTGTCTGCCACCATCGGTTCAGATTTAGAAGTGGAATGGCCCTCAAAGGACACTGAAGCCAATCCCCTCCTTTTATATGGGGAGAAACTGAGGCTAAGAGATGTAAGTGTCTTGCCTAGGATATACAGCTAGTAAGGGTCTAAGGGAGGAAATGAACTCCAGTTTGCCTGGCTGAAGCCCAGCACACTATCTGCTGTGCTTCTTGGGAAGCAGGGACTCCCTCCTCTGGGACACCGGAATACTCCCATCCATTCACCAACCAATGGACCAAAACTGGTCACTGTGAGTGACTTCCAACGGTGTTGCAGCCTGAAGTCAGGCAAACCCTGAGTTCAAATCCTCCCTCATACCCTCAACCAGTTGTGCTGACTTTAGGCTTGGTTTCTTCCTATGTAAAAGGTTGAACTCAACCTCTAAGGCCCACTCCAACTTTAAATGTATGATCTTAGGAAATATTTCCACAGGATTTTAGATTTGGAAGGGATCCTAGAATTTTCTTAGTTTACCGGCTGTGTGACGCTGGCCAAGTCACTTCACTCAGCTTACCTCAGTTTCCTGATCTGTAAAATAAGCAAGAGAAGGAAGTGGCAAACCAGTCCAGTATCTCTGGGCAAGAAAACCCCAAAGGGGGTCATAGAGAGTTAGACACAACTGAAATGACTCAACACAGGGATACATGGACATTCTCTCAGGAGGAATAGAGATCCCTGACATAAGGAGAGTCTGTAAGCTTCACCATATGCAACGAAGTGTTCGCAGTAGAATCTCTGAGGTGTCTGAGGGCTCAGAGGACACTCTGTCCAACACATCTCAGGAAAAAAGTTCCCTCAACAATATATGTTGTCTGGGCGGCTTGGTAGCGCAGTGAGTAAAGCACAGGCCCCAGAGTCAGGAGTACCCGAGTTCGTTCTGGCCTCAGACACTTTTCGTTCTGGCCTCAGACACTTAACACACACACACACACACACACACACACACACACTAGCTGTGTGACCTTGGGCAAGTTATTTAACCCCAATTGACCTCCAAAAGGCAAAAGATGAAAAGCAAAAAACAAAACAAAACAAAAAAAAAAAAACAATACATATGGTCACTGAACTTTTGTTTAAACTCTCCATGAGAGGAAAGCCACTACCTCGGTTTCCTTAATAACAAGTTAATTTAGGGGCTGAACACAAGATTTGGAGGAGGTAACATGTGCCAGATAGTGGAAGGAAGATCTTCAGTAAAGCCCTGCTCTCACTGGCCCGGGGAACATCTCTAAGGAGATGCTGGTCTGTATCAAGGAAGGTGGTCCTTGTGTCGGGAGATTCACCAGTTTTATTAAACCAAAATCTATCTCAAGAACCTTTAGCTACAAGCTCTGGGAGCTGCCATTGCTATTAACGCCACAGAAACCATGCAGACTAATAACAATAATAGCTAATATTTATAAAAGCATTTTCATGTTCCAAAGCTCTTTCTAGAAATGATCTCACTTGACTAATTAGAATAAGTATAATCCCCTCTTCCTTATGGAAGTCCTCAGAATTCTGGAAGATAGTGATCACGTCTCCCTCTCCCCCCAAATTCTGGAAGACAGTAATCACATCTCCCACTCCCCCCAAATTCTAGAATTTAGCAAGCGTATCTCCCTTCCCCAATCTTCTCTTCTCCACATTAAGCATCCCTATTCCCTTCTTCCTGTTCTCCTATGGCCCCTTCTTTTCACCATCCCAGTCACCCATTTCAGGATTCACTTCAACTGGTCACTCACTATTCTAGAATTCAGCTGTCATGTTCTGGAAACCTTTTATTCCAGCTGATTAAATACTGTCATCGAACTCTGGCTCTTATCCCAGTGGCTCAAATCCCCTAATCTGAACCCCACCCCCATCTGTGATTTTCTTCAAACCTAGACACTTAACAGGTTTGGCAAGTCACTTGGGAACGCCTGTCTTAACACCCTAAGCCTAGGCCTGCCATTAACACTACTCTCCTGATATGCAGATGTCTTGGCCTCTTTCTCCCTGCTAAACATTTTTAAATGGCTATTATTCCTGGGTGCTGGGTACCACTGATGCCCCTTTAAAGGCTGGAAGGCTCTCAGGTATGGAGCCAGTAGGCACCCTGGGGGTACAATGAATGAACCAAGGAATCAATGGGTAACTATGCGTTTATTAAACACTCATTAGGTAGCACATTCTGTGTGAAGCAATGGAAACAAACACAAGAGAGAGAGTCTCTGTCCTCAAGGAATCTTATCAATAGCTGGAGACAACCTACATAAAGATGGGATGGCCAGGAAATGGAATCTGGGGAGTCAGATGTCGAGCTGATCCAAAGGCAGCAACTATTATGCCCTTGCCAGAAGCAATAGTGACAATAATTTGATTACTTTTCTTAGAGCAAGTGGAGGATAGAGATAGAGGAATAGCAAGATGTCTAGGTAGATGGCTGGAATGGGAGGGCGACATATTTCGTTTGGAGCATCTGTGCTCATTCACCCACCAAATGGGGTAGCTCAGCCCCAGGGAAGGCCAAAGTTGAGTGTATTAACGCCCCCTGGGAGAGAAGGGAAGGCCTGGTCTCTGGAGGTCATGTTCAGAGAGTAGGACCCCAGATGGGAAGGGAAGGTGCCACAGTAAGCCAGATGGCAGGTCACTCAGGGAAGGAGGATGGCTAGCTGGCTAGGGTGGGAAGCAAGAGATAGTTGAGGAAAGGACACCCAAAATGACAAACGCAACCCCGATACATTCATATGGGAGAGTCACAAATGGATGCCACCCTCCCCCCTTTCCCAGCATGATGAGAGTATTAAGGACAGTCTCAGAAGAGTTTCAACCATTTGATCAGGGGACAACAAAGCAAGAAGATTAATTTGCTCCTTCTCGGTTGGTGGTCTTGGTAATTGCCCAGATGGAGTGGATTGTAAATTGGGGGATTGGGTCTCCTGCTGATAGACCACTGGGTAGGCACAACTTCACTTCTTAAAAGAGCTGAAAACATGACCGGACTCTAATGAGGAGCCCAACTCTGAGAGCCTTGTTTTGCTGGTGGGGCCGTCTCCGATAAAGGAAAAAGGAGAAAAGTAATTCAGGCCAGATGTGTGGAAACTGAAGCCTGATCCTGAATAAACAAGTCTTCAAGATATTAAGCTCTTCTTGTGTCTCCAAGAAGTCATTTGCATGCGGTGCAGAGAATGTTTCTCTGTGTGAATCGCTGGAAGTATTTAAGGAAGATATTTGAGAAGCAAATATTGGGCTTCTCTTCCCTCCCAAGTTCATGGACTCATAGAATGTCAGAGCAGAGAGGACCCTCAGAATGCAGACCACTCAGACACAGAACACCCAAGATCAGGAATGAAAAGGGCATTCGGACATAAAATGATATTACACTGGAGCTGAAAGGGACCAAGAAGGCAGACCCTTAGAAGACAGATCGCTGTGTCAGAGCTGAGAGGGACCCCCAGAATACAGTGTGAGAGCTAGAAACGATCTTCTGACACAGAGCATCAGAACACAAAATACTGGCACCTTAGAGATCATCTAATCCACTATCTTCACTGTACTAGAAAAGTTCAAAAAGAAGTGACTTGCTCAAGGTCACATATCATTTATTTGATATCAGAGTCAGGAGCAGAGACTAGCCTCATTATCAAGACCAGGGATTCTTAATCTCTTCTTGCATCTTGGGCCCCCTAGGCTGTACTGTGAAGTCTACAGGCCCCTTCTAGCAATTGTGTTTTAGAATGCATAAAACAAAATACAGTGTCACAGAAGAAATATGTTATCAACAAAAATCTATCAACAAACACTTATGAGATAAAGCAGATTCCCTGAACAATACCAAGATTAAGAATGATTCTGGAAGGCAGGAGGATAGGGAGGCCCTTCCACATTCCCAGCCTTCAATACCATCATTACTTTCCTTTGACCCCTTGGAAAACTTTCTGTCCACCTAAGTAACCCTTGCACTCTTCCACCTGTGTCCCTGATGGAAGGTAAGCCCCTTGAGGGCAGGGATCGGTTCCCTTTTGTCTCTGTATGCCCAGGGCCCAGCACAAACACTAACACACAGTAAGCACCGAATAAACGCTTGTTGGATTGACAATGATCCAAATTTTGTAAAAGGCCCCAGTGTGAGGATCAAAGCTTTGTACACAGCAGGTTATTTTTTCAACAAACAATGGGTGTCATTAGCTCTGGTCGAAAGGGACCTTGAAAATTATGTATTCATTTTCATTCTACAGGGCACAAAACTGAGGCCAGATCAGCTGCATTTGAAGCCAAAGAACAACTGTCCACAGGTGGAGAAGGAAATGGAAGAGGAGGTTAGGTCAGAGTGTTTCAAAGCCAAGAGACGGTGATCCTCAATGCCAGGGGGTGGGGGCAGTGGGAAGCAGGCTGGAATGGGAGTCAGGAGGCCCAGACTCAGCTTCCCACGCTTTCCCTCAATAGCTGGGGTACTCTGAGCCAGTTCCTCTTTGGGCCTCAATTTTCTCATCTGTAGAAGGGGCTGGATGATGTCCCTTCCAGGTGAAATCTTCCATGAAGGTCTGAGTGAGGGCTACAGACTGAAGAAGCCCAAGCACTATGTCTGCATGCCAGCCTCTGCCAGCCGTGGTCTTGCTGGCTCACTGTAGAGTCCAAAAGGAGAGAGGACCAGGGCAGATAAAAGGGGTGGATGGTATTTTATTTCTCATCCCTAATCCCCAATCTCCCTGCTAGAGTCATTAAGCTCTGGTGAGGTGAATGCTGGGAGGGGAAAGAGAGGCCTGAGGCTTTGTGGATTTGGAAGGCACTTAGCTTCTACTGTGATGATCTGGGGGCCTGGGGGCCATCTGGAAAAGAGGTCAGGAATGACGGGCTTTTTCCCTTGTCTTCTGCCATCATGAGGGCCTGTTTCCTCAATCACTTGTTAAAGGTTTCTGTCCTCTGTCTCTATCCCCTTCACTTTATGGTGAGGGCCTCCATTGAGCCCAGGGCCCCTGGTGAGTCCATCTTGCGCCAGGAGAGCGCAAGGCTGCTGGTCCCTGGCTGTGTTAGCTGGTGCCATCACTTCTGGTTAGGAGACTATGACAGGGAGATGTGTTTTGTCCTCTTTCTTAGGAGGCAGAACGTGATGTCACTTGGGCAAAGCAGAGCGGCAGCAGGCTCAGCTGGTCTCTGCTCATCTCCCACTTTCACCATCCGGTGCCCACCTTGGGATTCCACACATGATAGTTTCAGACAGTGAGGGACGTTTAGCCTGAACAAGAGAAGGCTGGGGAAGAAGTGGCTGACTGCAGATGGTCAAGCATCTGAAGACCTGTGACTCAGAAGAAGGATTAGGCCTATTCTGCAATGGAGCTAAAAGTAATGCATGGCAGGAAAGCAGGTGTGGCCTGGAAGTCAGGAAAAACCTACCAACCATGAGAGCTGCCCCCAAGAGGATGGGCTGCCCTCCTGGGAGGTCTTAATGCACCACACGAGTTGTTAGAGAAGACAGTTCTTCGGGAGTGGGCTGGACCGCAGGCCGCTGAGCATCCGGCAGGCTCTGAAAGCCCTGATTCTGCCATCCGGGAGGGAGGATTTCCGGTGCCTTCTCCCCTCTGACAAAGAGGGCACCAAAGTCAGAGACAAGTGCCACACACTGTCGTCACACTGCTCCCACTGCCTCTCCCGGCCCACTGAGATGAGGAAATAATAACCACGCCCAGGGCCATTTTAAGGTGCTTTGCACACATTCACCCGTTAACCATGAAGACACACTAAAGGTATTGTTCCTCCCATTTTACAGATGGACACACCTGGTCACATGTGAAGAGTCCCAACAAGGACTGTCTGTGTCTCCCAACGCTGCCCTTCAGCTGTCTTACGCGGGGCCTGGGCTCGAGCTTTGGGAGGACCACAGCAAGTCTGTTTGGTCTCCTGGCACCACCCACGGGCTCCAGGAAGCCCCCCCGACCAGCGCCTGGGGGAGGGGTGCATGCACTTACCGCCAGGATGGCGATGACAATGCCCACGGCGCACAGGACGGCGTCGTTGATGGTCTCCCCCGTCTTCAGCGGGTACCTAATACTCTCATCATTGCAGTAGAAGCCTCGACGGTAGGGCTTGATGGTGCTGGTCTCGATGATGAGGAAGGGCAGGCCCGCTGAGGGAGAAGAGGCAAAACACAGGGGAAGGGAGGGGAGAGAGACAGAAAGGACAAGGTCAGCACCATGGTACCAAGCACAGTGAGACAGAGCCAATCAAATCTTCCAACCACCTTCTAGTCTCCTCCTCTCCTGATGCCTGGGACCTCTCTCCTTGTTACCTTGTACTCAGCCTGGATGTGCTTCTCCCATGTTAGAAGGTAAGCTCCCTGAGGCCAGGGATTGCTTCTCTCCTTCTTCCCTCTGTATCCCAGGTGCCTAGCCCAGTGCTGGGCACACAGCAGGGGCCTAATAAATGCTTCTGCACTGATTGTGACCACAGGCTCACCTCCCCAGATGATGAAACACCAGAAGATTAGATTATCATCATTTGTTCAATGTTTACTGTACACCAGACAGTGAACTCAGACATTACTTAGGCCAACGTCCTCATTGTACAGATGAGGAAACTGAGACCTGGAGAGAAATAAATTGTCCAAGACCATGCAAGTAGATGAAAGTAAGGGAGTGAACCCAGGCTCTCTCATTCACGGGTCATGGGCTGTCTCCCATTAGCAAAATCTAATGATTTTTTAGCACAATCTAAGTTTTATGACATGTTAATACAGGCCTTATCTATCCTAATAGGTGATAAATTCCTCTAGGATGGAGACTGTTTTTTATTCATCTCTTATCCATTCTGGAAGCTCACCTCACCCTGGAATCTGTCCTTTCTAATGATGGCCCTTTAAACACTTGAAGACAGTTCTCATGTCCCCTCCTGAGCCTTCCCTTTTCCACCCAAGTCTCCCCTGATTGGGTGTTACGGGCACTGCCTTTGGGAACCCTGCCATGCCAAGAGCCAACTCAGCCAAAGGTCACCCAGGGAGCCCAGCCATGCTCGGAACGCAGCTCAGTGTCTCCACCATCAAAGGTCAGGGCCCAAGTATGTCGCCTTCAGCCAAGGGAAGCCTACTCAGCCCTTGAGTGATAAGAAAGAAGAGAAGCTGGGCTTCTCTTGTCCCAAAGGATCCCACTCTCATGGAGACGGGGGGGCACTGCCAACATTCTGAGTTCTTTGAGGAGACTCGGTGAAGCCGAGTGGGGGGGGCTGGAAGGAAGCTGGGGTGTTTTTCCTCTGGGTCACAGACTTGCTATTGTTGAAATGGATTTCTGCAGCAGGATATGTTAAATATGCAACAGGCCACAAAGCAGGAGGCGTGCTGGATACCCAGGCCAAGAGAAAGAGTAAATGGGATGCCACGAGCAGTGGGCTGGGGGTGGGGCTCCATGCCCTCGGGAGCGCTTTCTATCCCAAAAAATAGGGCACGAACCCCTAACCATTACATTTCTTTTCTTCCCCCAATTAAATAGCCTCCAAATACATCCTCAACTTGGAAAAAATCTAATTAAAAAACTCACTAGGAAAAAGTGTTCTTATACGGAAATTGTAAGACTGCAGTTCTAGTCCAGGTTCTGGTACTAACTTTGGTTCTGTCTCCCCTCTGGGCCCCAGCCTCTTACTCCATAACCTGTAGCTGCAGCCCTAACAAACAGAATTATTATTAGGGGAGGGGGAGGATCCTGGCCTGAGTTCATCAGCTCTGGAGGGTTCCCTGTATGGAAGCTTCCTCCACAGATACAGAACAGCTACTCTTCTGACACACTCTTAAAGGGTTGCCTTGGAGCACAATGTGTTTTCGGGGACTTGCCCACAGGTATCGATCAATTGACATTTATTATTAAGCTCCTACTATGTGCCAGGCACTGTGCTAAATGCTGGGAACACAAAAAGAAACAAAGGAGAGTCCCTGCCCTCAAGGTGCTTACAATCCAACGGCCATCTCGCGGCAGACGCCAAGTCCAGCCCAGCATCTACTGTGTCCCCACAGCTTTCATTTATCAGACCCCTACTGTGTGCTGGCAGCCTGGGCTCTGGATACCAGAGAGCCGGCTACGGCGTACCCCATGAATAATCCAATTCTGCCCATCCTTCCAGGCCCAGCTCTGGATCACCAGAGCTGAATCTAATACACTCAGGGAGGAAACTGTTGAGCCACTCAACAGAGGCTTCTCAAGTCACTGACCTAAGGGGATAAGGCAGCACTGGAGCCTGGAACTGTCACTTCTTTAAATGACTCCCAGAGTAAACTGCACATAGTAGGATGTCCACAAGCATATGCTGAATGAGTAAATCCAAATGTGAACTCAGTTGGCCAAGAATTCTCAGATGGCCTCGAATGCTCTAGCACCAAGATGGGTTAACAAAAATTCACATTTGCACCTGTGTTCTGATCAGAGCTGAGCCCAGAACTGACCGACAAGTCTCATCCATCTCTACAATGAGGCTCATGGGGTCCTAGCCGTTAAAAGGTAAGGCCACTGAGGGCAGGGACTATTTCTTTGCATCCTCTGTGAACTGCACAGGGCCCGTAATGAGCACTTGGAGATTTGTGGATCGATCTTTGTGCTACTGCCCCAGTACAAATGCTCTAGAGAAGCACTAAGTCTTCAAGAGAGAAACAAGTTGTTAATAAGGATGCTTTTATTTTAACATGTTTTTAAGCTACTCCAGTCCCTCCGCTCTTTGCCCAAGACCCCATCTGAAAAACATCAGAGACGGCACAGCTATGGTCAATTGCCCTTTCCGAAAAAAATAGCGGGGGGGGGTGGTAGTGGTGGTATTTATAAATTGTCACAAATACACAAAAGGATTTATTTGGCTTCATTCTTTGGATTTATTTAAATTCCATTGTTATTTACTTTTGTGACCCCTAACTGCTTCCTGTTAGAACAACAATTTACTTTATCAAATTTATATTGGCTCACGAAAGAAATAAAAGCACCAGGTCCCATTATTGTGCCTGACATTTCAAAAGTAAACAGAGTGAGGTTATAAAATGCTGTTACCTTTCAGCATCATATCACCCCAGTGAAGAACGAAAAGAGAAAATCAAGAGAGGAAGAGATGGATGAAGGAATGGAGAGGGGAGGGAAGGAGGAAGGAAAAGGAGAAAAGGAAGGGAGGGAGGGAGGGAGGAAGGAAGGAAGGAAGGAAGGAAG
>NW_027185852.1:19728897-19730296 GCF_028583685.1 Petaurus breviceps papuanus | reverse complement strand
TCTGTGTGTGTATATATATGTACATCTATCTCTATGTAGAAATACTATCTATCTATCCCTGGGACTGAGTTTCTTCCTTTGGTATCAGTGGATAACAAAATTCAAACCTAGGGTTATTGGAAGGAATATGGGGCCAGCCAATATCTCCATAGCAGGGTCTATGGATACAAAGCCCCCTCCCCACAACTTGGGGGATTCTCATGGCATTTCTGGGAAGAAGCAGGAAACCTCCCAAGTCATCTCGGTCAAATCTCTATTTTAACAGATCAGGAAACTGAGGCCTGGAGAGGTGGCCTCTATTGTGGCCAAGCCTCCAAATCCAGCCCTCCCTCCCATGTGCTGAGAGGCCTCTCCCACATCTCAGGAGTGCCAGGGCCCCGGCCTCCCTGCCAGCCTTCCTGCTGTCCAATCCCAGCGCTCTCCTCACCACATCACGTTGGAGAGGCAGCCATAAAGAAAGCGAAAAAACAGGGCCCTGTGGCAAACTCTAACACAGAGAAAATCAAAGACCTCTGTGTCGGGTTCAGGGCTTTGAACCACTAACACTTGTGCAGAGATGGGGAGGGGGGGCGGGCTGTGAACAAACACAGGCTAAGCTTTGACTGCCCAACCACTGATAAAGTCATGTGGGAAGGGCTACTGCTGGGACCTAGCCCCTGACACTCTGATCCCCCCGGGCCCAGGGCTCACCTATGCACTAAACACAGGCCCCCGCTCCTTGAAATGTTCTGGGGAGGTTTGTCAAGGGGGAAGTCATACCCAAAAATCAGGGGGGCAGAGGCGGGGTTTACATTTCCCACATCCAGACTCTGACTAAATATTCCAAAACCTAATTATAGCCTAGTATATCCATGGGAGAAAGAACCAGACTGGAGGGGCCAAGGCTTGGGCATGAGCGTCCTCCCCCACTAACTCCCTGGGTAGGCACCTTCAGCACAGCACTCTACCTCTGTTATTTCAGGATTGGTTTCCTCATCTAGGAACTGTAGGAGTGGGCACTCCCCTCCCAGCTCTGACACCCCCTGCTCTAAGGCCCTTCCCAGTTCTGACATTCCCTGTTCTAAAGCCCTTCCCAGTTCTGACATTCCCTGTTCTAAGGCCTCTCCCAGCTCTGATACCCCCTGTTCTAAGGCCCTTCCCAGTTCTGACATCCCCTGTTCTAAGCTCCCTCCCAGCTCTGACATCCCCTGTTGTCAGGTCTCTCCCAACTCTGACACCCCCTATTCTAAGGCCCTTCCCAGCTCTGACACCCCCTGTTCTAAGCTCCCTCCCAGCTCTGATACCCCCTGTTCTAAGGCCCTTCCCAGCTCTGACACACCCTGTTCTAAGGCCTCTCCCAGCTCTGACACCCCCTGTTCTAAGGCCCCTCCCAACTCTGACACCCCCTGTTCTAAGGCCC
>NW_027185852.1:19711726-19728887 GCF_028583685.1 Petaurus breviceps papuanus | reverse complement strand
CCCTGTTCTAAGGTCCTTCCCAGTTCTGACATTCCCTGTTCTAAGGCCCTTCCCAGTTCTGACATTCCCTGTTCTAGGGCCTTTCCCAGTTCTGATACCCCCTGCTCTAAGGCCCTTCACAGTTCTGACATCCCCTGTTCTAAGCTCCCTCCCAGCCCTGACATCCCCTGTTCTCAGGTCTCTCCCAACTCTGACACCCCCTGTTCTAAGGCCCTTCCCAGCTCTGACATCCCCTGTTCTAAGCTCCCTCCCAGCTCTGACATCCCCTGTTCTCAGGTCTCTCCCAACTCTGACACCCCCTATTCTAAGGCCCCTCCCAGCTCTGACATTCCCTGTTCTAAGCTCCTCCCAGCTCTGATATCCAATGACTAGGGAACACATTTTCCCAAGTCCTCAGTTTCTCCTGCCCCATATGCTTACCCCATTGATAAAGAAACACAGAGGGCCGCTTGACAAACCAAATCCTTCCTTCGAAGTTGCTAATGCAAATATTTAGGTAACATGCAAGTGACAGGCTTTCTATTTAAAGTAATTAATAGCTGCTGGCTTCGGAATGTGTAGCCCACCTTATTTGGTTTACAATATTTGTTCAGATTTTGAGCCTGGACACAGTCCAGACTCAACCAGCGTGGTTCTACCATGTTGGTTTGTCTGTGACCTGGACAAGAACAGCCATGACAAACACTAGCTTTTTACTGGTGTGAACATAAAGTATTTGGAGCGTGGGCCGCGATGGAGAAAGAATGACTGATTCTTTTGAACTGGGTGTAGTTGGGTCTTTTGGACCCTGGGCACGTGACGCAACCAGGGCCACAAGAGACCCAAGTTCAGACCCAAGCTCAGCTACTTCCTGTCTCTGGAGACCTTGGGTAAGACTTCTCATCTCAGAACCTCAGTATCGTCATCGAGAAAATGGGGAGATCTGAACTACTTTCCATTGCAGGCTTATGGAGAGGATCCCCTGAGCAAACACTTTTCAGAAAGACCCCCCTCGGACATCTCATCACAGCGTGAAGATGGTCCCGGATTTTTGCAGGTTCTGCCTATGGACCCCAACTTCTGGCCAGTTCTAGCAAGCCAGGCAGCTTTAAGTATGGAGGCAAATATGGGTTAGATAATTGTACTAGAAATCCTGACTAATTTAAGGAAGCGGGTGGCTGACCACCAGAAGGGTGGTCATTAAGTAACCGACTCCTTCCACCTCAGCAGCCCAGGAAGGTCACCTATCAAAACAAAGAAGGGTTGTGATTTGCATCAGTGGGAAGACTAGACACATTAGGGAGATCACGGAGCCCTGAAATGCCGAACCTAGAAGGACAATTCCAGTTACCTACTATCAATCAATAAGCATTTATTAAGCACCTACTGTACTCTAGGCACAAGGGAAACAAAGACAAAAAAAAAAAAAAAGAAATTGCTCCCTGCCCTCAAGAAGCTTCTATTCTATCTCGAGACAACTTAAGGCAGGAATTCAGTCTTCATCCCGCCCTCCCCAATAAATACATTGCAGAAATCCCACCATTATTATACTATGAATCAGTCAGCTAATATGCATTTCTAAAGCTCCTACTATGTGCCAAGCATTGTGGAACTTTTATTTTATACACACACACACAAACACACACACACACACACACACACTCTTACCTTCTGAGGAATTTTTTGCCATCACCCACACAGCAACTTGTAGCATGAAAGCCCTTTATTTGAGGCCAGGTCCTTCTACCCCCACAGAGGCTCATCCCCCAAACATTTCTATACAGTCATTCCAGGGAGCAGGATCCAACATTCCATCCACAGGCATGGGTAACATATTCCCCCAGATTAATAAATTCATCCCATAAATAGGCCACTCAGACTGGGCTTGGGTTCCTCTCTCACCCTCAATTCCCCCCATCATGTGTTTGCTATGGCTATTAAAGACTGTGGCAAACATTTCCCCAAACAGCCCATTTCCCATTTGGGAGGACAGGGAAGAGGGAAACAGGTCACCCCAGGTCACTTGTATGATGCCCACCACGCCCTTGGCTTCCACTGGGCAGTGTCACAGGGGCCCATAATGCTCCGGGGCACGTTAGAATCTTGGAGCCCATCACCCTTCTGCATTCTCTGTCTTGACTCTCCAAAACGACGCCTTTGCCCAGACTCACACTTGGCACAGAGTCTGCCTTAAGTCCACCCTGAGAACCGCCTTTTACGTCTACCCGTGATGACTTCTGATGTCCTGCCAACACACGGCTGAGTTTATTTTACCGCCCCGTGAACCTCCCGTTTTCGGCACACCTGGCTCCCACAGCTTGGAAGGGGGCATTCATTCAGAGGAATGCATTTTGAGCCTTTTGAAAAACAAAAACATTTGGGGGGCTTTTTCTCCCCTCAATTATTATTATCACAATTACTGTTATTACAGGCTTGCTTTTTAGCCAGCATCATGGAATGGTTGGGGTGTGAATGACCGGGTCCGCAACCTGAAATTTCCTTTCCTGGGGCGGTGGCTGATGTTCTGCTGACCACAGTAAAAACCTCAACTCCTTATGAAATCCGAGGCATCCCTGGCCAGCCTCCTGCCTCCTCCATCCAGCACAGCAACACTCCGTGTGTGCTCTTGTAGGGGGCCTGGCTCGAGTCTGGAGTACCTAATTAAGGCTTTTCAGCCAGCCGCACCCAAAAATATTGATGCCGGTTATGTTTGTTTATTTGGTGAGGGGGGAGAGAGGATGGGGCCCATGCCAAGCAGATCCCCTTTCGGGCAGAGTTCTCCCTTTCTCATTCTCACCAAAGCCACAAACTGGACATGGGCCCTAAGAGGAACCTGGCCTTGACAGGCTGCCAGCTTCATTAGCTGGATAATTATTATCCCACAAATCCAGCCTTGAGAAGAGAGGGCAGGGATGACTTTGGGGCAATGGGCACAGAATCTGGTCTCTCCTGTCGCACTATAAACAACAATGATTAGTACTACTATGAAATGGGCTGAATTAAGAATGGCCAAGGAAGGGGAGAAGGGACTGAAACACAGTGGAGAGGTGAGCAGCGAGCCCAAGCTCTTCTCCCTGCTCCCTTCCCCTGGCTGACAATATTCTCTAGGGGATGGATGTTACATGGTTAGAAATCATGAGGGGAGGAGGAGGAGGAGGAGGAAGAAGGAGAAGGAGGAGGAGGAAGGAAAAGGAGGAGGAGGAGGAGGAGGAGGAGGAGAAGAGTCAACTTGTCACACAGGTATTAAGGGGCAATGCCAAGATTTAAACCCAGGACCTCTAAATCTGGAACTAGCATTCATTCTACTGGTCCATGATGCTGTTCCCACCTTTTCATAGACATGTATACATATAATCAATCCACTGATAAGCAATTATTAAGCACCTATTGTTTTCTAGGAACTGTCTTAGGTACTGGGAATACAAATATACAAGTAAAAATGTCCCTGCCCTCAGGGTGCTTACCTTCTATCAAAATTCTCTAACCAAGAGAGTTTTGTGAAGGGAGACTCAATAGAACTGAACTTAAGAGCAGAGAATTACAAATTTTATTATTAAAATAAAATCCCATGCCTCGGTACAGAGTCATGGGCATCTGCTTTGGAGTTGGGAGAAGCTGGGTCCCCACTGCAGCACAGACACTTACTTCACATGAAATGAGTCTGGAAGGGCTTAGAGGATTTCCACAGGGCTGTGAGGAGTAGAGACGACGTGTACCATGGAAAGAACGCTGGCTCTCAGGAGCCCCCAAATCTGGGTTCAAATCCCACTCCTGATACTGGCTGGATGGCCTCATACAAGACCCCCACATTTTCTATTTCCTCACCTGCAAAACAGGAAGGCTGCCCTGGATTGCTTCCATGGTCCCTTCCAGTTCTGGGCATATGATCTTAAGGAGTAGAACCAGAAAAACCGTTATTAGTCCTACGACCCAAAGAGATCAAAGAGAGAGGAAAGGAACCAATATGAACAAAAATATTTACTTATAGCAGATATTTTTGTGACAGCCAAGAACTAGAAACTGGTGAATGGCTGAACAACGTAGATAATGTGATGACAAGGAGAGATGGTTTCAAAGAAACCTGGAAGGACTTACATGAACTGATGCAAAGGGAAATGAGCAGATTCAGAACAATTTATATAACAACTTCTTAAAGACAAACTCTGAAAGACTCTGTCATTCCAAAGGACTGATGATGAAACCTGTCACCTGACCAACTCATCTCCTCCTAAGACTCACGGTCCAGAATGAGAATATATGTGGGGATGTGGCCAAGGCAGGAATTTGCGTTGCTCAACTACATGTGTTATAATGGTCTTGTTTTTCCTTTCTTTTACAATGATCTGAGAAAAAAACAGAGGACACTGAGAGGGAGAAAAGGTGGATTTTTGTTCATTAGAAAAAGTAAAGTAAGAAAAGAGCGAAGAGAAGACAAGTATCAGCTAAGGCAGGGAGGCAATAATTAGCATGAGGTCTAGAACTGAGAGCTAGCTTTGAGAACTGGGAAAGGAAAAGGTTAAAGGTTGTGGCCTGATGGCTCAAATTCTAGGCTGAAGATAGCAACATAATCTGAGGGACAGACAATGGAGGGCCCATTGATTTTTTAAGCAAAGGAGTGATATTTTATTTTACTAAGTATTTACAAGGCTATGTCTTAAGGATACAAAAGCATTAAGGATACAAAAGCATTAAGGATGGACCTGAAGGTAAAATCTGGTCCTAAACTACACACAATTCCACCCACCACTTTAGATTGTAATCATTCCGATGTCCCAAATCCACCCCAAAGGCCATACCTACAAAATTCCAACCATCCCTCAGAAACACCAACACTCAAGTCAAGGACCCAGCTGTTCCTGTTTACTGTGCTACGTGGCTTCCCCAGTTTGCGTGACCATGCTGGCCAAATGTGCAGTGACCTGTGGCCTGAACCTAAGAGTTTTGGAACCAGAACCAGACGGGATAGGGAGGAATGAATGGGGCAGAGAGGAGGGATTACGGGGAAGCTTGCTTCTGCTCTGCAGAAAGAAGAGCTTCCTAATAATTGTGAATGTCCAAAAGGGGCAACGGTCTGCCTGATGCTGGAGATTATCATAAGGACCAGAAGAAGATGAAGCCTTAGTGGGCATGCAGATGAAGCATGGAGCTAGCCTCTAAAACCCTAAGATGGGAGCCAGTCTAATAGAAGGGGGAAAAGACAACAGGAATTAATGTCAGAAGGCCAGGTCCAAAACTGTAAAAACTCTAGGATTTAGAGCGGCTAGGTGGCGACATAGAGCACAGAGTGCACTTGGCAAGACCTGAGTTCAAATCCCTCCTCAGACACTTACTGACTATGCAATCTGAGGCAAATCATTTCACCCTGCCTGCCTCAGTTTCCTCATCTGTAAAATAAGCTGGAGGAGGAAACAGCAAGAGTATCTTTACCAAGAAAACCCCAAATGAGGTCAAGAAGAGTCAGACACATGGGACCCTGCAACCTAAGTGACCTCTCTGGGCCTGCTTTCTCCTCTGTAAAATGAGGGGGCTGGACTCGATGGCCCTCAGGTCCTTTCCAGCTTTGGGGCAATGACCCTGCGATTGGAAGGTGCTGCCAAAAAGCAGCCGAGGCAGTCCCATGCTGAGCAGGTCCCCCTTCATCCCTGGGAGCACAGCTAGCAGGGGTGACCAGGGCTACTCCCACCTCCCAGGCTCTGTCAATGTTCCTTTTGTAAAATGTAGAAATTTTCTTCCAATCTGACAGCCACCACCTGCACAAATAATCTCGGTGGGTAATTCTGTAACTGAATACAGGCACTGAAAGCTGCAAAGTTTGAAGTCCCCCAAATCCCTTTGACCTCCTCCTTAAAGGCTCACTAATCACTTTCTAATTTAGAGTTGATTTCCTTTCTATAGGCCTGCCCTATAGGATTCTCTGGTTTTGAGTATCTAGGGGGGAAATGGATTACATTAACTCCCTTCATTAACATGGAAGTCAGGCTTGGGCCAGTGATGTTCGAGGACTTGCCTGAGACCTCTCCAAAAGGTACAGGGAAGAGTGGGCGTGAAGGGGAAGAAAGCCGCTTTAGAAGTAACCTCTTGCTGAGAGAGGGCTGAAGCTGGGCCTGAAAACATGAAATCCAACTCCTTCTCCACCTCCTCCCTCCTGCTTCAGTCTCTCTTCAAAGATTTTGGTTCTTGGTGGGATCTTCTCCAGGCTACACTCCACTAGATACCCAGCCAGGGTCACCTCCACACAGCACCCGAACAGGAAGGCCACTGGCCCACCATGTCCGATCCACACTAAGGATCTCTACTCCCAGGCAGCCTCCCAGGGTACAAGAAGGACCAGTCTGGTTATGGCTCTAAACAGATTTGCCCATCTTTGGAGAGAGAAACAGAGCTTCAGCTGGTAAGCCAACAACAGACAAGAGCAAAAACAATGTTATTATCATCATTATTAGTGATGCTGATGATAATAAAAATAGCTCACACTCTTAGAGTGTTTTAAGACTTGCCAAACACTTGACAGGGAATGCCTCATGTGATCCCCTCAACCTTATGACTCCACAGACACTGCTCTTCCTCCTGTCCCCCAAAGGGGTCTGACCGGTTACCGGAAAGCCCAAAAGCTCACAGAGGTACCAACAAAGTAGAAGACTTCCCAGGAGGGCTTTTATAGGTAGGCTTCATAGACGTTGACAGTGGCCCTCCAAACTGAAAAACTTGGAGGATTCCTACAAACAGAAAGAACTAAAATGTAGTCCGGAGTGTACAAGGCACACTCAGGCCACTGAGTTATGGATTATCTGTTGTTTTCTATTATCTGTGCAATACTCCACTGTCACTGCTAGATGGAAGCTTACTGTATTTATGTGGCTGTCATGTGAAAGCGATTGGCGTTCTTAGGGTTTCACAGGACCTAGGGCTGGACTGGCTGAGCTCCCAAGGCTCCCCAAACTGCTACTCTGAGGATGGATAGGAGCTGGAGTTTGAGGAAGGCCAGTCTACTCCAAAGTGCAGAGGCCAAGAAATGAGCAATAGGAAATTAGGGAAAAAATCTGGACTTTATCAAAGTCATCTAATCGGGGGAGGAAATGACTTATCTGGGGCAGAGGTTAGAACCTGTGCAGGAAATCACCAGGGTTGAGCAAATGGAAGGCAGGAGATGAGGGTCAGAGGCCCCTCTGGATCTGCTGACTGTGAGCTGGTGTGTTCTTGGTCAAGTCATTCCCGACACCCCCTACCACCTTCTGGGCTCCAGGCTTCTTGTTAGCACAAGGCAGTTACCACGCCAACCTCCGAGGGCTGATATAAAGATCCAATGGGACCAGAGATGTGAAAACACTTTGTGATCATAAAACCTCCTATAAATGTCAGTGACTAGCCATGTTGTGATGAATTAGAGCACCAGATTGGAGAACAAATGAACGCACTCCTTGGTGATCACTTCCTTGGTAATGAGAGTTCTGTTAATGAGCTCATAGCAGCTTTCTCTTCATGGAAGTCACTGAAACCCAGGAGGATAGGGAAGGAACAGGCAAGGTGAGGATTCTCTTAGAATAGTCACTTACCAAAGGAAAACATACACTCAGTGATGCCAGGTATCAGTGAAAGGAACTGTAACTTCCAAATGGAAAGCACTATGGACAGGATGCAGACCTCGAGTCCAGAAAACTTGGGTTCATATCGCTCTGTTGCCCCCGGCTATCTAGTGGTCACAGTGCACAGAGCACTGGGCCTGGAGTCAGGAAGATTCCTCTTCCTGAGTTCAAATCTGGCCTCAGACACTTCCGAGCTGTGTGACCCTGGGCAAGTCACATAACCCCATCTGCCTCAGTTTCCTCATCTGTCAAATGAGCTGGAGAAGGAAATAGCAAACCACTCCAGTATCTCTGCCAAGAAAAGCCCAAATGGTGGCAATAAGAATGGCTAAACAACGACATCAAACATGTATGTGGCCATGGACAAGTGATCCGTGGTCAAATCAGGAGCCTCAGTTTCCTCACCTACAAAATACTGTGATAACTAGTTCAAAGGAATTGCTGGGAGGTCCAAATGATCACCTATGTTGAGTTCAGGGGAGAAGGGGAGAGGGAGAGAGACAGAGACACAGAGACAGACAGAAAGTCACTCTGGTGGTGGGGTCTTCATCCCAGGAATCCTTAGCATTATAATGCCTCATACGCATGTAATACTTTACCAGCCACATCTCCTGGGATCTGCACAATAATCCTAGGGGGTAAGTGCTATGATACGGTCATTTTACATATGAGGAAACTGAGGCTGAGGGCAGTCTAGTGACTAGCTCAGGGTCATGCATCAAGTAAATGTCAGGCTGGATTTCAACTCAGGTTTTTCCTCTGAAATGACTTTCCATTTCCTCAGTATTAATCTCATCGGTATCCAGTTACTAACAAGCTGTCTGTCCCTTTCTAGTATGTAAGCCCCTTGAAGGTAGGGCTGATTTTTGCCCTTCTTTCTATGCCCAATGCTTATTGACAAAGTATCCAGAAGGAGGAAGTCTTTGGTAAAACCCTGCAGACCCTCTTACCTCCTATCCTTATTAGTGTCAGCTGTTTATGACTTCAGCTCCCCTATCAAGGACCTAAGCTCTCTCAGTCTCCCATAGAACACAGTTCTAGAGAGACAGGGCTATGGCCCACCCCCAGGACCACCAGGGCTGGCCCCCACCCTTCTGGTTAACTGAGAATGCAGGCAGTGGCTCTCCCAGCAGGAGGGAATGCATCTCAATCCTGAAGCACCAGTAAGTCCCTCTCTGCTGCAGAAGGGCTCAGCCAGCCAAAATTCTCCCAGAAGCCACTGCTGGCTGATGCCTTTTCCAGCTGTTCAGGTAAAGGGTGGCTCCAGGGGGCCCCGAGGGAGCTTTCTTCCTCAGTCTCTGAGGCCAGGCCCCTGTTTTGTTCTTCATCCTCCCCACACAGGGGAGGCCACTCAGAGCCTGTCTCTTTGTCCCCAGAGAGGTCGGGACACAATGTCTAGAGTGTTCCTTTAAAAATAAAAGTGGATTGCTAGCAACTTCCCATTCCAGCCTGTCTCTGCAACAATGACCAGTCAGGCTGTCCAGCAATGTGTGAATAAATAGGGAGTGGGGGTGGGGGGGGGGAGAAGGTTAAAGCAGCCAGAGGGAATTGAGAGTCTTCCCCTGATCCCACCTCCCACCAACCACTAAAGCTCCCCCCTCCATGGCAGTAAACGTTGACAAAGCCCCCAGTGTTCTCTCCCCCCCAACCCTACCACCCCCATTCAAGAAAGAGGGCGCTGTGCCAAGTAACGTTACTCCCCCTCACCATGGTATTGGCATGAATGCGGCCTGGTATGTTTGCTGAAAAATCGCTGGTTTTCATGGAAATGCTGGTCCCACAACAACCCCCTTTTGTCAGATTGGAAGTGTAAAGAGGAGGAGGTCTCTGATGGGGACTGAACGGTAACAAAGGCCATGAGCTGGCCGGGCCAGTCAGGCTTCGACTCCTCAAAGGCCCAGGGCCCCTTCCAGGACTCCTTTCCCTCCCACATTCTCCCAGGATGGGCATCCCCCCAGCCAAGAGTCCTTCTGGGTCCATCCTGCATACACTGTCAGAGGGTCTGGAGCCATGGTTCGGGCTCAGCTTGGAGATTTATGACCCTGGGGCAGCCCTACACCACTTTGGGCCCCAGTCTGTTCATCTGTGAAAAGAGGTAGCTGTACCCATCAATGGGGTAATGACTGAACAAATTGTAGTATATAGAGGAAACAGAAAATTATGGGTTGTCAGGGGAATAACAAATATGAGGAATTCAGAGAACCCTGGCAGGCCTTACATGAAGGCTGCAGAGTGAAGTAAGCAGAACCAGGATGATCGCAGTAAGGGAAAGGGGAAAAGAAAATTGGAGGCAGCCAAGGTCTACATGACTGGAATGCCTAACCCCAGCTCCCCAAAAGGAGGAGGATTTCCTTTGAGGGGGGGAGAACAAAGATGCAGAACCCGGGGGGAGAGAAGGGGGCTCTTTCTTTGGCTTCATTTTTTCTCCTTTATGACAAGAGAAACCTGGGTCTCAGTGTGAAAACAAAAGACTCAGTGAAAAGTTTAAATTAAATAACATTTTAAAATAAAAAGTTTTAATTAAAAAATCAAAATAAAAATGAAAGAGCACTAAAAAACCTCAGAACTTCCTTCTAGATCCAATACAGTGAGGTTAAGTTACACTTACACATATATGTTACACATATATAAGTGTATGTATATATGAATGGGGGCGGCTGCTATGTGGCCCAGTAGACAGAAGACTGGGCCTGCACCCAGGAGAACTGACTTAAAATCCAGCTTCAGACACTTCCTAGCTGTGTGACCTCGGGCAAGTCTCATAACCCTGTTTGCCTCAGTTTCCTCATCTGTAAAATGAGCTGGAGAAGGAAATGGAAAACCTCTCCAGTATCTTTGCCAAGAAAACCCCAAATGGAGTCAGAAGAGCAGAACAAGACTGAAACTGGACAACAACAAAATGTCTGTGTTTGTGTGCATGCCTGTATGTATATACGTATGCATGCACTTATATTCACTGAACAGCCAAGAGCTGGGGTTTTTTTTGGCAGTTTTTGGAGGGCAGTTGGGGTTAAGTGGCTTGCCCAAGGTCACACGGCTAGTTTTTGAGTTAAGTGTCTTGAGGCCTGATTTGAACTCAGGTCCTCCTGACTCCAGGGCCAGTGCTCTATTTACTGTGCCACCTAGCCACCCCCAAGAGCCAGCTTTAGTAGGCACTTTTGGCAAAGAAAGCAAGCAAGCTGGGGGGAAGGGAAGGGAGTTGGATACTTCGCCTCCTTCCTCACCCACAAATTGCATCTTTGTTTTTTGTAGTGTCAGGAGAAAAACTAGCTTTCACATCGTATATAGCACAAATTTATACTCATTATCTCATCAGACACAACATTTTTTCATTCTTTCAACAATTATTGGGGGGTTTTTTTGAGAGGGGGAGGCAAGACAACGGGGGGGGGTTAAGTGACTTGCCCAAAGTCATACAGCTAGTAAGTGTAAAGTGTCTGAGGCTGGATTTGAACTCAGGTCCTCCTGACTCCAGCAGGGTTCTAATTCACAGCACCACCTAACTTCTCCACACATTGATTTTTTTAAGCCTTAACAGTGGGGAGGCAGGACTCAGGGATTCAGAAGACAGAAATGGAACCAGGCCTGCCCTCAAGGAGTTTAAGCTGAACCGAAAGTAAACAAAGTGTGCATAGATAAGCAAAGGAAAAACAGATGCAAAGTTACTTCCTGGGGTTGCTATTCTAAGAAGGTGAAGCTGAAGGTGGGGAGGGAAGGAACAGCCAATTCAGAGACCCAGAGTTGGGAGGTAGAGTATTGTGCCCCGGCAACAGCTGAGAGGGTGGCAGAGAGGGCTGGCTCCTACCCATCACTGAGTCTGCAAAAGGAAACAGATCGAGATTGGGAGGGGGCTTTAAAGACCAAACGGGATTTTCATTCTAAGAGGAAATAGGGAGCCAAGGCGCTACTGGAGCAGGGGAGCAGGGAACATGATGAAACAGTTCAATTCCACAGATATTTATGCAAAGTTGCCTCTGTGCCAGGTGCCTGCCGGGCATTTACAGAATTACAAAATCAGAGGATTTTGCAGAATTCAAAGATGGGAAAAGCAGGTCCAAAGAGGGGCCTTGTCCAGAGTCCCAGAATAAGGGACTGTCAGCCATCTAGTTCAGCCCCACTTCACAAAGAAGGAAGCAGAGGCCTAGACAGGTAAACTGATATGAAGATCATGTAAGAAAATGGCAAGTTCAGAATCTGAACTCGTGCCCACTGCATCTAAACCAAGAATCTTTCTCCTTCCTACACCTGGGCAGAGCAGGGACAAAGGTCGGAGCTCCTGCCCCTGAATCCTGGGTTCTCTCCTCTCCATCCAGGAGGCCAGACCCTGGGGGCCTGTGAACTGGGCCAGGAGATGTGAGAACAGGAGACTGGTCTCTCCTCCCCAGGAGCCAGTCACCCGAACTCGGGGCAAAGGGACCCTTGCTTGTCTATCAAGATGACAGAAGGAACCTTGGAGAGGATTAATTAATTATTCAGCAGGCCTGGCTTTTAGAAATTCCCTCAAAAGGCTGGATTCCAGGGCTTTCTGCAGGCTGGCTCTCCCGAGGGCTGAAAGGCCCAGGAACTTCAAAGGCCACACAAAACCCCAGACTGGGCTTGGCAGGGGTTCACCAGCCACTGGGGCTTTTCTGTGTGTGGCTTGTAATGACAAGCAGACTTGATGCCAGCCAGCCCCTCCTCTGGGAAGGGAGTGCCAATTAGCTGCAGGTCCCAGCACTCTGGAGGAAGCCTAATGAGGTCTGCAGGGCACATGGCTCCCTGGCCTGGGAAATACACCCCACTTTCCAGAGGGGAGCTCTTTGGGCCATGAACGAAGGGAAAGACTGGAAAGAAGAAAAGAGATAGATGCACAAGGGGGTGGCAGATAATACAGGAAGAGGGAAAAAAAGATACAGGAGAAGGAAGAGGAGAAAAAACAGAATTCAGGGTAGAGGCAGAAAAGAAGGGAAGGAGGCAGTCAGGATCCCCCACCCACTTTATTCAGTCTGGGTCTCTAGCTTTGGGCCAAAGCTGATTTTCCTGTGTCTGGAACTAGAAACCGGAAGCCACTTTGGCCACATCTAATTGGATCCCCTCACTTCACAGAGAAAGAAAGTTCAGCTTGCACAGTCACACAGGTAAGAAACATCAGAACTGGAAGGCCAACCTAGGGCACCTGACTCCAAATCCGGGGCCCCTGCTGCCACATTCCTGAGGTCCCTCCTTCACCTGTCCCACAAGGCAAAGCTCGACTTCCTCTGAACAAGTCTTTTTTCTGGGAAGTGATGCTGACCACCGACACTCAGCACCCCTACCTCAGATGAAGGCCAGCCAGGTGGGCAGGAGGACAGACCCCCAAAGGTTCAGGACCGGTGCAAGCAACCGTCCCAGGGAAGGCGGGAGGAAACCTCCAAAGGATAAGTGAGGAACCCCCTCCAGTCTTAAAAATCAGTGGCACCCAAGAGCAGCTGGGCAGACCACATTCATGTGAAAAAAGGCAGCCTTGTTAGCTATTGCCTAATGCACCAGGGCAGGTGGCTTCTCCTCTGGCTTGGCCAGGTGGCTTCTCCAGGGAAGCTGCTTCCTCCCACCCCCACCCCAATGAGTATCTGTCGAGCAGATCCTAATTCAGGTGCAGGTTGGACCAGAGATGATTTCTGAACTACCAACCATTGGATTCGACCATGAACACAGGCACTCATTCAGCCCTTCTGAGGTTTGCCTATCAGATGCAGGTAAGGCTACTACCTAACTCTCAGAGGTAATTCATGGACCAAACAGGCTAATGGATGGGAAGGCAGTGTGGAGAAACATGAACAGGAAGGCATATTTCAGCCAACATTTCTGTCGAGATGAATAGACTGAAAAAAAAAATCACAGGATCATCTGTCCTAAGCTAGCAGGAAATGTGAGAAGTCACTGAGTCCGACCTCCCTCGAGAGGCAGAATCTCTAGGCAGAGACCACATGCCAGGGTCCTACAACATCCCAAGGCTGCCGCTGTCCTCCATATGTGAGTTCTGTTCTCCCAGTCCTCTATCAGAAACAGGGTAGATCTGGAATGAGTTCTGATGCTGAGTGGCAAGGATAATAGGAAAACAACCTGGGGAGCCCATGTTTGGGGATCTGGGAGAAATGACTGCGTGTCTCAAGACTTTGGCCTGAAAGGCCACGAGGGATATGTGAGACCAGTAGGGAGGAGGCAGGTTATGTGAGGCCTGGTTCCAGCTCTTTCAATAACTGCTGGAAGAATTTTCTAGATCTCTCTGAACCTCGGTGTCCCCATCTGTAAAATCTGGGCTGGAGCTTAGGTGGACCAGAAATGGAGGGGGCAGGAGGAAGGGATCTGTGAGAAGAAAAGATAAAGAGTCTTCAGAAAAACTTCATTTAATCTCTTGGTTCAGCTAGAGCAGTTCTTTTAGGGAATCTAACTTTTCAGGGTCCTGGACCACTGGGGAAGCCCATGGAGTTCTTCTCAGGACTATGTGTTCAAATGCATAAAGTAAAATATATAAAATTATGCAGGAAACCAGCTCGATGGAAATATACATATATATGTGTATGTATATATATATATATATATATATATATATAATATATATTTTTAAATTTATCTTAAAATTTCAAAGAACACTAAGAATTCCAGTAGTAAAAATAGCCTGGCACCAAAGACAGTGGAGATCTGGCCTCAGAGTCAGGAAGCCTCTGGTTCCAAGCCCATCTCTGACTCATACTGACAGTGTGATGTTGGCCAAGTCATTTACTGCCCCCCAGGAAACTCTCTAAGTTTATAAATAGCAAAGCAAGTACAGACCTGCATGGGTAGAAGGAATTCCTCAACAAGGGACTCTTCAAAGCAATGAATCCCAGGTCTTGGGGGTGGGGACCTGCCCTGGAAAAAATCATCCCCCCCCCAAGAAATAAGCACTCGGAAAGAATGGTCATCTCTGGTATTTATTATCTCATCTGACTCTCACAACATCCCTGTAAGGTAGGTACAGCAAGTATTATTATGACAACTGATAACTGGGGAAACTGAGGCAACCATGGCTCAGAATCTCCTGTGCCTATTCTGTGTCCGTGACAAGATTCGAACTCCAGGTCCTGCAGACTTACAGTCACACGCTCCTCCCATTGCACCAAGCTATTTCTTATAAACTGAAAAAATAACTAGACATTATTATACTTTTAGAAATTATTGTGAAAAGAATTTTTTAAATAATGTTTCCCTCAATCCCCATCATTCAACCGATCTCTAGATATTCCCATCACCTTTCATAATAAAGGGGTTATGAGACCAGACTAAAGGATGGCCGCTGGACCATTTTGTGAACCCCTGGCAGCCTTGTATTATCAACAGAAAGTGAGGGAGGGCCCCAGCACATCGGTGGTTTTCCGGTGGCAAACTTAGGGCAAAAGCAGTAGAAGATGGGAAGGTGAGGACAGGGTTTGACATCCATCTTTGTAGGGAATGTCTGTGTCACTGATGGCCCAGATACACAAAGCACTTTTCCATCATTTCTCTCCCTTGAGTCTCCCTACGAGTCCCTGGGCTAGAGAGACGATCTCCACTGGGGCCCTCTGGCCCAGAAGGTAAATTACTTGCCTTAGGCCATGTGACTACAAAGCTTCAGAGAAAGATTCGAACCCCGGTCTTTCCGATCCCAAGTCCAACACTCATGACATCACAGGGACGTAGATGTAGGGCTGGAAGGGGCCTGAGAGGTCATCTAGTCTGACCCTCCTATTTCACAGATACAGATGGGAAATGACCTACTCAACACCACAATGGTGACAGGCAGCAGAAGCCTCCCAAAACATCAAATGGAGAGGCTTCATTTTATCACCAACAGACTCTTATCTCCAGCACTCGAATAACTGTTCTCTTACTAATCATGAGATTACAGACCTCACTTGGTTTTTATATGAGCCAGGTTTTTTTTTTTTTGGGGGGGGGGGGACAAGGAGGAAGGGTGGAGTTGACCTTTATTCAGACCAACTCAGTGGACAGAATGGTCTTGGTTAATTAAAGGGTTAAACTCACTTCCTTTTTTTGTTTCCAATCTCACTGCTAAACATCTGTCCAGTGTGTCCAAATGTACTTCCAGGCCTCCATGGGTAGGGAGGGGAGCTGACTGAACATAACAATGCTTCTTTGAAGATGAAGGGTCTAAAAAGCCCCCAGAGTCATCACTGGAAATATCCAAGCTTAGTGGCTGGTGCCAGACAGAAGCCGGTGTGAGACAGCCCTGAAAGAAGGGCAGTGTACTCCAGTGCCGAGGGCCTGGGTTTGGCCCCAGATGAAAGGGATTTACGCCCAAGTCACCCCTCTCTCACCCCCAGTTCCTTCATCTGCAAAATGTGAGCAATGACATTTGGACCACCTACTCACAAGGATTATAATTTATAATAATCACAAGCTGATTATGTTTTGTATAAATAAAAGAGGAGGGAGCTATGTATATATTTTGAATAGAATTTAATAAGAGCTAACATTTATATAGAATTTAAAATATATTAACTCATTCGATCTTCACAACAACCAAAGGTATTATTATCCCTATCATACAGAGAGGAAACTGAGACAAAAGTTCAACGACTAGTCCAGGAGCTCTCCGCAAAAGTACCTGAGATGGTATTTGTGTTCATGGCTTCCTGACTCCCAAAACCCCATATCTGCTGTTCTATTCTGCTAATGTGACTTGGCCAAAGACACAGACAGCCACGTAGTGCAGCTGGAAGGACATCAGATTGGGAATCAGAGACTTTCAATACTAGAAAAACAGACTAATTTATTAGCATGGGCCCTGGATTTGAACCATGGGTCTCCTTCCTTACTTTCCATGTGACCCTGGGCAAGTAACTTAATCTAAGCCTCACTTTACACAGGTGTAAAATGACTAGACAGCTTCTCAGAGTTCTAACATTCTGATGTTTTATGTTCTAACATGTTGTGTCTTTTGGCTCTGACATCATCTGTCCTCAGCCCTAACACTATTTTAGCATTCTACATTATTTCTGAAATCTCATCAAACTCTAACACTCTTTGGTCTAACAATTTCTGTTCTAGTCCCTTCTGGCTCTAATATTTCCTAAATTAATGTTCCAAAGTTCCAATCTATATTCAGCCTTCTAACTCTAAAGATACCTTCAGGTTCCAGGTGACTTTCTACGATTATAAGAAACAGACTTCCAGGAAGAGAGAAAGATCCCAAAGAGAGAGGGATTTTTCTACAGAGTGGATAAACAGAGAACCATGTGGAAAGAGAAGTTTTCCTCCTTCCCAGACTCTCTGTGCACCATCCTAGGAAGGGAGATGAGTCTTCACATTGCCTAGATGAGACCCCAACAATCCCTAGCTCCCATGGAGGACCACTCCATGATTGCTGCCTCTAGACACCTGGCTGGCTGGCCTTGCTGAGGTCAGCCGGCCTGCTCAGCAGCCTTGATCTTTCCTTTTCTTCCCTTGTTTCCTCTTCTATAAATTGTTCAGCTCAGTTGACAGGATGCAGGTCCTGTCCTGCCCTGCTATGAAAGTTTCTGCTTAACCCTGGAGTTTTTAATAAGCTGAAATGAAGGGAGAGAGAGAGAGAGAGAGAGAGAGAGAGAGAGAGAGAGAGA
>NW_027185852.1:19560213-19711626 GCF_028583685.1 Petaurus breviceps papuanus | reverse complement strand
GAGAGAGAGAGAGAGAGAGAGAGAGAGAGAGAGAGAGGAAGAGGGGGAGAGGCAGAGAGGGGGAGAGACAGAGAGACAGACAGACAGAGACAGAGACAGAGATAGAGAGAGCAGGAGAGAGGGAGAGGGAGAGGGGGGGAAGGAGGTAGGGAGAGAGGCAGAATGCTTTGTTTTTCAAAAAATAATAATCACTTCCTTTTCCTTAACAATTATTAGTTAAATCTCTCTGATTTGCTCTTCTGCTCAAACCTCTCTGGCTATTAATTCTCTCATCAATTATCAACTGAACAAGGGACCTGGAAAATATGGTTTCAGAGAAGACAAACATTAAAAAAAAAAAGTCTGAAAGCTTAGAACAGAGAAAGTCAGAACTAGGAGGGTCTTTAAGACAGGGAAAGTCAGAGATGGGACGGGCCTTAGAACAGGGGAGGTCAGAGATGGGAGGAACCTCAAAATAAGGAAATGGTGCTGAAGAGACCTAACAGATCACCTGGACCAGCCCCTCATTGTTAACAGATGACTAAACTGAGTCTCAGAGAAGGAATGCATCTGCCTAGTTACCAGGTTAGTAACTCTTTGAGCTGGTACTTAAACCCCCACCTTCTGTGACTCCCTAAACATCCCTTTCAACTCCGTGGGGGAAGGCTGGGCTCCTCTACAAGCCAGCAGCAGAGCCCAGGCTAGAACACCCCCCTTCCCACTCGCCTGCCCAGAGCCCACAGACGAGCAGACAAGCTCCTTCATCATGAAGGGAGGCTCTCTACTCTCTCTTGAAACCCTACTGGAGCCATGAAAAGAGACCAGCCATCTGCAGAACAGGCCCTAAGAGCATCTCCATTCTCTTTCGTTCTTTCCCTCCCACG
Organism: Petaurus breviceps papuanus; assembly: GCF_028583685.1. NCBI lineage: Eukaryota > Metazoa > Chordata > Mammalia > Diprotodontia > Petauridae > Petaurus > Petaurus breviceps. The sequence goes on along the minus strand of NW_027185852.1, from coordinate 19,710,763 downwards.
TTCCCCAGGCACTGTGCAGGCAACAAGATTAAGGGGGCAGTGGAGAGAGAAGCATCTGAAATACATGCAGATAAACACACACACACACACACACATTTACCTTTGAGAGTTTTAAAACAGAACCACATTGTGCAGAGAAATCTTATCGGTTTCCCCCATGGATCTCTCTGAGTCCCTACTACACCTCACCAAGTCCCAGGGGGATTTTCCAGGCCCTAGCTCCTCTCAGCATAGGCAAGGCCCAGCCTCTCTCCTCAAAAGCCTCTTTGTTCAGCTGGCTCTCCAAATCAGCAGATCCTGAACTTGGCTCCCCTCAACTCCCCCAACCCTCCAAAGCACTGGCCTTGGCAGCAAGGAGGGGGCTGCAGCAGTCTGGGGGGCCATAATCGATTTTCAAAACTTTCATTTGAGGACCTGATCTAAGGTTAAGAAATTTTCAAGTAGGAGAGAAAGGAGGGAGTTTTTTAAAAGGCATTTTTAAGAGCTGCAAAAGCAGCTTTAAATTGACCTCTTTGCGTTTAATTGCTACCAGAAAAAAAAGAAAATCTGGTATCTGATTAGAATGAGAACCTTAATTATAATCAGTATAGCTGGCATTCACCTATCACTTTTTAAGGTTTGTGCTTCACATAAAACGATCTCCTTTCATCCTTTAATCAATTTTAAATAGTATGAAGCCAGAATGCAAACCTGGGTCCAGATTCCACGCCTACAGTTTTTCCCACTATCTCCCTAGTCACATTTCTTTATTAAAAAGGAAGGTTCCAAAGGCAGTGGGGGAAGGAAGGGGGTTGGGAGGGAGTGGGAATCATTTGAAAAGGACAGGAATTTTTTTAAAGGGCATTAATAGATATTTTTTTTAAATCAGACCCAGCCCAAAGTGAATTGAGCTGCCTCAGGTGGCAGTAAGCTCCCCGTCACTGTAGGTGTTCAAGCCAAGGCTGGCTTATTATTTGGTGTGCTGTTAAGGGAACTCTTGTCTGTACTGGACACTGTGGTGGCTGGGGGCCCTCCTTGCTGCATGATCCAGAGAGTCCTTGATCTGCCTTTCCTTAGTTCAGTGACAGGCAGCATGAGAGAAAGGCAGTATGAACAGGCAGGAGGGCCTGGACTTGAATATCATTACCAACAGTTACTAGCTGACAACCCTGAGCCTCAGTTTTCTCTACTGTAAAATGAAGACAATAATACGTGGAAGTAAAGTTCAGATGAAGACGATGTATGTAAAGCATTTTGCAAACCCTAAAATGCTGCATCAATAGCCACTCCCCAAGCCTGTGGAATAAATCATTTCACCACAATTTCCTCAGCTGGAAAATGTGCTATCAGCTTGCACTAGCCATGTTGTGGGGTTACTTTGTGGAAAGCACCGTAGAAATGTGAGCTGTCATTATTGCATCTCAATGGCAGCAAATGGAAATTTCTGCAATTCCAACAAAGGGCAGAAACAGCTGTTTTCCATCTTGAGGATGCCCATGGTAGCTGGGAGCTGTCCACAGCTAACTTACCGCTCACTCAGAGCAGCACAGAGGTCAGGGTTGGCACCACATGTCAAGGATAAAGGGGGCAGAGGGACTCTTGCTGGACAAATCCAGTTGCCTGGGTTACCTCCCTTTAAGCACAAGCCTAGTGATACCCATGGCTAATTGGACCCCTGAGCTGACCTCGGATCCTGGCTTTTCTCATCTGTCCCTTATATCTCCACACACCCCACCCTGCTTTGCTGCCCACCCACTTTTCTCAGTGCCAAAGTGTTTCCTGATTCTGGCTTGTTTACTTTGTAAAAAGTCTCATCAGTGTAGACACGGAAAGGTCTTCAGGGGCCCTGATGCATTTTTCAAGATGAAGAAACTAAGATGAGGGGTTGGATTTGTCCAAGATCACACAGGCACTAAATAAAAAGGTAGGAATTTTAACCTGGGTTCTCTTGATACCAAACACCTTAGTCTTTCCCACTGTATCAGGATGTTTCTCTATCACGTGAGGTGCTCTGGTAAAGGACCAGCTTGGAAACCCATCACCACAGACTGTCCAGTCCAGCTGAGGCTATGCTGCCAGCACTGAAGTCTGCCCTAAGGGGGATCTCTGTCACAGCCTCCAGCCACTGGCAGTATGTAGGGAAGAAGCTAGCAATGACAAAAGGTCTGTGTGACTATAAACCTCAGAAAGACATACAGTCATCATTAAGGCCCCTAAGTGACTCAGACATTTTAAGGCTCCAGCCTTAAGGTGAATGTCTGATATTCTCCTTATGGGAGGCAGAAAGGGGGGCAGAGAGAGAAGGAGACAGAGACTGAGAGACAGGAGAGAGACAGAGACAGAGACAGAGAGAGGAGAGAGAAAATTAGTTCAAATGTGGTCTCAGATGCTTGTTAACCATACAACCCTGGCCAAGTCATTTAACCTCTGTCTGCCTCGGTGTCTTTTTCTGTAAAATGATAAAATAATAGCACTAACTTCTCAGGGTCATTATGAGGATCAAATGAGATAATATTGGTAAAACACTTTGAAACTTTATGGCACTACCCTGAATGCTAACTGTTGTTATTATTATAAAATACCCAGGGTAACAGAAGCACTCGACTTCAACCCGAGCATTCTTGTCCAGCTCACCTCTTGGGCCTCAGTTTCCTCCTTGGGAAAATGAACATGTTGGCCTGGATGAGCTGTAAGGTGCCGCCCAGCCCTAAGTGCGTTACAGCATCTAGAAACGTGTTTTACAAGAATGGTAGGACCCCATTATTAGGCCAGCATAAAATGAGATCAAAGGAAAGGGAGAGAACTGGGTGAAGGCTATCAGGGACTCGGAAGAGACTGGAAGGCATTGGTGCTGGAGCCTTAAAGGGAAAAGGGCCTTTAAACCTCAAAGCATCCATGTGATGGAGAATGTCCAGAAATATCAGTTATTTACTTAACACAGCATATCCCAGGAGTCCTTAGGGATCACCAACTCTGTCTCACTTCAACTGGAGAAACTGAGATCTCAGAAGGGGAAGGAATTGTCTCTGACAGGAGGCCCAGAGAAGAAAAGTCGTGTTTTACCTAAATTCTCGTTCATTTTGAGTTTTTCTAAAGTGATCTTGTGTTTTGTTTGTTTCCAGTTCCATCAGCTGACCAGGCTTGTGGTCCTTCCTCGTGGAAGGAAATAACCACTTCCATACTTTCTGTTCTTCTGTCTGTGCAGGTGACAGGTCCTCGGGAACCCAGCAGGTTGTGTTTGAGAGTTTCTGTGGCCAAAAAGTCCATGGTGAAGGCAACCTGGGCAAGCATAACTAGACTAAGTTGGGTGCGGCAGGGGGACACAGTAGTGAGAGTGAGCACTGAGCCTGGAGTTGGGAAGACTCGTCTTCCTGAGCTCAAATCCAGTCTCAGACACTTACTGTCTGTGTGAACTTGGGCAAATCACTTAATCTGTTTGCCTCAGTTTCCTCACCTGTAAAATGAGCTGGAAAAGGAAACAGCAAACCTGTCCAGTGTCTTTGCCAAGAAAACTCCAAATGGAGTCATGAAAAGTCCGGTATGACTGAAACAACCAAACAACCACAAAAGTAAGGAAGGCGGGAGATCAGCAGCTTAGAGATGGTCTAGTCCAGATGTGTCCAAATTCTAGCCAAAATGGTGCCCCCCCCCCCCCCGTCCCCGAATAAAATGTGATTGGGGAATGTTGAACAAGATGAATTTTTAAAAATAGTGCAACACAGATCCTGTTCTTAAGTCACAATGCCCCCTGTAAGGATTCATTTTGTTTCTGAGTCTGAGACCACCTGTGTGCTCCAACTCACACCTGAACAAGAACCCGGTGCACAAAGCTCCTGAATTCCTCCAGTGAGAGGGAACTCACTACCCAGAAAGGCAGCAGTCCCTACCCTGCCCCTTCCCCTCCTCCCCCATTCTGTTTTCTTTCCTCTGTCTCTCGGTATAAGTCTCTACATCTCCTTACCCCAGAACTGAGAGGGACTTCAGAGACCCCAGTCCTGTGAGGGAATTCCCATACAGAAAATGGTCAAGGACAGTGGGCTGGCTGGCAAGTCCCATTGGTTAACTGGAAGCAGTGGGGGAACAGAAGAAGACAGAGCCTGCCACACTCATGGGAGAGCTGGACCAGGGCCTGTTCCCAGCCGCCGGTTCCCAGAAGCCTTTTCATTAGGAGCATGACCAGTTTCCACAAAGCAATTGCTCCCAAGGCCTATTCGACCAAGGGCTGTGTGTCTATCAAGGGTTTTGTGCCAATTCTACCAAGGAAATAAAGGCCCTGGAACTTGTCTTTTAAAGGGTCAGCAGGAGGGGGAGCAAAGGACCCACTTTATATGCTGGCTCAAATGCTAATCCCTCCATTATTCAATGCTCAGCTGAAGAGAAATCTTACAATGGGGGAGAAAACACACTGGATCCATTGGCCAGGCTGTGGGGGCCTTTACCCAGCATGCTGCTGCTTCCTTAAGATTTAACTCCTTTAAGGAAGATAGATGAGAAGTGGGAAATACAGAATGCATATGGCAGTGTCTGGCATTGTAGGCAGAAGAGAGAGAGAGACAGAGAGAGAGAGGAGAGACAGAGACTGAGAGAAAGAGAGAGAGGAGAGACACAGAGAGAGAGGGGAGAGAAAGAGGAGAGACAGAGAAAAGAGAGGGAATCAGAGAGAAGAGAGGAGGGCAGAAGGGATGGATGGGCAGGGGGAGGAAGGGGGAGGGGCACTTGCTTAATTTGACCCAAAACAGTGACTGGTCAGGTTTTCAGCAAACCCGCTGCATGTGAGAAGCAGCAGACCCACTTCCGGCTGGTGGTTACTCGCTTCATGGCCATGTTGGGTGGGAACCGATGGGGGAGTGAAGCTCTTTGGTGCAGTTAATGAGGGGGCTCCCTCCACAGCCACAGAACCATGAAACTTGGGGTTTTCCGATTTAACCAAAGCAAGGAAAGGGACCCTGACCACTGCCAGGAAGAGGCTAAGAGCCCCAACAGCTTGTGTAAAAATAGTTCGGGTTTCTCGGCCTTATCGTGTGGCCACCCTGGGAGGCTGCTAGGGAGTCACCAGGGGACAGGAGAGGAACAAAATGCACAGAGCGGGCACAGGCTTGTCCCAATTACCCCATTTTGCAGTGCTGGGCTGGCTTCTGGTACCTGTGCTGAGCCTTGAGGGAAAAGAAGCATTCTCAATGATGGAGAAGAAGAGGGAGGGCATTCCAGGCCTAGGGACGGCCACTGGGAAAGCCTGGAGACAGCACTTCAAATCTGGGTCAACTGGCGGCTCGACATCATGTAACCCACAATGTTTAACCTGAACAAAAGATTTGGGTAGGACAAGAAAGTTGTGCCAAGCACTGTAAGAGGAGAGCATGGTATGGGGGGTGGAGGACTTGAGTTGAAGTCAGAAAGATCCGGGTCCAAATCCTGCCTGGGATACTAACCCCCTGGGTCGTTCTGGAAAGACACTACAACTCTGTATCTCCATTTCCTCATCTGTAAAATGAGGGTGTTAGACTGGACACCTTAATGTTCCTTCCATTTTGAAGCCTATGACCCTTGAAGGCTGTCATGGAAGGATCAGACCTCTGTTTAAGCCTGGCCCCAGAGGGCAGAGCCAGAAGCAGACAGAGGGATGCACAAACAGGCTAAACATTTAGGCTGTATGTTAGAAAAGAGCTTCATTAAGAGCACTGTCTCTGGAATCAGCAGAGATGCTAAGATTTGGAGTGCAAAGAGCTGAGTTCAAATTCCAATGTATTAAAACGAAGTGGGCAGCTAAGTTGTGATGTGGAAACAGCATCAGGCCTGGCATCAGGAAGACTCATCTTCCTGAGCTCCAATATGGCCTCAGACACTTACTAGCTGTGTGACCCTTAACCCTGTTTGCCTCAGTCTCCTCATATGTAAAATGGGCCAGAGAAGGAAATGGCAACCCCATTCAGTGTCTTTGCCGATACAACCCAAATGGGGTGACAAAGAGTCAGATAAAATGACTGAACAACAACAAAATGAAACCAAAATAAATCAGAGCTCAGTCTAGAACCCAGATATCCAGAGACCCCGTACAGCACTGTTTCCACAATACCTCAGGCCAGTAGACCATATTTATTAGCTATGTTAATTAAAAGATATTTTTGAAATGCAATCCTATATGGAGAGATAATAAGCCCACTGCCCACCATCAGGGGGTGGGCAAAAGTGGGGGGGCAGGAAATTGTTCCTTAAGCAGCCCAGGAATCATAAGCACTGTAATTACACTTAAAAGACACAAGCAAATATAGACTTAAGTAGTATCTCTGGAAATGCTGCTGATTGATACTTCACGCTAATTCTTGGGTTCTGTGCAGGGAGGCCAGCAAGGAGAAGAGCTTCCCTGGGGTCTGGGCAATCATGGCTAGGCCCTGTTTGAGGATCTGTAAACAGGTACCTTCTAATGTCACTGATTTTTACCCCAATGCTTCACTCTGCCTCACTTCCTTGCTGAGTCTCCAGGGATATAATTTAGTTAATTGGTAACAAACCTCAAAATACACACACGCGCGCGCACACACACACACACACACACACACACACACACACACTGTCTCTGTGTCTCTCCTTTCTCTTCTCTCTCTGTCTCTCCTCTCTCTTCTTTCTCTGTCTCTCCTCTCTCTTATCTTTGTCTCTCCTGGGCTTCTGTGCCACACCTTGGTAAAACAAATAAAGACAAAAATAGTTCAAGAGTTTCTTGCAAAAGTTTCTCCATGCGGAGCTTTTGGTTGAATAGTTTTGCCTTGAGTTTCAAGGGCTCACACACAACTGATCCTCACCGTAGTGAAAACAGCAGCAAACACCGACTCTAGAGTAGGCCGGGCTACATCTGGACAGCCCTTTCACAGCTTACGCTTGGTGTGACCAGGAGGAAGTCACTTAAGGGCTTGAGGTTACAGAAAGGAAGTCAGTGACCACAGGGGACAAAACACTTTGCTCTACCCCAAAAACCATTCTTTGTGAGCCTCAATTTCCTCGCCTGCAAAAGAAGGTTGTACTAGAAAGAAAAGTCACTAAAGGTCAACAGAGGACAACATGGTGTAATGGATGCTAGATTTGGGAATTAGAAAGCCTGGATTCAAATCCTCCCTCTGACACTTAGAAGAGTCTGGGGACCTAGCAGCCCTCAGTTACTTCATATGTAAAATGAGAAAGCTGGATTTAGTGCCTTCTAAAATAAAGTCCTTTCCAGCTCTCAATTTCTGATGCTGCTAGAATCCTGATGTCCAAGGGTCCTCTCCCAGCTCTAAGGACCTGGTATCCAGACAAGCGGGTTTCATACCTGGCTCTGTCTTTTACAAGTCATGTGACCTTTGGGCACGCTGCTTAATTAACGTCTTGGAGCCTCAGGTTCCTCACTCATAAAATGAGGATAATACAATTATCACTCCCCTATCTCACAGTTTCGGGGAGGATCAAATTAGCTAATGCCTCTAAAGCACTCAATAAATGGAAACTATCATTACCATCACCTCAACCATCACCATCATCATCATCATCTTCATCTTGTGATTTCTCTCAAGACCCCCCAGGAAGACTGGAGGGTTATGGTTACATAGGAACAAATTCTCAAAATCTCAGATTTGGAAGGTACCCCAGAAGGTAACCCAACTATGGGTCAGTCAACGCCAGAACAAGAGTCACAGCCATAACATCCCCAAGAAAGGCTCAAAGACCTCCAGTGACAGCGAATCCCTTCTTTTCTGAAGCAGTCCATTTCACTTTTGAATGGCCTTCACTGTTAGGAAGTTCTGCCTGACATCAAGCTTAAATGTACCCCTCTGCCACCCAATGTGTCCAGTTGGGACCAAGCTGAATCCCCCTTCAAATACTTGAAGACAATACTTGTATCCCCACTAAATCTAACCTACTGGCTGCCACACCATTCCTGAAACACTGCACTCCATCGGAGCACAGCTTTCCAGATGTGGTCTAATCAAGGCAGAGTTCAACAGGACTGGATGGATATTTTTCAATGATTAATGTAGCCTAAGGTCACTAATTCACTGCTGGTGGAGCACAGGATTGGCCCAACCATTTTGGAAAACAATCTGGAATTATGCAAGCAAAGTTACAAAATTGTTTGTCCCCTTTGACCCAGGAATTCCATTATTGGGTTTATACCCAAAGGAGGTTATTGACCATGAGAGAAGATCTAATTATGCAAAAATATTCCTAGCAAAAATATCTGTAGCAAAACTCCGAGAACAAAACACATGCCCAGTGACCAAGGAGTGGCCTGGTATTTGGTTATATGAACATAAAAGAGCGCTACTGCATTGTAAGAAAAGACAGAGAGTTCAAACAAATGTGGAAAGGACTGTATTGAGTGACACAGAAAGAAGAAAAAAGAAAGGAAAGAATGAGTTACTACAAGCATATGAATGGAGGCAGTTTCAAAAGGCAACAAAACAGACCAAAAACATTGCATGATGTAAAGAATACATGCACCATTGTTTTTTACAAATGGAAAAGTTCTCATGGATAGATCACAGGTATTTTCAATTCCTCACTTTTTTATGCTGTTTTACTTCATTGTTGATGGGATTGACATTGTACATGAAGAGGGATTTAATTTTAAGTAACTATATTGGCTTTCCATTAGCACAAGCCCTCTTTGCTCATTCTCTTGCTTCCAATTATTATCTTTTTTTTTTGGTCTACCATTAGGTTGTTAGTACCCACTAAAAGCTCCAGGTAATTAACACTCCCGACTTTCTTTTAGGATGGTGACTCTCTTTTAGCTTCAACCTTGGTTACCCCTCTCCTTGTGGCTACCATCGTGACACATCCTTTTAAACGTGTTAGTGAATTTCTCATTAGCCACACTGGTCTCTTTATACATCTCCCATCCCCAGTCCCAATTTCTTAATTTAAATCTTCTGTGTTTGTGTCATCCGAATTTTATACTATTTTGCCATTCTCCCATCCTACATCCAAATTCCATCTCTGCTCCTTATTACCTATGGGGCTTTGAGAAAGTCAGTTTTTTCTTGTGGGCCTCAGTTTCCTCATCTGAATAAAAGAGCTGAACCAGCTGATTTTTAGGGCCCTTCCAGCTTGGAATCCTATGATTCAATCTCACCTCTGATACTACCAGTGACCACTGGAAAATCACAACCTCCTCAGGAGAGTTTCCTTATCTGTAAGATGAGAATTCTGGATTATACATCTTTGAGGTCCCTTCCAACTCCAGCCTATGATCTTCTGGTCTTGTGATCTCTAGAGACAATGACCATTACAGAATTTTAGGCTAGAATTTCGGAACCTGTATATAGGGGAAGACCCATCCATGACCAGCTGTCTTCTCCAACACTATGGAATTTAAGGTTTTCCTTATTTCTAATTGACCAACCAGTTGTTTGGTTTTTTCCTGGTTGTGTAAGCTTCCTCATTAAAATATATGCTCCTAGAAAGTAGGGACTATTTCAGTCTTTGAACTTGCATGGGACAAGTGCCTGAAACAAAGATCAGCTTAATAAATACTTGTTTTCTGACAGAGTGAATGGTGGCTCTTTACAATGGGGGCCCAACCCATCTCTGATGCATTTTTCACTATACTGCAAAGTGCTGAAATTGGACGGGAGTTCTGGCAATCATCTAGGGCCACCCCTTCTTTTTTTACCCATGAAGCTTGTTAGAGAGGTAACAGCTGACAAGGTTACCTAATGAGTTAATGATAGAATGGGGGTTTGAACCCATGTTTGCCCATGACTTTTTCCCACTATACCCAACTGCCTGACAAGTGGCATCAAGTAACCAATGACTGTCAGGCTCAACGCCGTCATCTCTAGAAGCAAATATGTCCCAGGCAGCTGTTTCCAAGATAGCACCAGCTCAGAGATAAGTGATGTCAGTCACCTATCTGATGCACCTATCTGGGGCTTCAAGGCCTCCAGTCCTAATGATGTTGGGAATCACTGGCATTAACTCAAAGCTGCATCTGTTTGACTCGCTTTTAACCTCAGTCATGGGAGTGGGGACAGAGGGTGGGGTGGGGACATCTCCCTGGAAATAAATATCAAAAGGAAACATCAAAATTCACATGGATATGAAAACATAATCAAGACAGACTGAGAAGTGACCAAGTATAAGGGGAATAACCCCCTATCAGAAGGCATGTACCTGAGCATGTGGATCACTTATCTGCTGTGTGACCCTGTATGACCCTTCTGTGGTCAACAGTTTCTTAATCTACCACATACACAGCATGTTTTACATTTGTTTGCTAAAGTGAATGAACAAACATTTGTTTGTTAAACTGAACTGAATCCATAAAATGAAGGGGTTAGATTAGATTGGAGTTCTTAACCTTTTCTGAGCCATGGATCCCACCCCTTCGACGGGTCTGGTAAAACCTATGGACCCCTTCTCAAGATAATAGTTTTAAATACCAAAATAATGAAATTGAACTAAAAGGAATCTACATATACTGAAATACAGAATATTACAAAAAAAAAAATTCACAGACCTCAGGCAAAGAACCCGGTGCCTGAACAATCTCCACGTGTCCTTGGAGTTTCAATATTCTGTTCTAAGGTCATTTCCAGCATGACAATCTAATGTTCTATGATCTAAAGCGCCTCCTGGCTCTAATAATCTTTGTTCTAAGCTCCGTCCAAGTTTTGGCATTCTCTGCTCTAAAATTCTTCCTCCTTCTAACATTCTGCGCCTGAGGAACCCTCTCAGTTCAGACGGTCTAAGTTCTAAGGTCAGGGCTCTAACACTGCATGTTCTAAGGCCCCTTCTTGGATTTATGTTTTATGACTGAGAACAAATAGGACAATGAAATTAGTTCCTTTTGAGGGGATGGTGGAAAAAGTCCTGGACTTGGAGACAGAAGACTGGATTTCAAATCCAGGAACCCGGGAAAGTTTCTATCAACATTCTTAGGTCTCAGTCTCCTCATCTGTAAGATGAGGGGGGGAAGGACACAGAGTAGTGACCTTGCTCAAATCTAAGCTCCAATGAAGACAGTACAAAGAGCAGTAAGCACCCCTGCCCCACTCCTTCCAGCGAGGCATCCAGAAGGCATGGGAGAAGCTGAGCCAGCTAGAAAAAACAGGTCAAGATGGGTCAAGAGCCGAGGACATGTATGTGTAACATGGAGGCCTGGCTTCAAATCACCAGATCTCCCCACAACTGACTGAGGGAGCCCCAGGGGTCTTATGAGCTTATGATTTAAACGTCTCCACCCTCCTCTTCTGAAAAAGGAAGACTCTGGTGTGTATTCAGGCTTCTTTCCAGGAGAATGGAACAACCGAAGTGAGATTCAAACCCATACCTTCCTGGCCCCCAGGCTTTTTATACAGGAACGGACAAGAAGCAAACACGAAAAAGGCAAAGACAGTAGGAGATTGAGTACTTCCCCTTCAAGGAACAGGTGCCACTCAAAGTGTTTCCCCAAACCGTGAGCATAAGACAAGATGAGTGGGTCAGTCACTGAAGGAGGAAGTGGGGGATGGGAACTGGGCTTTCATAGCTGTCTAAGAAACTAAGAGGGGATTACCAGCTAACCTGTTGGTAAGAGAAAGGAAGTGGACCCCATATCCTGAGGGCCGGTCACCCATTCTTTGCTATCAGAATCCATTTTTCACATTTCAGCAGCAAGATTTCAAATAATTCATAGAACTTTGGTGTTAGAAAGGTCCTTAAAACATAGACTGTTGGAACACAGACTATTAGACATGGGAAGAAACTTTAGGATATTAGAACATGGGATATTACAGCTAAAAAGGAACATGACAGTGTAAGAGCAGCCTAGAACACAGAAGCTAAGAACAGGAACGTATCTTCAGGTCACAGAAAGACCTGAAAATATAACGTCAGAGCTGGGAGGGGCCTTAAAATCTATAATGTCAGAACTGAGGGGCATTAGGGAGCCTCACGTTCCGTCTCTTCAGTTAGATGTGAGGAAACCAAGGCTCAGAAAATGGAACCTGGCACTCTTACCTGTCACAAAACCAATCAGAGCCAGCCCAAAGGTCTAGCTGCCTGACCTGCTTCCCCAGCCTGGGCATCTTCCCTCAAAATCATGTATATCCTATCTCTAGAATGTTTTCTTTGGAGTTAGCTGGCTTGAAAGTATTCTCTATCACCTTTAATACGCTGGCACAACGCCAGAAGGTAATTCATTACAGAAGTGACATCTCTGAGGTGGTCATCAATGGTTTAGGTTTAAAGGTGAGCCATGGTGGCCTAAAAGCAAAAGAATTAAGAGCTTAGGGGAGCTAAGCTCTGTCACTGCCATCTTTTGTGACACTGAACTACTCAACCTCCCTCTATAGGCCTCAGTGTTCCCATCTATAAAATGAGATTGGAATTCATTGCCTATCTCAAAGGTTTTCTCCCAGCTTTGATCATTCTCCTATAATAAGGTCCCTCTCAGGTCTGACATCAAGATGGAAAACCTTCCTAGAGATTAATTTTCCAATAATGGAATGAGCTACTGGGAGAGATAGTGAGTTCTCTGTCAAAAGGGGTATTCAAGTGAAGCTTCAACTATGTATTGGATTAGCTGACATTGGGTTCCCTTCCAACTCATAAATTATATTTTAATAGGCTTCAAAATGTTCTCAGGAAGCATTCTCTATCCTTTTTTCCATGCTTTTTCCTACTGAGCAATCAACAAACATCTATTAAGGATACACTATGCCAGTATTAGATATAGAAAACAAAAATGAAACATTCCCTGCCCTCAAGGGCTTACTATCTCCAGATAAGGAAGACCCCCAAATTCTGCCCCCATCTTCTCTTCCATCCACAAACACAATTAGGAATACTCTATCACAGATGGAGTTAGAGGTCTGTCCAGCTCAAGGAGCAAAGCCCTAGATTAAACACCGGATTTCTTCCTCTGCTTGCACAAAACTAGACTATGGTAAAAGAGAAATCTCCCTTCTAGTTATTGCTGTTTCTTAAAAAAAATATACTTCATCTATTGAATTCAGAAACGTACACAGAGCAGCTCATGAAGTCCTAAGTCCCACAGAATGTTGGTATTGGAAGACACTTTTGTTATCTTGTAATGCAGCTGCCTTGTATTAGAGGGAGAAAAATCCAGAGCCCAGAGCTGGAAAGGTACCTGGTCAGCATGGCACAGTTAATTCGTGGCAGAGTCAAAACTAGACGATGAAATACCAAGGAAGTAAAAAGGCAGTAACCAGTGGCCACAGAACTGGCAAGATTTCCCATAAGCATTTAGGCAAGAAGATGGGGCTAAACCTGGAATCAGGAGACTTGAGTTCTACTCCCAACTTTGACAATGTGCGATTTTAAGCAAAACCCTCTTCCTCATTCTGGGTCTCTTTTTTCCTACTCTGTAAAAGAGGGAGTTGGACTGACTGACTTCTCAGGTTCCTCAAACACATGAGTGACTATATATTCTTGCATCAGGGCAGCTAGGTGGAGCAGCAGGTAGAGCATCTGGCCTGGAATCAGGAAGACCTGAGTTCAAATCTAACCTCAGACACTTCCTAGCTGTGTGACCCTGGGTAAGTCCCATAACCCTGTTTGCCTCAGTTTCCTCATCTGTAAAGTATAAAGTGTAAAGCTAGAGAAGGAAATGGCAAACCACTCCAGTATCTTTGCCAAGAAAAATTTCAAATAATGGGGCCATGGAGAGTCAGGTATGACTGAACAACAAATATTCCGGCATTCTACACTGTTAAGATCCCTCCAAGATTTCCTATTCTCTGTTCTCAGCTCCCTCCTGGCTCTGGCATTCCCTGTTTTAAGCGCCTCTCTCTAACATTCTCGGTCCTAAATCCTGACATTTCATGACATCCCATGTTCTAAGGTCCCTCCCAGCTCTAACACTGTGACTGTGTATTCTAACATTCTAGGTTCAAATGTGCTTTTTAGTGCTATTAGTCTGTGTTCTAGGTTTCAATATTCTTCCAGGTCTAATACTGCATGTGCTTTGAGATCTTTCTGAACGTGTACATTCTATTGGTGCTTGGATCTTCTGGCTTCCAGTCTCATGAACTGTTTCGGGGGGGAAAGCTCTGTCCCATCCCCCACACTGCTTCCTGTCTCACTCAAAGTTTAAATTTGAACTAAATTAAAGTTGTTTTAAAATGAATCCTCCAGTTATTCTCAGGCATTCAATATGCAGCACCAAATTCTAAAACTGCACATCTGTACACTAATTAAGATAAAAAACTGATCCTGGGCAACTAGTTCTGTGCATCGTTGCAAACGAGTCAAGGAAATGTCAGGGGTTTCCAGCAACTGCCTGATCACTGGGCTCAACTTGACATTCCCAATCAGCTGGAATTCAATACCTTTACCTAGCTGACCTTGTCCCTCCGTGCCTGCACATCAGCATAATAGACGACCTTGTTTAATTATGGTTCTGGCTGACAGGAAACAGAAGGCCATGATTTTCTGAGTCAACACCTGCTTCCTTGAATTTTCCCCATCCTCACCAACTGCTTGGTAGGGCATCAAACCCAATAGGACATCAAGCCTAGGAGAGACCAAAAACAGCCCCAGGGAACCAAAGGATCTCTTCTGAAAAACAGAGAAGAGATTGTACTTAGAGACAAAAAGTACTAACTGCAAAAGTCAGACCTGAATGGGAATTCCGGCTCCACTGTGTGGCCCCTGGGCAAGTCACAAATCTCTCTGAGTCTCAGTTTCCCCACTTGTAAAACTGTGGAGGGAAGAGGAACAAGCATTTATTAAGAACCTACTGGGTCCATATCATCTCAGTAGATCCTCACCCAAAACCCCAGGAGGTAGGCTGCCATTTATTGTCCCCACTTGACAAGTAAGGAAACTGAAGCAGACAGGTTAATAAATAATGGTGGCTTGTGAGATCTTTTTCATCTCTCAACCCACAATCTTCGGGATAGTTGATGAGTTTTACTCTGTCTTACCTGGTACTTTTTACTTCATGCTCTATAGGAAACAAACAGACTTCCCTGCACTATGCCACAGCGGTACAGCACTGAGCAAGACATTTTAAAGCCTCAGCTTTCTTATCTCAAAAATGGGGATAAAGATACTCCTGCTACCTATATATTAACAGGGCTGTAGTAAAAATTAAAGGAGATGTCTAGAAATGGGACTGATTAAACTATACAGCATTATACAAAAAAGGTAGCGGGGTCCCCAGTCAAGGATGTAGGATATGGGGTCAGGGATTTGAATCCTGTCCAAGTATTTTCTGCCTGTGTGGCCTTGGGCAAGTCACTTAGTTTTGCTGGGCCTCAGTTTCCTCATCTGTAAAACAGGGGAAGGGACAGGGGTGGTTGGACCAGATGATCCCTAGGGCCCCTTCCAGCTCTCAATCAAGGCTCTTAAATCTTACTGACTCCCATTACCAGTTAATTGACTGATGAGAAGCCAAAACCTCCCAGAGAAGGCTACACTCCCAAACTAATTTGAAAGCATTTATTAGGCAAAGCTATAGCCCTTTTGTGGGCAATGATTAACTTTACCCTACCCAGAAATACACATGTCGCCTAAATCCTCAGTACCCCAAGCTAGAGTGAGCTTTTTGGGTTTGTTTTCCCTTGTTTTTTTAATTTAACCAAGAATTTAACATTCTAAAAGGTAAATGAAAAAGTGAATCTAGTTGCATGGTTTCCATTTATATAACTTTTCTACAGCACATCAGTGATTTTCCTTTTTCCAGATATGGGGAGGGATGCAGCTTCCTGGACTGGTATATATTCCTGTGGGAAAGTAAACAGAAAACTATGTGTCTCTTCTTAATATATTAGTGCCCTGTAATCCAGACCATATGATCAATAGGCTACAAAAAAATTAAATCAAACTGACAGGCTTAGGCAAAATGCGGAGAAACATTCTCCCCCCTCTTGGCCCACAAAAGACTGTGGCGTGTGGAATATTAAAATCACATGCTCTTGTGTTATTAATTTTTCTCTTGGAAGTCAAGTAAGAGCTTTCCTGCATGAATTTCTCAATTGGATGTTTACCCATCACTCTAAAGGCCTTTTGAAGGGGAATTTCATGCCAAAGCTGTCAGGGTAGACAGTAATCCTGTCATTTGTTGGACATGTATGCTTCTGAGTACCTAGGACAAGGAGTTGCATCATCAGAGAAAGTCACTCTATTGTCCCAGTTTTCAAAGAAATCCCAACCCCTGAGGCTGGGCTCCAAAAAGGTAGGTGTGCTTTTTCATTAGTAAAAGCAGACCCCTTACACAATACAACTGGGTTGGGGAGAAAACCAGAAAGTTAAAAATAAACAAAGCCAGGTGTGGGGAGGGTGACTTTGGGATATAACAATATGGGATCACAAGAGTTAACCCAGAAGGCAGAAAGGTAGACCATTGAACACACAGCATGTCAGACCTGGGAGGGAGCGTCCAAACACTGAGGGTTAGACTTTGGAATATAGAAAGCCAGAGGTTTACCAGACCTTAAGATCAGCTGGGCCAACCCCTTCATTTTACAGATGATGAAACTGAGTCTTGGACTTGATGCAAACCCCACAGGTAGTTATTTAGCAGAACCTGTTCTTCACACAAGTCATTTCCATCTTGCCACTGTCATGCAAAGGTTGTCTCCTATGCTGACACCTTCCAGGGGAAACCTTTCCCGATTCCCTTATGATCCCACCCTCCAGAGTTTGACAACTTTGCATCAGTTTAAGAGGCTAGCTTCTTCCCCAGGTAAAGTGAAATCTCCCTAAGGCAGGGGCTGTCATGTTTGTTTCCGCATTCCTAGTGCCTAACACAGTATTTGTCACATTGATAATTCACAGGTTCATAGATGGAGAGACCCTCTAGTCCAATGTCCTTCATTTTACAGATGAGGAAACTGAGGACCCAAGGCCACAAGGATAATTTTCTTCACTATTTCCTTTTTTATTAATTTTTGTTTGTCGTCATGACAAGATCTGGCTTATTGTAGTGGAGAGGGAACACTATATCTGAAAGTTAAGGTAACAAAAATAGTCAATAAGAGTACTGAAAAACTGCTATTTATCTATTTCTTGCTTTGCAACAATGGTTTCTTTCCAAACTCCTTGCTGTCCTAGGAATATCAAAAAAAGGAGGGTTTCCCCAAACCGAGTTTCCCCCCTAATAAAAATCCAGGGTCCCTGGAAAATGCTTCAGAAACTGAAGTCCACAGACCAGAGGAAAAACAATGACACTGACACAAAAACCTGTCAAGCTGCTGCTTTCCCAAATCACCAAGCTGTCCCCAGGGACCAAACAGCAACAGAGTTAGAATCTCGACTCCCCTTTCCCAAACAACTTGCAAAGTACTTTTGTTCGCTCAGAGCAAGGATTCTCATCCACATGGAATTCATTTACTGGGAATGGGGTGGGGGACTCCAAAGGTCTTCATAGTCTCCCCCCACCCCCAAAGCAAAACCAACATCCAGGTAAACACCAGGGCCCAAAATGCCCGCTCCAGCAGGTTGGCAGTAAATAGCCCGATTGCAAGGACCTACTTTCCCAGGCTGCAGCCCACCGCTACAGGCAGACTCCCCCCCCCCCAAGTTAAGGTTTTAATTTAATTGCTAATCGGCTCCCAGTGCAAGATAATAAGAGGGGCCCAGGATTTGGCCCACCGAGGCAATTCCTTTACACAGCAGTTTAACTCCTAATCGCAATTTAGTGCAAGGGGACGGGGATATGTTTGCCGACCTCCAGTGACCTCTCTTGCCTTATTTGCATTATTTCACCTAGAGCTGTTTGGTCTTAAAGGGGCCACACTCCTTTTACAACTCCTGCTTACTACCCTCCCACCCCTCCTCCCCAATCACAGCAACTCTAGCATCGCGAGCTCTGGGTAGCTTAAGTGGTGGCCCCAGGTAGAAGACAGCTCCTAGGCTGGATCTGGTGGCACCCCTAGGTGCCCTGCTTGGGGGGGGGGGGGGGGTTGGGGTGGGGGGGGGGGGGGGGGGGGGGGAGATTGGGTTGGGGGGATGGAACTAGTGGGGGAAGCCAGAGCACACAGGAGAAGCTGAGGGAGCCCCATCCAGTCTCCGACCTCCCCCATCACTTCAATTCCTATATGCTGGAGGGATAAATCCCTTTCCAAGGAGGCTGGGGTCCCAGGGCTCCACGGGCCCTTTAAAGATATTCAATTGGGAAGACAGATGTTATCCTTTGTGGCGCTCCGCAGCTACGGAAGCTCGAGCTCTTCCCCTGCCCCCTTCCAACTTTTCCATATTTCCTATGGAGGCCCCAGGCAGCAGCTAAAAAGTGAGGACCGCACCCCACCCGCAATCCTATCCGCTCAGGCCCTCGTCCCCCCCCCCCCCCCCATATGACAGGAGCCCAGCGGTCCCAGTGGTAAGCTGAGCTCCAGGTGAGATGGTGCGCCTGGAACACACTCGGGATGGGGGCAGAAAGCGTGCTTGGCTCTGCCAAGCGAGAAGCGCCAGGCCAGGGGTATGGAGGAGAGGAGAGACGGCTGCTGTGTTTACCCCGGGCCCGGAGAGACACAGGGTCATCCATTTCGCGGGGTCCTGGCCCCTCTTCCTCAGCCCTTGCTCCGGATCTTGGGGGACAGCAGCCTGGTCCTTCCCCCAGTTTCCCCGGGCAGGGAGCTGGCACTTGCCAAACTCCTGTCCCAAGACTGCGGGGACTCTGAGCTCCAGCCACAGGTACAGCTGCTGCAGTCGAGCCCCGAGCCCCTACCTTGCATCGTGGGGCAGCTACTGCACGGGACACCCCGAGCCCAAGCGGTGCGGAGCGGGGGAGGAGCTCGGAGCTGGGCCGGGGCAGGAAGGAGTTAGGAGCCGGGGCGCGCACAGTTGGCGGGGCAGGGATGGGACGCGGGGTCCGGGGGCAGGGGCAGGAGCCGAGGGCCCGGCTCGGCAGCTCGCTCACCCATGAAAAGGCAGAAGAGGTCGAGGCAGATGAGCAGCACTCGCTTGCGGCCGCCCTTCCCGGGGTTGTTGTTCAGGGCCGGGCTGCCCCCGTTCTTGCTCTCGGGCGGGATCGCCTTGTCGTACTTGTAGTTCTGCATGGTGTTTGGGACACGGTCCGAGGCTCCGAGGTCAGCACCCGCCGCCAGTCAGAGCCTGCGAGCCGGGAGGCAGGCACCCGAGTCCGGGGCTCGGCGCCCCGCCGCCGCCGGGGCTGAGAGGCGACCAAGCTCCTCCCGGGCCCGCCGAAGGCGAGAGGCAGTCGGGCTGGCAGCGGGCTGGGGTCCGAGCTTCGCTCCTCCTGGCTGTCTCCTTCGGTTCTCCCCAGCCCCGAGACGTCCACAGTGGGAGGAGGCTGAGGCAGCAAGAAAAAAAAAGGGGGAAAAAGCAACTCAGCCCAGAAACTTTTCGCCAAACTACGGCTCGTCCGAATCCCGGAGCTGTGCGTGTGCGTGCGAGTGCGCGGCGTGTTTGTGTGCGTGTGTGCGCGCGTGTACCGCGCCCCCGGCAGCTGGCTCCTTAATGAATGGTAGCCCAGGGCGAGCAGAGCGATCGCGGAGGTCGCGGGCCGGGAGCCGGCTGTCCCAGAGGGGCTGCGCCCGCGGCTCAGGCTGCCTCCGAACTCTGGGATCGCCCCGGAGGTTTTCGGCACTTTTATTTCACCGTCGCCTTCTGCAGCCCCCCCTTCTCTCCCTCCTCACTTGGCTCGGATGGGATTTCGAAAGCACAACCCCTTCCTTAAGCTGCCTAAGACGTAGGATAATTAAGGCCACATTTCCCCCCACCCCCTTTCCTAAAAAAAATAAATAAATAAATAACTCCGAGGCTCGGGAAAGGCAAAGTTTTCTCAAGTTGGGATCCGGGAGCCCCTAGCGTTCAGAATGGCGAAAGCTAGCCGGAGATGAGAAGTCGGGGGGCGGGGCGGGGAAAAGACACAAACACAGCTCTGGCGGGGAGGGGATGAAATCGGGGTGTCCTTCTGCAAAACCACCTGGGGAGCCTGGGATCCCCGGAGAAGCCCCAGACGCCTGGGATAGAGCCGGACTGCAGGCCGCCCAGCTGCTGGGCTGCGGGTCAGGTTTACCTCTGCAGCTCCGCGCAACACTGTATCAGGCACCGGGCCGAGAATCAACTTCCATTAGTATTTTTTTTCCACCGTGGGTGGTGGGGGGGCTAAGAAGAGGAATATGTAGCTCGGCCGGTTGTGGGGGAAGGGGAGGCCCGTGGTGGGGGAGGTGTCGTTTCCATCCGCTTCGCGGCGCGAATTAGGGTCAAACCAACAAGTGTTCTAAATTTGGAGGAGTTCAAAGGCAGGAGGGAAAGTCAGGGAAAGCAGCGTGGAGGAGGCGGGACTTTAGAGGGTTTCTGGATACAATGTAGCACTCCTGGGACCGGCACTATTGGCCGCCGATTGTTTCGTGGGATTTCCAGTCGAAAGGGCAGGGTGAGCATCTAGTGGGGTGTCATTTCCTGAAATCTGTAGACGGGCTTGGGATGTTTTGTTAATCGACAAGCATCTATGAGGCCCCACGATGTGCCAGGCGTTGTACTAGGAGTTGTATTTGTCCCACCCATTACTCTACCTCCTGTCTTCCTACATAAAAACAAAACAGCCCTTGCCCCCAAAGAGTTTGCATTCTATGGAGAAACATTTACACACGGAAATAAAGGGAAAATAGCCTAAGTAAATACAATGTAATTGGGAGAAGGCAAGACGGGTCAGAATTGGCTCGGTAACAAGGCCTTGTACATCTTTGAATTTGGGGAAGCAGACCTGTAATTTTGTTGGGTTAAGGACCTGGGGACGGGGTGGGGGTGGGACTCCCCTGAGCAATGTAGCTGGGCACCTGATCCGAAGTTTTACAGTTGCTTGGGAGCACAGAGACGTCGTTAGGTGCCCAGCCAGTTTGGATCAGAATCAGGAAGTGAACTCAGGACTTCATGACACTGAGGCCAGCTCTCAGTCAAACAGCTAGTCCGTATTTATTAAATGTCCTCAACATTTCAGGCCTTTCGGTTACAAGTACAAAGAATGAACTGATCACTGCTAGAAAGAAGCTTATGTTCCAATGCCCCTCCCATGGTAACCCCTTAATGTTTGTTCCACTGACTTATCTTGTCTTGACCCTCACTTTGTGGAGGAAGAAAGAGGTGACCCAGTCAGTACAGAGAAATAGAATTTGAACCCAGAACCTCTGACTTCCCTAGGAAAAAACCATGTGTCAGCCTTCTTTCCTTAACCAAACTCTTCTAGAACTAGGTGCTAACTATTCATTAGGCTTACCATTTCAATTCCTTATCTTTAAAATAAAAGAATTGGATTAGAGGGGCTCTAAGGCCCCTCACAGCTCTCAATCTATGATCCTATGACACCCCCCCAAGACATCCCTCCCCTTTGAATATTATATTGAGTTGATCATTGGCTATGGGTGCCAGCCTCAGAATGTAGAAAGAACTTAGGAGAAAAGTCAAACTACTTACCTTGGCATTCAATGCCCTTCACATTTTAACTCCCAGCTACCTTTCCAGAGTAATTTCATTTTAACCCCTTTCAAAACCTCTAGGTTTGCATCACACTGGTTTTATAGAAGTTTGTCCCACCCATTACTCTACCCCCTGTCTTCCTGCATTTGTCCCAGCAGTCCTGCCTGCCTAGAATGAGCTCCCTTCTCACTTCAGTCTCTAGAATTAAGGTTCTAATAAGATGTCACAAAGCTTCTCCCAATTCCATCCCTCGACTCTGGCCAAATATTAGTCCCCCGCTCCCTCCCCCAAAAAACTGTACTTTAAACTATAACCCAGACAGCTAGATGGCTCATTTGATGGAGTCAGGAAGACTTATATTTAAATCCATCCTCAGATACTTAGTAGCTCTTCAACCCTAGGCAAGTGAGTTAATGTCTGTTTGCCTCAGTTTCCTCAACTTGAAATGGGGATAATAATAGCACCTGCCTCCCAAGGTTGCTGTGAGAATCAAATGAAATATTTGTGTTATTTCTTACAATTATTATTAATCATAGGATGATAGACTTGCAGCTGGAAGGGACCTCAGAGGTCAGGTCCAAACCCCCTATTTTACAGATCAGGCACCTGAGGCCCAGGGAATTGCAGTGACTCACCCAAGGTCACAGAGGTGCAAGTGTCAGAGGCAGAATTTAAATCCAGATTCTCTGTGAAGAATAGAAAGTCTTTGAGGGAAGGAAGAATACCCCATCTGTCTTCTGTCTTCAGCACCTGGAACATATTTGGTGTATTGGTTGTTGAATCGAATTGATAGGTTTTCAGTGTGCTGTGTACAGTGCCTTAAAGTTTCAATATTCATGAAACTCAGGCTGAGCTCACAGCATCACAAATTTAAAGATGAAAGATCATATCATCTAACCTCCTTATTTTTACAAAGAAAGAAACAGGCAAAAGGAGGTGCGTTGGATTGTCTAAAGTCACTCTGCCAGTATTTGAATCTAGGTCCTTAGAAGTCAAATCCAATGTCTCTCCATCATCCCAAGCTCTAGATCTTATGAGGAGGGATTTGAACTCAGGTCTCTCCTGACTCCTAGCCCAATACCCTTTTTCCAACATCATGCTTCCTCCTTCTTTATTAGCAGAAGTATGAGAAGCTGCCTTGGTCAGGACACAGGGACTCAATGACCACAGCTCAGATGCTATTTTGAAGCAATGATTTCATTTAGCCAGGCTCAGAGTAATCCCCTCTGCAGCAGCAGGCCCTGTCAGTAATCACAATGACCATTTTCCTTTATTAGCCATCATTTAACCCTGTTTGCCTCAGTTTCCTCATCTATAAAATGAGCTGGAGAAGGAAATGGCAAACCACTCCAGTATCTTTGCCAAGAAAACTCCAAATGGGGTCACAAAGAGTCAGGAACAACAGAAATGCCTAAAAGTAACATTGACTGTCTGCCATTCACTGGACCTTAATCATTTGTTGCTGGCACTTGAGTTATTACATTTTTCAGTGCACATATCTTATCTCACAAACCAGATTGTAAGCTCCTTGAGGTCAGGGACCATGATAAAGAATCACAGATCTGGTGCTGGAAGGAACCCCTGGGGATAGACATATGGTCTGGCCCTTTCATTTTACAGTTGAGGAAATCAGTGCCAAGAAGTTTAAGTGACCTGACCAAGGTCACAGAGCATAAGAGTTAGAGGCATAATTCGAACGCAGGTTCTCTGAAAGTCAGTTCTCTTTTCATTACACTTTGCTGTCTTCCCCAAATAACATTTCCAGGTTAATTAATACTAACAATATTAATAATAGCTTGCAAAAAATAGTAGCTTGCATTTATATAGTATTGAAAGTCTGATAATGAAATCTGCAATGGCCCGGGTCATAGCAACAGCAATAAAAACAACAAAACCTTTCAAACCTCCGTGGGCCTCAGTTTCCCTTTCTATGAAACTAGATTTTTCTCTGAGATCTCTTCCATCTCTGATATTCTATGATTTGAAATTCAAACTGTGGGCACACAGTCCTCCTTTTTGGCCACATTTCACAGGAATTCCCCATAGTTCATAAGCTGCTGTTAACAGAAGTTGATCTGTTCTAAGACCAAATGGGCCATTTGGCATGCTGTGTGTGTGTGTGTGTGTGTGTGTGTGTGTGTGTGTGTGTGTGTAGGTGCCTGTGAGGGTATGTGCCAAGAGGAGAGGAAAATAGATATGGTCATTGAATACAAATCAATCAAATAAAGTTTTTTTTTTTAAAGAAAAGGTAGCCTAATGTTTTTCAGGTCGCAAGCCAATCTATAGTAGTAAAATTGGTTTCTAATTACAATACAGGCTACGTAATTCCAAATAACAAAAATTTGTCCTCACCTTCTACCCAAGAAGTTTATTTAGAAGTACTAGAAACTAAGCTGCAACTAGGATAGGAAACTGGTACTGTGTCCTAGGTCACTTAACTTTATGGGGGGCATATATATTACATTATATATAATATGGGGGGCATACATACATATATATATATATATATATTATACTCTAGCAGATAAGGAACACCTGAGCTTAGTACCTAGTTAGTGAAGCTTATTAGTTAGAATAGGAAGTTGCCAGATGCTTTGATCCAGGAAAACTATGAGTCAGGTGAACCCCTAGATCATCCTCCCTCACCACCCTCGTACCATCCCTAGGAATGATCTAGAGCTGTCCCAGGATCTCTGGTCATGAGATTTTTGTGTTCTGGGGTCTGTCTCCAACCTTTAAATGAATTGCTATGTAAAAATTTGGTTTCAGAATATATTTCTTGCTGTCTACCCAGAATATATTTTGGAGTTTGTATCCCACATCAAAATTTCTGGCTATAACTCTGGCTATGAAGGCACTGTGTCATAGTGGACAGAGGGATGGATTTGGAATCAGTAAGTCCTATGTTCTGATTCCAGCTCTGATACTATCTACTTATAGCAAGTCACTTAATTTCTCTGGGTCTCTGTTTTCTCCTTTATAAAATGGGGGTAATAATTCATGCAGCTCCT
Organism: Petaurus breviceps papuanus; assembly: GCF_028583685.1. Taxonomy (NCBI): domain Eukaryota; kingdom Metazoa; phylum Chordata; class Mammalia; order Diprotodontia; family Petauridae; genus Petaurus; species Petaurus breviceps. Next base: position 19,686,413 of record NW_027185852.1, on the reverse strand, counting down.
GCTTGCTGACGTTGTTGTAAGACTTTTAAGTAAGAAAATGATTATAATATAGAACTTTTAATTTTAAAATAGGCATTGAAAATTAAAATATCACCCTACCCAGGTGAATGCTTTTTCTGTAACTTCTCAAAACCCTTGCTGAGCCTTTTAAAGGGTCATTGTGTAAAGATGCTTGATTTTAGCCTTCCATTACCCAGTTTGGGCTCCTTGGGTTCTATTCAATTACCCATTAAAAAGGAAGGGAAATCTGTTATTGCAGCAACAAATAAAAGGGAAGTTGATGGGTGTTTAATTTCGAGTTTTCTGTTTCCCTTTACAAGACTCTGTAGGCTATAAACTTTTACACGTTCATAACAAAACTCCTCTCAGCATTAGATAGAACATGCAGCCACATACAAATAAGTGTTACATTTGGATGACATTTCCAGGACAAGGAACACTGGAGATACGCATTAAAAAGAATTCCAACAAGCTGTCAGTATGGGTGTCAGCTTCACTTCTAGTGATCGTGGGGAAAATGGAGGCCCCAGAGTCGAAGATCTGGGTTTGACTCTCTGCTGATAATCTCACTGGCTTCCTGGGCATCTCCACATCCTGCTGCCTGCTGTTCGGCTTGGTCCATCATCCCCATCACCTTCCACTGGAACCTTGGACTGTGCCGCTCGGAATCCACACTCTCACAGGTGAGCACTCAAGGATAGCCCTGACCAGTCGCCCACTTCATATGCCTTAAAGACAGCATCAACTTCTGCTTTCTCTTCTTCTCTCCAGAATCTATAGTAAGAAACTTTCGATTTGGGACTTCCTACAAGGAAGAGGAGAGAGCTCTCCTCCATCCACAGCACCTATGGCCACAAGAACATGCTGAGTCAGCCTGACTCAGAATTAAGACCCAGCTGTTACTCCTGCTTTCTACATTTGTCCCTGAGCAGAGCTGACCAAGTGGCAATCTTGAAATGTACTTTTCCAGCAATTTTGCCTGTTTGAGAGGTCTCAGATGTGTCCATGGACAGAAAGATGAGCCAGGGGACAGGAACCTTGAGAGAATTAGTAAGACAGAGAGCTAGGGTGAGGGTAAAATGCCCTGTTCAATAAATGTCCCACTAAATGTTACTTGTTTTAATGTTTTAAATATCAAACTCCCAAGAGAGCATAATAAAAGTTATAGGTTACTGTATGTTTTAAGTCTTTGTCAGTGCAAACTTATGAAGCTTTTATGGCTTTAAGCATTTCTTATGTTTGGAGGAAATAAATCGTTGTCCTACAAGACCTGATCTACATTGCACGTTGGAAGTTCTTTTCCAGCCCTCTTTGGGAAGAACCCCACCAGGAGCCAAACCTAAGCTTTAAATGATCTTCCCCAGGGCTCCAGGGGGGGTGTATAAGGAGCCAAAAAAGAGAAAAAAGCCTGAGCAGGCTCCCCCTAGGTCAGGACGAATCTAGGGAACAAAGACTCAATTGAACAGGCTAGGTATGGTTTTTTAAATATATTTTTAGCAGTAGGTGATTTACTCTTAATTACTACTAATAATTGATAATATAATTGATATTCATGATTAATAATTAATGTTTGAAGCAGCAGGGATAAAAAAGGAAAAGGACTCTCATACTTCAAAGGATTCCTGATTTCACCTGGTTGTAAAGGGGTGGGGAAGTGGAAGCTGCCTACGCTTACAGAAGCTACTTGATATCTCTAGTAGATAAATCATGGATCTAGAGTTAGAAACGCCTTCTAAAGCAACCTCCTCATTTTGCAGATGAGGAAACTGAGGCAAACAGAGTAAAGTGACTTGCCCAGGGTCACACAGCTAGTAAGTATCTGAGACTTAGACATCAGGAAGACGAGTCTTCCTGATTCCAGGAAGTGTGCCACTGTATAGTATTTGTGTATATGAATACATGTGTGTATTATATTTGTATGTATACACACACATGTAACTGTACCAGTATATGAGTACATGTGTATTATGTATATATACCTACACGTATTGTGTGTATGAACAGCTAGCTGGTGCAATGGATAGAATGCTGGGCCTGGAGTCAGGAAGGCTCATCTTGCCGAGTTCAAATCTAGCCTCAGATACTTCCTAGCTGTGTGATCTTGGGCAAGTCACTAACCCCTTTTGCCTCAGTCTCTCATCTGTAAAATGAGCTGGAGAAGTAAATGGCAAACTCCTCCAGTATCTCTGCCAAGAGAACCCCAAATGGGGTCATGAAGAGTTGGACATAATTAAAAACAGCTGAACAACAAAAAAACAACTGTGTATGTGTGTGTCTCTGCATTATATATACACACATATATCTATATATAAATGTATACACACACAGACATGCACACATATCTCATAGCAAGAACATTTAAGGAAGGCAGGGATAAATACCCTTTTGAGATTAATTTATTACCAGCCAACAATAGCACATCATTCTTAAACAGCTAACACCTCTAGGGAGACTTAAATCGGCTCTATTTCAAAGATCTCTTGTTACCTTATAATTCTTCTTCTTTTTTTTCTTTTTTTGAGTCCCAGGAATTTTAAGCACGAACTATTTCAGTTTCTCAAAGGTGTGAATCGTCCCTGATAGTCTTTAAGGGAAGAGGAGCTGGTCTCTGCGTCTAATGGAGGAGCCTGGGTGCTGACCTTCACCTTACCTCCAGACTAAGAGGAACCACTCTTTGCTGGGAGAGCCTCATTCCAGCTCCTTAGGAACCATTACTGCTGACCTCTGGCCTCGGCTGAGTTCAGGCTGCCCGTTGGTTGCTGCCTCTGTTTGGATTTTGTAACGTGAATGCCCACCAAGGACTTTGCTGGGGCCACCTAAGCACCGCTTCCCAGGAGCAGAAGCTTTTCTAATATTAATCATTTTAATGGACACCACCTCCCCAGGGAACACCGAAATGCTGACACCTCCATCCCAGAAGCTCGGAGAAGGATGTGTGGTGACTAGCCCTGAGAAGGGCAAAGGTCACAGATGTCAGCTGTCATCGGTCCCAGAGAGTCTCTAGGCCCACCCTCCCCTTTTACAGATGAGGACACTGAGGCTGGGGGGTCAGGTAGATGATCAGGACTGGGAGGGCCTTTCTGCCACCTCATGATCCTGTTGGATGTGCTTGTGTGGGTGCATTACAAAGCAGAGCTTTTCTTTAATAAATGATACCGAGGATTGATAGAGGGATGTGGACATTTCGCAGAGATTTCCACACCTCCTTTTTTAAAAAATTTGTCTTCACAATCCTGGGAGGTCGTGTTTGTTGGTGGTCAGCTGTATCTGACTCTCTGTGACCGCATTTGGGGTTTTCTTGGCAGAGATGCTGGAGGGGTTTGCCATTTCCTTCTCCAGCTCATTCTGTAGATGAGGAAACTGAGGCCAGATGGGTTAAGTGACTTGCCCAGCATCACACAGCTAACAAGTGTCTGAGGCCGGATTTGAACTCTGGAAGAGTCTTTCTGCCTCCAAGCCCAGGGCTCTGCACTGCACCACCTGCCCAGTTAGGACAAGTAGTACTGTTTCTGTTCTCCATATAACTGGGTGACAGAGAGCAATGGAAAGTGCTGGGGGGGGGGGGTTCAGGAGCCCCAGCTCTGGCCTAACTAAGCTATGTGACCTCAGGCAGACCACTTAATCCCGGTGGGTCTCGGTTCCCTCCGCTATAAAAATGAAAGGACTGTGCTATCACACAAGAAGCACCAGGGAGCAGTAGAAAGGGTGAAGGTAGTTGTCTGATATTCGTGTCAAGGCCATGAGTGCAAATCCCAGCTCATGGCCTAGACCATCAACCCAAATGCATTTATTTACTAAGCACCTACCATGTGCCAGGTACTGGGCAGAGCACTGAGGATGCGCTCCAGCAGTTCCTTCCTGGGCCTGAATTTCCTCACTTATAAAATTACAAGGAGGGGGCAGTGACCTCTTGGGTTCCTTCTGGTCCTGGTCATTTTAAAGGTGATTCAGGAAATCTAGAATCATTAGTGCCTAGAGCTGAAAAGGCCTTATGGGGCACCTCAGGGAAGTACGGCTGCACCCAGCGGACCTGGCATTGAATCCTGCTGATGACCTTGGCTCCCCGGTTTTCTTCCCTATGAAATGGGAGGATTAGGCTCTAAAGGACTGAGGACTTTTCCAGCTTTAGAATCTGAGTCACTTTTAACAAAACCCTGGGCAAATGTAACTGCCTGTTCTTTGTAAGATTTAAAAATCGTTAACTATAATTCTTCATTAGAAAAGCAGAATTACCAGAGTTGGCCCAATACTCTGCTTTTAGAGAAAGGCAAACAGAGGACAGGCTAGCTCAAAGTTGTGGTGACCAAAGATGGATTAGAATCTAGGCCCTCTGTATCCCACTCAACTCAGAAGGTTTGACTTTCCTCTGACATAGAAGGATGTGTCCCGAGAATTACACACAGAAAATTCCCATTCCTTTGCAGAAAGCCCCTGAGTTTTACAGGGGTCAGTGAGTCTGCCTTCCCTCCTTACACAAGTGGCTGATGGAAAGTTCTGCCAGCACTGGCAAACCCTGTGCTGTTAAGGGAGGAAACCAGCCTTCGTCTGCTAGTGCAGACTGTTCACGAACCCTGTGCCACAGACGAGAGACTGAGCACGAGCAGAAATGGCAAGCTCTTTGGACAGCTCCTGGGCTAACAGGCAGGGCACTGGAGTGCCAGGATTGCCTGGGCCCCGAGCTCTGACCTCTGCAATCTGTGTGACCTTGGAAGAGTCTCTTCCTCTCTCTCAGCCTCAGTTCTGTCATTTCTAAAATGGGGATTCTATTACTGTCAGAACCTGACTCGGAAGCTGACAGAAATGCTCTAAAAAAGTCTCAGTTTCCATGGAAACGAGAGGGACTTGGCTATTGTTTAGGCAGAGCCTCAGGCAGGTGAGACTTGGATCAGTGATGGACTCGATGACTGGATAAGAATATTTGGAAAGCACTTTGTGAACATTAAATCTCTATAAATGCCAGCTCTTTTATTGTTACTCGTTGTCTTACTCACTTCAAGCTAGAACAGCACAAGGATAGAAGGAATTGTGGTTGAAGTTGGTTTTTCCCAAACACAGGAACAGAGCCCTTCCCTGTTTAATTGAATTGGATCTTCAGGACCAGAGGCTGGAGGACCTCCTGCCAGGGACAGGTGGACAGGATTCACACACTGAGCTGGGGGTTCCATCAGTTGTGTGGCCCTGATGCTCCTCCCAGAGGCTGGAGGTTTTATGAAACAAGTATCTTAGGTATTACACAGGCACTCTGGGTCCCTTGGGCAGATTGCAGCAACTGTGGAAACAGAGACTCCCTTTCCAGTTCTGTCTCTGACACTTAGTAGGAGAAAGTCCTCTCAGAGCCTCAGTTTCCTTCTTGAAGGATTTGGAGTAGATGGCTTCTGAGGCCCTGTCCAGCCCCAGAACTATGATCCATGCTAAGATCAGAGAATAATTAGATTGGATTGGGCTCCCATGGTAAGCCTACAACTTCAAGGAACCTTGAAAGCTGCCTAGTTCTCCCCCCTCTTTTTATAGAGATGAGGAAACCAAGGCCTGGATGGGTTGTCACAAGGTTACCCACACATGAGGCAGAGCCAGGATTCAAACCTGGGTCCCCTGTTCCCCACGGGGTCCCTTGTGCTAAGCTGCCCGTTAGGGGAGCCTCAGTTTCCTCCTTTGTGGAAATAAGGAAAACCATACCTGTCGGTAGCTCACTCACAAGATTGCTATGAGGATTAAATGAGCTAATGTGAGCATAGCACTTTGTAAACCTTAAAGCTCTATATAAATGTCAGCGATTATGAGGATGGATGGTTAGCAGCTAGTCGGTGAACTTGATTGTAGCTGATAAGTGAAAAGGAGACATCTGCTGCCCTCTAGTGTCGTCTCGAGGATTTGCCAAAACTCACCTTGCCCTTGCCAAAGGAGCCAGTCACTGACTGTGGGCACTGACTATGTGCCGGGAGCTGTGGTGAGCACCGAGGGTACACAGAAAAAGCAGAATCAACCCTGCCCTCGGGGATCTTACCGTCTAAAGGGGAGAGAGCACGGAAAAGGCGATTCTAGAGTGGGTGGCAGGCAGATGTAGGAGGGGAAGGTGTCAGCAGCTGGAGGGACTGGGGAGCTCCTGCAGCAAAAGGTGGGATTGGAGCTCAGGGTGGAAGGAATCCAGGACACTAAGAGGCATGGGGAGAAAGGACAGTGTCCCAGGCTGAAGGCCAGCCTGTGCAAAGGTGCAGGGGCTGGGAGCAGTGCGTGTGAAGGACAGTGAGATGTGAGAAAGCTGGAGGGGGAGGATGGGCCCAGGGCTGCACATGCCATCTCGGTCTTTTATTCTGCAGATAACAGGGAGACACTGGAGTTTGCCAGGTAGAAGGGTGCCATGGGCGGACCTATGCTTCTGGAAGAGCACTTTGGAAGTGAGTGGGAGGTGGATTGGAGTGGGGGGGCGACATGGAACAGGGAGACCAGTTAGACCAGGAAGGAAAGAAGGAAGGAAGGAAGGAAGGAAGGAAGGAAGGAAGGAAGGAAGGAAGGAAGGAAGGAAGGAAGGAAGGAAGGAAGGAAGGAAGGAAGGAAGGAAGGAAGGAAACTATTGCAATAGCCCATGTAGGAGGTGATGATGGCCTATAGCAGAGGAATGGCTTTATGAGAAGGAGACATTGGCAAGAAATTTTGTGAAGGAGAAATGACAATGATTTGGCAATGGGCTGGATATGTGGAAGGAATAAGCATAAGGTTACACCCTCAATGTAACTGCGGATCATATTCGGGTTGTGTCTAGTCTCTGGGAGGAAACAGGTGCCAAGGCTGGTTAATTTCTTTTATTCATTCAAAAGATGGAGGATTTTCCACTAATGTGGAAATCCCTTCACTGATGAAAATCCCAGACTGTTGAAGCCTTGGCAAATAGTCTTCATTAGATCCAGCCATCGAAGGAATCAGCTCTTGACCATGGATCAAATAATGGACAAGCACTTCTTATGGAGACTGGAGAAACAGTCTCTGCCCACAAGGAACTTATACTTCATTAGAGGAGACAACATAGACAAAAACAAGTATGTTCATATATGACCAATACAGCGTACTTTTTCCAAATACAGCATGAACAGCTGGAGGAATCAGGGCAGACTTCTTAGAGGAGGCTGTATTGGGACTGAGACTCAAAAGAAACCAGGGACTCTAAGAGATGAAGGTGAGGAGGTTGACTTGCCAGGTCTGGGAGGCAGCCTACAGGCACACAGCTAATTCATTCCTTGAGGCCCACTCTCAGATCATTTCTACCTTCAGAGGACTCACCAGTGTGTGTGACAAGGAGGTAGGATGGGTTTGGCTTTTGAATTTGCAACATCCACTTGTCACCACAGTGAGACCTCATGGGAAGATCTTAGTTGGGGGTCAGGGTTCCTTTAAAAAGAAATGTGGGCAATTTGAGGGTGCTGCTCAAAAATTCAGATATTTGGAGGCTGCCAAACGTCTGTGGTCTCGACAGTGCGCCCATCCATCTCCAGACGTACCATGATTCCCACCTCCTCTCCACTAGAACATTGGACACACACACCTTCCTCCCCACTCTGTCCCCGCCCTTGTTTGTCCCCAGCTCCAAAAAGTGACTTTTCATCTTCTATTGCCCAGAACCAGGCCTCTGCTACTTCCCAATAATTTCCAAATTATAAAAACAGCAATAACAATAATAACTATAATTTAGATAGTATTCTAAGATTTGCAAAGTGCTTTGCAAACATTATCTCATTTTATTTTCATAACAGCCCTACGAGGGTGGTGCGTTGGCATCCTTAAGGCAGACTTCCTTATCTGCCCAGTTGTTACAATTTTACCCCCTCCCCATTCCTTTGGATTGACTTTGCATGCATTCATAACCCCTTATGTGCATATGTGTGGTTTCTTCTTGCTTACTTGCTTTGCTCAAGCTTTGAAGCCCAGCTCACAAGGATATACACTATTTCATTAAAGGCTGTACAGCCTCCTGGTTTGTGGCTGGACACATAATCACAAGCAAGTTTGATTCAAGAGAGAGAAGGCAAAGGAGAGATCCTAACTAACTACTCCAGGGAAATTTGCCAAAGGAGCTCACAAGTGGGGGAATCCAGGAAAACCAGAAGGTGGAAAACCGTATACCTGGAGCCATAAGAGCTCTCAGAGGCCATCTATCCTAACCACCTCATTTGATTGAGGAGAAAACTGATGCCCACAGAGGCAAATGACTTGTCCAGCATCATAGAGGTAAAAAAATATTAGAGGTAGGATTTTAACTCATTCTCCTGATTCCAAACACAACGCTCTTTCTGCTAGGCTGTACTTCAGAGGTGAGGGAGCTAAGCTTTGAAGGGAGAAAAGCCTTTCTAAAGAAGAGGTGGGAGCATATTCCAGATTTGGGGGATGCCCTTGAACAGAGGCTAGAGGGGACAGGACAAGATCAGAGATCAGCTTGGCTGGATCATAGGTTATGTATAGGGGTGTAATATGAAGGAAGGCTGAGAAAGGTGGTCAAAGCAAAGGGCTTTGATTGTTAGGCTAAGGTGGTTGTATTTTCTCCTAGCAGTAACAGGGAGCCAGTGAAGGTTTTTAGTGCAAGTGAGGGACATAGTCAGACATGTGCTTTAGAGATCTTGTTTTGGCCTGGAGAGGAGAAAGGATGAGGTAAGAACAATAGATTCTAGAAACTATAAATGCAGGTAAAAGAGAGGAGAAGAAGGATAAAGTCAGGAGGCCAGAGATACAGGTGATGCAGAATACTGAGTGAGGGTGGCTGCAGCAAAAGTGGAGAGGGGGGCCTGCTGTAGGAAGCAGGATGAAGGTAGTGTCATCTGTTTCCTTGCTATGCACTCTTAGCTATTTGAATAATGTTGTTCAGTCATTTTTCCATTGTGTCTTACTCTTAGTGACCCCATTTGGGGTTTTCTTGGCAAAGATACTTGAGGGGTCTGCCGTTTCCTTATCCAGCTCATTTTACAAATGAGGAAACTGAGGCAAACAGGGTGAAGTGACTTGCCCAGGGTCACACAGCTACTAAGTGTCTGAGGCCTGGTTTGAGTTCAGGAGCAGGACTCTAGGCCCGGGACTCCATCCACCATGCCCCCAGCTGTACTATTTGAACAGCAGCTTTATTATTTTCTTCCTTTACCCCAAGGTAAGTTATGATGATGATTTAAAATGGACAAATAGGAACAAAGATTCTGAAGATTGCCTCCTACTAGAAGTGCTGGAGAAAGAAAAACATTGTGATGGAATGCTGGGGAAGGGGCAGAATCTGGGTATCACCACAGAGGTATCTAAGTCCCACATTTCCTTTGTCCTTGGATGAGACTTCCCGGCAGACATTCCTCTTCAGCACACACAACAGAGGACACTGGGTATTTTGCCCTTGAAACTGAGAATTTCTAGGAACAGGATCTTGTAGCCAGTCAGTCGGCCAGTAAGTCTTTCTGAAGCTCCTACTGTATGTCATCCACGTGACAAGTGCTAAAGGCTCCCAGGCATTCTCTGTCATATCATAACAGAACACTTGACAATTTGCAAACTGTTTTCCATGTTAACTCAGAAGCTTGAGAAGCAGGTGCTGTTATTATTGCCATTTTATAGATAAAGAATCAGAGCTGGCAGAGGTTATATGATCACATGGGTATTAAGTCTATGAGGCTAGAATGGAACTCCCCTGTTCTTAACCTCGGGACCAGTCCTCTCTTCACCACTCTGTCTGCCACATGTAATCAGTCACCAGATCTCAGCTATTGTACTTCCTCAGTACCTCTCCCATCTTTCTCTCCTCTCTGTTTGCACCCAAGAACCCAGGCCTCTCACCCAGAAAATCCCAATGGCCTCCTAAGGGCCCCAAACTCTACACAACAGCTTAAGTAATGAAGCTCAAGCTGACGGCCTCTCTCCTCAACTGAAGAAACCACAGCCACCCTAACTGCCTTTTGGATTCAAGCGAAAGTCACCTGTTTGGCTTTCAAGTTCTTCATCATGTGTCTCTCACCTCCCTTTCCAGGCTAATGACACATTATCATTCCCTTCACACACTAGACGGACCAGTCAAACTGGTCTTTCTCTGTTTCCTCAGGCTCGAAATGTTCTTCTTCATCCCTCCCCTCCACCCATTCAGAAACTGGAGAAGAGAAACTACACTGGATACCAGGACTGATGAAAGTAACAGGGGTGTTCGATCTAAAGAGAAGATGCAGGGGGCTGGGAGTGGAAGGTCTCTGTCTTCCAGCATTCACAAGGTGGTCTGTCCCATGGAAGAGTGATTGGATTGTTCTGCTTGGCACCAGGATGTAGAACAAAGAGCGTGAGGTGGGAGGTGCAGAGTTAGATAGTAGTGGTTGTAGAAGTACCATGTTTCCCGATAATAAAACCTATCCCAAAAATAAGCCCTCCCCTTACTGTGTAAGATTCCTCTAAAATAAGCCCTCCCCCGAAAATAAGCCCTATTGAGATTGCTACTGTAGTGAAGGTGATCCCCTGCGCTACACGCTACATTACGGTACCCTCTGTATGCACCGTCCGTTCCCCCCGGGTGAAACGCACGCCGCGCTCCGAGCTGCATCCAATCAGAGCTGCAGCAGTGAGCGCATCATCCTGTTCTTCCCCAGTGATTTGCTTATTGAATAAAGGTACATTTTTTGTTTACATTTACCTGTTTATTAAAATTGCTGTCAATGTTCATTAAAATAAGCTCTCCCTTGAAAATAAGCCCTCTGGTGTTTTTCTGTCCAAAAAAATAATAAGACAGTGTCTTATTATCAGGGAAACATGGTAGTAGTGTCATTACTACTAGTAGTAGGAATAGTAGTTACTAGGAGTAGATAAACATTTATAAAGTACCTACTATGCCCCAGGTACTATGCTATGCATTGCATAGATGATTAATAGATAGAAGTACAGATAGATAGGTAGATAGATAGATAGATAGATACATAGATAGATAGATAGATAGATAGACAGACAGACAGAAGGTAGATAGTTAAAAAAAGGAAAAAGTTCCAAACAATTAAAGCATTCCCAAAGTCCAAAGAGCTTCCTTGGGCTGTGGCAGGCTGTCCTTGATTGGAAGTCTTTGAGCAGAGGTGGGGTGGGGGGGGGTTGCTGTTCAGGTGGGGATTGGAGAAGCGTCATACCTCTGAACTTGGAGAATAGTGTCCTGGGTTCAAATCCTTCCTCTGAAAGTACCTGTGTGATTCCAGCAACTCATTTCCCTTCTCTGGGTCTCAGTTTCCTCATTTGTAAATTAAGGGGGCTGGATAAGTTAATTTCTGAGGTCCCTTCCAGGTTTGGATCTATGCCTGGCTGGCATAGTCCATGGACTGATAATGTTAGAGTTTGAAGTTCTGAGTTTGAATTATGCCTCAGAACTTAGCTGTGTGACCCTGGGCAAATCAACTAATCTATCTTAACCTCTCCTTATCTATCAAGTACAGATCTTAATAGTACCTACCTCACAGGTTAATGTAAGGATATAATGGTGAAAACTACCACCACTACCATAGACAATAATATTAATAATAACATTTATATAGCACTTTAGGAATTATGAAGTACTTTACATATATTATCTGATTTGATTAAATGATACAACATAAATGCAATACTTTTTGATCAGAGGAGATAATACATGTAAAGTGATTTGTAAACCTTAAAACTAATATTTATATAAATCATTCTGTAGTTATTATTTTGCTGTTATCATCCAGATATTATTAAATTGTTTTATTTTACTACCATTACTCTGTGATTACTTTTCTATTATGATTCTCCTGTTAATATTTTATGACTTATATTTTATGATCATTTTATTATTCTGTGATTTTAGTAAAAGACCAAAGGAAACTGGGTTCTCTCGTACTCTGAGTTGACAGCACTTAGATAGCTCTGGATTGATTTCCGGGCTCTTCCATTTCCTATCAGTTCTGGGGGTCTGGGGTGAGGAAGTAGGAAGTTGCCTTATCTGAGGAGACCTACTCTCTAAGTATAGTTTGAAGAGAACATCCTTGCCTCAAATCTCATAATCCTGTCACATTCCTGAAGCTGAAATAGGCTACTACTTGAATAAGAAACCTGGAAAACTATGGCTTAAGGTAAGGGAGGCCTCTCAGACTCTTCTGCCCCATGGCTATCGGAATCTACCTTAAGAGCCAGCCATCCCTCTGGCCCAGGTCTGTCGAATGATCATTCTTCTGATAAGATGCTCAGCTGTAAGGTCTTTCCACCTCCAATAAAAACTACCCTGCTCAGATTTGGGGAGTCGCATGATGGGAAGAGATTTTACTTTCACTTTGATTTATCTCAGTTTCCTTTTCTGTAAAATAGGGAGGGTAATGTTTGCTTTACTCAACTCCCAGCCTTATGACAAGGAAAATAAGCCTCAGTCAATCGGCAATACGAATGCAAGTGTGAGGACCATTGTTGAAACCAGAATCTGTTCTTAAGGAATGAAGACCTTGGGACTGTCTTCCACAAAGCCAACACGATGACTTTGTAAAAATGCAGTGCCTTGCTCAATCACTTCAGTGGCTCCCCATTACCCAAGAGTAGTTGGCCTTGAAAGTCCTTCACAACCTGCCTCATCCTACCTGTCCAGGCTCCTTGCCCATTGCCCCCCATCATATATTCTACAGTCCAGTCAGACTGTCCTTGATCCCTCACAAACAATACTCCTTTCCCCATCCTTTGTGCCTTGATGTTCCCCGAGCCTGGAAGGTGCTTCCTCCCCCGACCCCTCTTGTCTTAGAATCCATAGAACACTGGAGTCAGGACATCCTGCATTCAAATCTGGCCTCAGATACTTACTAGCTATGTGATTCTTGGCGAGTCACTTAACCTCTGCTTGCCTCAGTTTCCTCCACAAATGGAGATAATAATAATATCTACTTCTCAGAGATGTTGTAAGGATCTAATGTGATAATGTGTATAGAGTGCTTAGCACATAGTAGGTATTGTATAAATATTAGCTATTATTGTTGTTATTTTTTCCAAGACTCAGGACAGGTGCCCCTTTCCACATGAAATCTTTCCTGATCACCTAGCCCTTAGTGCACCCCCCAAAAACAAACCCCCCAAACTACCCTGCACTGTCATCCTTAATTTGTCAGAATGAAATGTACTACAGTGTGCTGTCTTACCACAGGGGTGTTATTTTTTTAAAAGCCCTTAATAAAATGGACAAAAGGTAGAAGACTCCAAAAGGTGAAAATATTGCCAACACAAAAAAGAAAAGCCTTGTTATTACATGAGAACAAAAATTTGATGTAATTGACTGCAGTCTCCAAACTCTAGAATAAGACGGGATGTCAGAATGCCTCAATCCATGGTACAGAACATTACAAGATGCTCCGGTGAGATAAAGGGGTCAAAGTTGCATCAACTTCTGGTGGTTTTGCAAACAAGTACAAGGAATAGAATGCTCCAGCAATAGACATGAAATATATTTTAGTTTTGTGGGTTCAAGGTTAAAACAAAAACCACATTCCTCTTACAGAACAGCCATTCTGACAAAAGCTCCAGGATGATGTAAGGCCCTGAAAGAACCTGGAAATGAAGTAGATGGTAAAGAAATGTTCACTTCAAGCATTGCTCGGTTCCATTGGTTTAAAAATCTATTTCAACTGTATAATGTTAAAATGACTGGAGAGACAACCCATGCAGATCAGGAGATCGGGGTATGGCAGCTGGATCTCCTGATGTTTTGAAAAAAAGAGTCCAAGAATGTGGATACACTGATCAAAAAATGTTTAATGTGGATGTTGTCCAGTCCTTTCAGTCACACCTGACTCTTTGTGACCCGATTTGGGGTGCCCTTGTCAGATACTGGAGTGGTTGGCCATTTCCTTCTCCAGTATCACACGCAAAAATATGTACATGACCCCATCTGATTCTGGTAACAGTCCTGAGAAGTGGAGCAGATATTATAGCCTTATTTTATAGGTGAAGAAACTGAAATATTTTTCCTCCAACTGGCAAGGACTGGGGATACCAAAAATGAAAGCTGCTAATGGTGAGACTCAGGGGCTTGTTGCTGTTCTGTCATGTCCAGTTCTTTGTGCCCCCATTTGGGGTTCTCTTGGCAAAGATCCTGCAGTGGTTGACCACTTCCTTCTCCAGATCATTTTTACAGATGAGGATACTGAGGCAAGCAGGCTTGGCGACTTGTCACACAGCTAGTAAATGTCTGAGGCTGGATTTGAACTCAAGATGATGAGTCTTCCTGACTCTAGGCCTGGCATTCTGTTCACTGAGCCCCCCAGCTGCCCTCACATCCTCAGGACTCTGGATTTCCCATCTTACTCTTCCAAGTACAGCAGGCTAATTAATGTGTAAATGGGTTAGCTCTCAGGTAATAAGATAATATAATAATAATAATAAAACTCTCAGGGGTGCTTTGTGACAGCTTGGGGCAGGGTGGGGGGTGGGGGTATAGGCTAGGCAAATATTCTTGTTATCACTTTGCAGATTAGGAAACCAAGGCAGTGGGAGTTCAAGATGGCACTTGGGAAATTTCCTGAGAGTGGCCAGAACAAGAGAGGGACTATGCCTGACCATGGTCACATGGTTAGTTTAAAGTTAAAAGTGTAAATGATCTCTAAGGACTCTTAGAGACTATTTAGTGCAAAGCTCCTGTTTTATAGAACAGATCAAGCAATTTGCCTAAAGTCACACAGGGTTTAGTGGCAGAGCCGCCGTTCCACCCAGGACCTCCGATGACCCCCTGTGCAAGGCTGCCTGTCATGGATCAGAGATGGGGTTTGAACCAGTCTCCTCATCCCAGCTAAGCAGACTTTCCCTACTATACCTTGCTGCCTCTGTTCCCCTCCCCCAGGGATGTCAGAGCACACATCCTGTAGACAGGTGCACAGAAAACCTAAGGCCATGAATAGAAACCCTTGGAAATTTCATGCAGGCCAAGAAAAGCTGGGTCCCCAAAGCAAAGGAGGTTCCCGGATTCCTTCTCACCTCTGTCATTGTGAACTCTGGGCCATGTGATAGCATCTAAATGGGGGGAGGCTCCTCCCTGAAGTCTTTCTGGAGTTGCAGAACTGGTCAGAGCTCTGCACTTGCTGGAGGGTGAGGGCATCTCAGCAGCCATCTAGTGCTACAGGCTGCCAGCAAAATAAGAGAAGTTTTAACCTGGCTGGGACCTGAGAAGAGAATGTCAGAGCTGGGAGGGGCCTCAGAACAGGGAATATCAGAGCTGGTAGGGGCCTTTCAGGTTGGCTGGTTCCCTCACCTGCTCCCCATTCACCCCCATTTACCAGGTGTAGCAACTGAGGCCTAGAGATAAAAATGACAGAACCAGGAGGTAAACCGAGGTCCTCCAGCTCCCACGATGGCTCCTTCTCATTGTCTTTCGGTCCCTTGTGCCTCCAACATTCTCTTTGTCTCCTTCAGGTCATGGAACCAGCCCCCGCCCTCTGTCTATGTGCTCTGGCCCCCTGGCCCTTTGAGCAGTCCCTCTCTGGACCATTCTGTGAAGTCTCTCTTCACTCCAGGATGAAATTTTTATTTGTGCATCAACCACACCAAAAAGAAAAGCCCGATTAGGAGCCCAGTCCTAAGCTTGGCTGGCAGTCCCAAGTGGACACTGGCAGGCTGAGCCTTTCTTCTTTCCCTCCTCTTCCCCCAGCTCCCCTCCTGCAGTCCTGCCGCCCCAGCACCCAGTGCCTCATTCACAGTATTCTTCCATTCCTGCTTTGCAGATCCCAAGTCTGCCTCCAGTTCTGGAGTTTACAGAAGCTGCCTTGTGCCCTTTTCTGGAACTCGGATCCATCTATCCATCAATAATTCCAAAAGACTCCCCATTCAAGCCTCTGACCAGCTTAAACTTGTGTTTATCTCCAGTGACTTTGGTTGGCTTAGATCTGGAGAAGTTAAGTGGAAAGCACCTTTCCATGGGGGCGGCCACAAGATAAAGGGAAAACCCAAGGCACCTTCTAGCTCATTTCTAAGAAATCCTGTTACTTAGAAAACTGGAATTCTGATCTGAGATCCAGTTATGTAACAGGAAGCTGGAAGGCCCACTCCATTAAGAGGGAGGATGCTGAATGGGCTTTCAAAGCAGCTACCTGGTACTGTGAGTGGAAAGAGCTGCTCCCGAGTCAGGAGCACCTGAGTCAGATCTGGCCTCAGACACTTGCTAGCTGTGGGACCCTGGGCAACTCACTTAACCCTGTTTGCCTCAGTGTCCCCATCTGTCAAATGAGCTGGAGAAGGAAATGGCAAATCACTCCAGGATCTTTGCCAAGAAAACCTCAAATGGGGTCACAAAGAGGTGGCCATGACCGAAAAACAACTGAACCACAGCCATCAGCCCAGGTCTGCAGTTTCAGTGGTAGCAGGGATGAGGAACCTGCAGCCTTGAGGCCACTTGTGGCCCTGTAGGTCCTCAAGTGCAGCCCTTTGACTGAATCCAAACTTCATCAAACAAACCCCCTTAATAAAACAAAACAAAATAAAATAAAAAGATTTGTTCTTGGAAACTTGGACTCAGTCAAAAGGCCTTCCCCAAGGACCTAGGAGGCCACAGGTGGCCTCAAGGCCTCAGGTTCCCCACCCCTGGTAACAGGAATTCCATGGGCAGGAAGTCTCCCAATGTAGTCAGCACTTGATCTTCGTTTTATGAGCTAGCTAGGGTTGAATGCTTTTCTAAGGTCCTCCAGCCAGTATGTGTCAGTAACCAGACTCGAACCCAAGCTTTCCTCACTTCTCTTTCTCCACAGCAGCCCTCTGCCTCTCCAGTTTCTACAAATTACCTATTTTAAGAGTTGAAACCACAGCAACAAAATACCCAGACTTCTTAAGCTTTGGTATTAGTGAAGTTTGGACATGTTAAATTCTATCTGCTACAGATCGCAATGGTCTTAATGGACTTGTTCATGCAAGACTGAATTGATTTCCATCTAGCAAAGTCCGGGGCACACAAAGGCAATGGAACGTTCCCCTCATGCCAGATCAGATCAGTCCTCATCCAGCCTACTTCCTGTTAGCATTTCTACCCCAGGCAATGGTGAGAGTCCCGGGTTCCAAGACTGGCTTCAGTGGATGAATCCCTTCCCAAGTATTTATCAATCTCCAACTCCAGACTCATCAGAATGCCAGTTGCCCATGTAGGCAGGGTGGTACAGTTGCAAGTGTATTGACCTGGGTTCAAATCCAGTCTATTTGTCCTTTAGTGTGACCTTAGGAAAGTTACCTATTCTTTGTACCTCAGTTTCCTCCATCTGCCAAAAGAGGGCTGTACCAGGTGACCTCCATGATCTTATCTGGCTCTAAAGATGGTTCTATGAGCCAAGATGGCCAACGTTACTTCTGGACCACTCCCATCTGAGCTTCTGTGAGCTGGTGAGCTATTGAAGGAGCAGGGGCATCCATCATAGTTGACTTTTTCCAAGCCAGAATCTAGATCTTCCTGTCTGTTGCTTTGTTCTACCTGGTTGCTTAGCAGGTGGGGGCGTCTACTTTCACCTGAACACATCAGGGAGAAAGTTGGCTGGAGTCCGAGCCTTGTCAGGTCCTCACTGGGTAGACTTGGAGGACCATAAGTCCAGAGTCAGGTCATGGAGGCCAATCCCCTCATTTAACAGATGAAGAAACTCATAGAGTTTAGAGCAGAAAGAAGTTAAGTGACTTGCTCAGCATCACAGTGGCAGGACATGAACCCAGATCTTCCTGACTCCAAGATCTGCAGCCATCCACTACACCATGTTGCTTCCTCTTGGGAAGTACAATGGAAATCTTAGGAATGAGGAGACTGGAGTTCTTGTTTGGACTATGCCTCTAACTGGTTCTGTGACCAGCCTCAGAAATGAAAATCTCTATGGTTTCTTCTGATTCTAATATGGCTTAATGGGAAAACCACTGGTTTTGACAGCTGGAGACCTATGTTCAAAAGCAGTACAGTGGCCAGGGCACTGAATCCATAGTTAGATGAGCTGGATTCAAATCCTGCTTCTCGTACTATATACATACCTACCACCTGTGTGACCTCAGACAAGTCATAACTTCTCTGGGTCTCAGTTTCTTCCTCTGGAAAATGGAGAGTTGGACCAGATGTGTTCTGAAGTACATTCCCTGTTCTAAGGTATCTCTCACCCCTGACATTCCCTAGTGTTAGAACATGGAGTATGGGGGCTAGAACGTTCCTTAGATATCATCTAACTGCATCATATCACTTTACAGATAAGGAAACCAAGGCCCAAAGAGTTTCAATGAAATGATTTGCTTGAAGAAATTCTGTGAGATGCTAGTAAAGAGAGAACCAGGGTCTAGGTCTCCTAATATTTTATTTGATGCCATTTGTCAAAGTGAAAATTGTACAGGAGAAAATTCATGGAGATGATCTGGCCTCAACCATTTGAGAACAATCACCATTGCTGTGCCCATGAGGTTTTTTCTTCCCAGGTTATGGTTGGATGAACTAAATGAAAATTGTCTTGGGGTCCCCTTAGATAAAAGTATCTTGTTCTCAAAATTTTCTTGTCCCAGATTTATATAGTAATAATCAAAAGGTTTGACCTGATTTCAAGGGGCTATAAAAAGTTTTGATCTCCTCCTTCCTCTCTACCTCTCAAACTCCCTCTCTCTTTCTCCTCTTTCCACACAGGTGAGTGATGTCTAAAATTCTCATTGAGAGTTGAGTCTGAGATCTGGGGCTCAAGTGTGGGGAGAACTTGACTGCCATTCAGGATGCCTAGGTTTAACCCCAGTTCTGCCATTAAAGATTTGTGTGATGTTGAGCAAGTCACTACCTCTCCATGTCCCAGTTCCCTCCTCTGGCAAATGAAGGGGATTGATTTAATGTCTCAGTCCTCTTCAAAGTCTAAATTTGTGATCCTAGACACACCTGAGGACTAGGAATCCAGAGATCTATATTTTCATCTTGACTGCACCATGATCTGAATGTGTGTCCTTGGCCAAGTCACTTCCCCTCTAGTAATTTCAGTTTTCACATTTGTAAAATGAGGTGGTAACACTAATTAAATAAATCAACCCATGAGCATTTGTGAAACACCTTCTGTATGCCTAGGACTGTGCTAGGTACTGGGGAAACAGACACAGAAATGATCCAGGCCTTGTTCTCAGGAACTTTGCATTCAATGGAGAAAGCAGCAAGTTGGTCATTTCTCAGGTTTCCTCCAGCTCTAAAGCTCAGGAGTTTGTGGGTTTTTAAATCATAAAACAAAGGAGTTGAGGAGATTTTCTCTAAGGTTTATTCTCACTCTGTGATTACATAACCTAGGTTCTTAATGTCTAAATCATCTGGGCAAAAGTGGTTTGTTTGAAGATTAAAATAATAATTGAAAAAAATTATTAAGCACTCACCATATGCCTGGTCATTTGGGCCAACGTGATTTGTTTGAACTGTAGGATAAATGAATAATTGAAAAAATATTAAGAACACTATATGTCTGGCACTGTGCCAATTTCTAGGATACGAATCCGAAGAGCAAGAAGGTCCCTGCCTTCCATGAGCTCGTATTACCATGGTGGGAGAGGCAGCATGTGTAGAGGACTGGCCTCTTAGCATGGCAGGGTTTGGGTCAGAGGAGTCACAAGTCTGGTGGGTGGAGTCTGGGGCAAATGACAGACAGGTCCTTTTCTGGAATGGTCTTGTGCCCAGGACCAGAGGGGGCACTGGTTCCAGCTAGATTCCATGATCGATGACCAATCAGAAACATGAGGGTCAGGGGAGGGAGAGGGAGGCCAAAGAAGGTCTAGAGGCTGGGTCAGGCCGGTTGGGGAGGGTAGCAGATGAGTCTTTCATATTCCCATTCCACTTGTCATGTCGAACATGGCTCCCCTGATGCCCCAAGCTGGTGGCATGAAAACCCCAAAGACCAGTCAGTTGTGCTAATCTGTTACCAGGATCACGGAAGGGAAATAAATGTTCACTGGCAGTGATGCATCCTTCGGAGATTTGAGGAAGTATGCCGAGTTAGAGTAAATATTTGCTTTGGCCCGATGGACACAGGAAGTAATAAAATATTATTCTCTTTAACCCAAAACAACATGGAATTTTATGGATTGGGGAGTTCTTGTCTGTTCCATTCAATCCCCAGATTCCAATTGTCGGTCACTCCTGCCATCTAGTGTTCACTGATGAATTTACAGAAAATCTGCAACCCATCACTAAGCTCCAGAGCCCAGACTCAGGGAGAAGAGACTTAGGAAGAAATGAAAACTCACGTTGTCATGATGTTTTCATGTATACGGAGTGTTTTTAGCACATCCTCTGTGAATAGCTGACATTTATATAGTGCTTTATGGGCTTAGGAAGATAAAGGATCATGGAACCACAGAAATGATCTATTCCAACCCTTTCATTTTACAGACAAGGGAACTGAGGTCCAAGGTCACACAGCCAGGAATTCTGAGATCACAGGTCTAGAGTTGGAAGGGACCTCAGAGGCCATCATTACACCCTCATTATTTCATAGACAAGGACACGAAAGAGCAGAAACCTTGAGGTAACTTGACCAAGATCACACAGGTAATGTTAGAGTCCCTTGACTCCAAACATTTACTCTTGCCATTGGACCACACTGGAAACCACTTTGCTCTCAACAGAGCACAGATGATCAGAGGACATAGATTCAAATCTAGGTGTTTCCACTTACTTCCTATACAATATTGGATAAATTCACTAACTTCCCTTAAGTCTTAAACTTGACATGGCAAAACCAAACCATTATCTTTATTCCCAAACCCTCCCTTCCCGCCAAATTTCCTATTATCTGTGGAGGGTACCGTAATTCTTCTAGTAGCCCAGGCTTATAACATCAGGGTCATCTTCCATATTTGTCATTTCTACCTTTTTGGTTTCTCACACATATCCCTTCCCATTCATGAGACCACCCTCTCCTCCAAGAGGCCCTTGTCACCTCTCACCCAGGCTGCTGCAATAGCTTTCTAGCTAGGCTCATTTTCTCAAGTGAGAAGGTCTGTTGTTGTTTTAAAATAACATTTAATTTTTCCCTAATTACATGTAAAAACATTTTTAATATTCACTGGTTTTCTGTTTGCTTGTTTTAAGTTCCAAATTCTATCCTTCCTTCCTCTTTCCCCTCCCTGAGATAGAGATCTTGAGAAAGCCGTCTTCTCAAGTGTTTTTACTTCCTTTCCTCACATTCTTTTTCCAAACTCACTATAAATTAACTTCCATTTTCATCATTCAACTGAAATTGATCTCCCCAATATTACTAATGATCTCTTAATTGTCAAATCTACTGTTATTTTCTCAATTCTCATCCTGATGTAGGTTGTACGTTTGCAATGATGTAAAACATTTCCAAATTAGCCATTTTATATGAGGAGACTTGAACCAAAAAAAATGAAAGAAAGGAAGGAAGAAAGAAAAAGAAAGAAGAGAAAGGAAGGAAGAGACAGAGAGAGAGACAGAGAAAGAAAGAAAGAAAGAAAGAAAGAAAGAAAGAAAGAAAGAAAGAAAGAAAGAAAGAAAGAAAGAAAGAAAGAAAGAAAGAAAGAAAGAAAGAAAGAAAGAAAGAAAGAAAGAAAGAAAGAGAAAGGAAGGAAGGAAGGAAGGAAGGAAGGAAGGAAGGAAGGAAGGAAGGAAGGAAGGAAGGAAGGAAGGAAAATTGTATGCTTCAGTCTGTATTCAGACATCAGTTCTTTCTCTGGAGGTGGGTAGCATTTTTCAACATGAATTGAGAAGGTCTGTTTTACTAGATTGGAACAGGAGAAGCATCTAGTGAGGTTGCAAGGATAGATTAGGGACAGGTTGGGAAGGGCTTTAGAAGCCAGACTGAGTTTGCCAATAGGGAACCACTGAGGCTAATAGAACATGGGGATCGGGCTGAGACCTGCACTTGCTTAAAGAATACCACTAACAGCAGTGTGTAGGAAGGACTCAAATGGGGAGGGACTTGGGGCAGGTAAACCAAAAAGGAGGAAGTTATAATAATTTAGGGGAGAAGGGATGAGAGACTGAATTAGGTAACAGTGAGTGGAGATTAGGGGGCACACACAAGAGATGCTGGGGGGGGGGCGCGGTAGGAATGGTGAGATTTCTTTGTCAGCTAGCTGGATGTGCCGCCTCCCTCATTAGCCAGGCGCTCCTTAGGAGTAGGAATTCTGTCATTCTTTGTACCTACGTTCCCAGTGCCTAGCATAGTGTTGGTATATAGTAAGCATTTGACAAAAATTTGTTGATTGATGTGTGGGGCTCAATCACTCTACAAGCATTTATTAAAGACCGATTATGTGCTGGTGGTGTGCTAGGCACTGGGAGTACAGGCACAAAGAATAAAACACTACCTGTCCTCAAGGAGTTTTCATTCTACTGGGGGGGAAAAGAGGCAGAAATAAGGGAATGTATTTTTCCATAGAGAAGCTAGTTGGCTCCATCGTGCACAGAGTGCAGGCGTGGGTTCAGGAAGACTCATCTTCCTGAGTTCAATTCCAGCCTCAGACATACTAACTGTGTAACCCTGGACAAGTCACTTCACCCTATTTGCCTCAGTTTTCTCATCTGCAAAATGAGCATGAAAAGGAAATGACAAACCACTCCTGTATCTCTGACAAGAAAACCCCCAATGGGGTCACAAAGAGTTGGACAGGACTGAAAATGACTAAAAAACAACATATGCCATGTAGAAAGGTCCCAAGTAATCAATTTAGTCAGTCAACAAGCATTTTAAAAGTACTTACTATATGTTAAGTTCTGTCCTAAGTACTGAGGACACAAAGAAAGGTATATGGAGAGGATGTAAAGTATAGAAGACTGGAAATGTAGTGAGGGAATGGGTTACAAAGGGCTTTATGTGCCAGACAGAAAACTTTTACTGATGGCTAGTGGATATGATATAGATGAAGAACTAGAGGAAGGGAAGGGAAGGGAAGGGAAGGGAAGGGAAGGGAAGGGAAGGGGAGGGAAGGGAAGGGAAGGGGAAGGGAAAAAGGAGAGGAGAGGAGAGAGGATTTAGGAGAAGAAAGGAACCAATAGTGGTAAGCACTGTAGAGAGCTCTAGAAGTATGAGGATTGAGAAAAAGACAGTAGATTTGATAATTAAGAGATCATTAGACATATTGAGGAGAACAATTTTAATTGAATGATGAGAATGAAAGTCAAATTACAGTGAGTTTGGAAAAAGAATGAGAGAAAAGCAAGTAAAAACACTGAGAAGATGGCTTTCTCAAGGAATTTAGCCATGGAGAAGAGAGATAGAGGGAAATAGCTAGTGGGGATGATAGAACCAAATGAAGGGTTTTTGTTTTTAAGAATGCAGAGGACACAGGCATATTTGTGGGCATCAAGGAAGGGGTCAGTAGACAGAGAGATACTGAAGAACATAATAGAGTTGGGATGATAGTGGAAGCAATCTTCTGGGACTGAGGGGGAATGTAGAGTGATTGTTCTTGGCAAGGAGAATGGCTACTTCTTCATCCAAGACTGGAGTGAATGAGGACATGGGATGGGAAGACATCTGAAGGATGTGTAATGGAAAGGAGGGATGTAAGGGGAACTTTTCAGGAAGGGTCTGGTATTTTTTTTTCAGTGCAGTGAGATCCTCAGATGAGTGAGGGTTGTGGGGTGGGTACTGTGGGAGGCTTGAAAGAAAGTTTTGGAATAACCACTGTAAAGAGTGGGATATTGAATTATTTAAGTAGAATTATTGCCTCACTACAATAAAGGCCCAGCTGAGATTAGACATCATAAATTTGTAGTGAATCTAGATAGCGCAATTTAATGACTTCCTCCAGTTCATTTAGAAGAAGATTGATAAGAACAAAGGAGGCAGACAGTGAGAGAAATTCAGGACTGGGATTTGGAAAGGTATGATCAGTGATAGGATAAGAGAATAAGATATTAAGTGTTGAATTGAGTTGGTTCAACAAGGAGTTAAGATAGGGAAATGAGTAGAATGTGTGTCCAATGCATAGTCTGGGGAAGAACTGTGGGGTAGAGGAAAGGGAGGTCATGGTGAGAATGAAGAAAGATAAAACAACCCTGAGGTAACAGCTCACACCTATCAGACTGGTTAATGTGACAGAAAGAGAAAATAATAAATGTTGGAGAAGATGTGGGAAAATTGGAATACTAATGTATTGTTGGTGGAGTTGTGAACTGATCCAACCATTATTGAGGGAAATTTGGAACTATGCCCAAAGGATAACTAAATTGTGCATCCCCTTTGATCCAGCAATACCACTACTAGATCTGTATCCCAAAAAGATCATAAAAAAGGTAAAAGGACACATGTGTACAAAAACATTTATAACAGCTCTTTTTGTGGTGGCTAAGAATTGTAAATAATTGAGGGGATGCCCATCAGTTGAGGAATGGTTGAACAAGTTGTGGTATATAATTGTGATGGAATACTATTGTGCTATAAGAAATGATGAGCAGGCAGACTTCAGAAAAACCTGGAAGACTTACATGAAATGATGCTGAGTCAAGTGAGAAGAACCAGGAGAAGATTGTATACAGTTACAGCCATATTGTGATGACTAACTTTGTTAGACTTAGTTCTTCTCAGCAATACAATGATCCAAGACAATTCCAAAAGACTTGTGATGTAAAATGCTAATCCCCATCCAGATAAAGAACTATGGAGTCTCAATGCAGATCAGAGCATACTATTTTCATGTTTTTTTTGTTCTTTTCTTTCTTGTGGTTTTTCCCTTTTGGTCTGATTCTTTTTTTCATAACATGACTAATGTGGAAATGTATTTAACATGATTATATATGTATAACCTATATTAGATTGCTTACTGTCTTGAGGAAGGGGAAGGAAAGGGAGGGAAGGGAAGGAGGGAGAAAAATTTGGAACTCAAAACTTACAAAAACAAATGTTGAAAACATTATGTGGAAAGATATTCCACATAATTGGAAAAAATACTATTAAATGAGAATGAAGAATGATCTTAGGGGTTCTAGGGTCTAAGGACAGGCAGAATGATAAAAGATATTATTAGATATATATGATATTAAAATTAATATGTTTAAGTTAAATATATTAGATATGTTAGATAAGGGAATGTTGGAGTTTGTGAACATGGGAATGGAATATTGCACAATGATAAATTGAAAATATGACCATTTCTTTTTATAGCTGAGGAGTAGCTTGTAGGAACTAAGTAGATAACTAGGAAGTAAGGGTACTTGAGAGATTATCAATTGGTACATTGGAGTCGTCTGATATGAATGCAGGGGACTGGGAGGAGAGAGATGTTCTGAGCCAGGCAGTGAACTTATCAAGGAAGGAAAGACAATATCCTAGAGGTTTATTTATAATGGCCATTAGGCTCTGGATTGGTTGATAAATTTGAACATGAGCCTCAAAGGAAGACAGATTCCTTAGTGGTAGAGGTAGAGAGTCTGGAAATGAAAATAGAAAGGAAGGAGTATTCTGGATCTCCCATCAATACCAGAGAATGGCTATAGGATAGGGGAGGAGCTTAGTGTAGCTAGTGCTAGAAAGGATATTCAAGAAACAGAATCATCCAAAGGGAGCCAGATTGCAGTGAGTACCAGAAATGGAAGGAGTGAGAAAGGAAAAAGTCTTTAAGATGAAAGACAATTTGTTAATTATGGAGTAGGCATTCCAAAGTGCACTATGGGGGATGTGGGCAGATATGGATGGGGGCATCTGAGGGGAGGTAGGATTAAGATGTGTAGGAGCAAAAGGGTGGGAAGTCGGAGAGAGGGAGAGAGTTGTACATTGTCAATAGGGCAGGGCAAGGTTCAGAATCACTGGGATAGGAAAGGAATGGGGGAAGGGTCATGTTAACCATTAAAGAGTGTGCCCAAGCAGAACATCCATGAATAGAGATTAGAGAGGGTTCCACAGAGGGAAGAACATGATTAGACTTTTTCAGATTCTCTTTCAAAGTGTTGCATGATATGCCAGAAGGTAGGAACAGAAGGAGTCTTAGGTGCCAGGCCTACATTGAGATAGCTCTGGGGTAGATCCAAAGTAATGGACTAAGAGGAAGACCAGGGATGGAAATAACCCTGGGGAAGAGCCTATGGAGGCTAAGTGGTAAGACCTTGTTGGAGAGTTTGATAGACTGGGTGGTAGGGCTCTTAGTTCTTAGACAAGCCCAGAACTAAAAGTCTTTTGTGAAGGCCCAAACCCACCATAGATATTAGGCCTGGAGTTAATATTTACACCAAAAATTAAAGTTCTAAATTCAAAGTTATAACTTCAACAAGCAAACAATATTTCACAAAGTTCTCATTCTGCCTGGTGCTTGTAATGGCCTGTCCTAATCCAAACAGCTAGGGGGAAAATGAAAATAAAAGCAACAACAAACAAAAGTGAATAAAAAAGGAAAGGAAGCAGGGTAAAGTTCTTTTATGAGGAGAAGCTTAGTCTCAGATGACCTCTGAAAGCATATGGGTCTGTCTACCAACAAATATTAGAGATTTATGGTTGACTGGAAGTCACCCCCTTTCCTTCTCAAGTAAGAAACCAAATAGATCTGGGGGAAAATTTGACCTTTTATCTCTATTTTACTTTACATGGGACAACCCATATATGCCTCCATTGGATCTCCACCAAGGCAGATGAAGGTCTAGGCAAAATCCATCCAGGGGTCCTTACTAAGATGGTGAGCATTCTATTTTCTTCCAGTAGGTTCCTCTAAAACCATAGTGCATTCACAATGCAGGTGCAAGCTCATCTGATGATACTATAAGCAGCCTATGTCGAAAGAAATCCATTACAGACAAGCATCTCCTTAAGAGGAAGCTCCTTGAATGGATTAGGCACGAGGGGATGAATGGAATGTGCCCCTCAGATGCACGAGGAGGCCCCAAGATGTTGTCTGTGATGGGGAGCCAGGGAGAGGGGTTGAACTGAGTAGTACTCTCTCTGTCCCATGCACCCTTGGATTGGGGCTCAATCTTACTGAGACTCAGGCCTGGGCAACTTCTCACTCCTAATAGAAAAGGTCATGCCTTTTCTCAAACTCTCTGGCTCATCATTCCTTGGATCTTCTCCAGGAAAATCTCCCAATATAGCTTTGGTGTGGCTCCTATCTAGGTCCATCCTAAAAGAGGATTAACAGGGTCTTTTCTGGGAAGGTACTCATTGTACAGAGCAGTAGATATCAGGTGTAGGGACTAGTTAGGCAAAAATCAGGTATTAATTGCCTACTGTGTGTCAGGCACTATGGGGATTCAAGGAACTCACAGTCAAATGAAGGAGACAGCATGGGAATAACTTTGTCCATACAAGGAAGGGAGAGAGACAGACAGACAGACAGAGACAGACAGACAGAGAGAGACAGAGAGACAGAGAGAGAGACAGAGGGACAGAGACAGAGAGAGACAGAGAGACAGAGACAGAGAGAGACAGAGAGACAGAGACAGAGAGATAGAGACAAAGAGAGACAGACAGAGAGAGAGACAGAGAGAGAGAGAGAGAGAGAGAGAGACAGACAGACAGACAGACAGACAGACAGACAGAGAGACAGAGAGAGAGAGAAGAGGGAGAGAGAGAGAAAGGGAGAGAGAGAGAAGAGGAGGAAAGAGAGAAGGTAGGACTTGAGGTGAGTCTGTGAGTCTTGAGAGAAGCTAGAGAAGCCAATAGGTAGAGGTAAAAAAAAGGAGGGGGGTTCATACAGGTAAAAAAGCTCAGAATAAGAAAATTATTACCAGTCAGAGGCATCAGCAGGACCTTCCCATAAAAGCTGGCATCTTATTTTGCTTTAAATGATGGGTAGAAGTTCAACAGACAAAGAGGGGAGGGAAGAAAGCAATCCACCGAGGGAATGAGGGAATGATGCATCATCCTTAGAAAAAGAAGGTCTGGAATGGCCTTTCTTGGACTTTGAGACTGAAAGAGAGGAATAGATGGCCTCATAAGATCACTCTGGCTTTAAGATTCTATCATTTCATGATTCATGAGAAATATTCTAGTCACAGGAGCTGAATCTTGAAGAGATGAAGAAAGCCATGTGGCAGACGTGAAGTAAAATAGAGATAAAAGGTCAGAGGGCACAAAGGAAACAGGCAAATTCTTGACACGTATTTTTAAATGCATCAACTCACTGATAACAAGGAAAACACAATTAAAACAACTCAGAGGTCCCATCACAAAACCATCAGATTGTCAAAGATGACAAAAAGGAAAAATTACAATTGTTGGAGCAGCTGTGGGTAGGCAGCTATCGGTGTACTGTTAATGGTGCTAGGATTTGGTCCAACCATTCTGGAGAGCAATTTGGAACTATACCCAAAAAGTCACTCAATTATGCATACCCTTTGGCCCAGGGATACCACTGCCATGTACATACTCCAAAGCAGTCAAAGACAGAAGGAAAGGGCTCACATTGTTGTGCAGAGAATAAGAGTGAGCTGAGACCTGGGCTCAAGGTGAATTTAGGTGTGGATTTATTAATCAAGCCTGTGACTTCCTGGAGTATAAACTCAAAATCAGGCAGCCCCGAATTGGGGTGCATACAGTGCTTATAAAGGCTAAAAGCACAAAAACCACAATTGGGGAGGGGAACTAGCATAAGCAATGATGTACAGAAGCCAAGAATTGCCATTGGTTAGGTATATAGCTCGGGGATAATTTGGGAAAAGGGTACAAGGGTGCAACTTTTCCTGGCAAGGGGTCCCTCCCAGAACAGAGTGGAGGGTACAGGGTGAAGAATACAGGGTGGAGGGTCATTGGATAATGGGGACAGGCTAGGGGTCATGTTCTGGATAAAGAGTGTGGGGACCCTCCTTGGTTAGCAGAAACAGAACAGGGTGGTCTCTTTTTAAGATAAACTTGTACCATAACCCCAAGTCTACACCTTGGGCAATACCCAAGACTATGCTTTAAGCTGTTTCAAATTATTACTGGGAAAAAGACAAATATATAAAGGGGCTTAATGGTGGGCTTCAAATCAGGAGATGGGTGATTTTGGTTTGGGCATAACAATATGAACAAGAATATTATGGTGGCACTTGTTTGTTATAGCAAAGAACTGGAAACTCAGTGTATGTCAATCACTTGGGGAATAGTTGAATGATTATGATAGACAAACGTAATGGAATATTATTATTATGCCATAAGAAATGATGAAAGAGATGAATTGAGAGATTAATGGGAAGGCTTTTATGAACTGATGCAGAATGAAGTGAGCAGAATCAGAATGATTTCTACATTGATTGTAGTAATGTAAAGGAAAATGACTTTGAAAAACTTGGGCACTTTGGTGCAATGATCAGTCCAAGAAAGGCACTATTAGTAAGACCCATGGCCTCAAGAAATGCCTCAATTAGGCAACAAACATGAAGAACTAGAATTCTCTGCTAAAGAGGCAAAAATGACCCTGTAAGTGATACAAAGTTTGGAGCAATGAAACCCATAATTATATTAGGTTTCTGGATATGTTTACCTCATTCAAAAGAAAAAAAGGATGGGTTAAAGGGGCTATAGAGGTTGGGGGGGTATTATATATTAAAAAAGTATACTCATATGAAGAAATCTAGGAGACAGAGAGGGGAAGCATGATAGGGATATGTGACTGAAAGTCAACAGAAGGAGAAACAGATGTGTTTTTATCACTAGAATATGCTACAGACAACTTGGTCAGAAGGAAGAAGTTGATGAGTAGCTTAGGAAAAAAATACATAGGAACTTGGCACAGAGGCATGTTGTAGCAGTAGATTTCAGTTATCCAGGTATCTGCTGGAGCCCTCTTGTCCCAAGTATATCAGTTAATAACTTCTTGACTTGCCTTAGCAATAATTTAATCCTCTGAAAGGTGGAAGAACCAACAAGGGAAAATTCAATTATGGATTTGATTCTCACTAACAGGGAGAAACTAGTTGTTTCGGATAGAAATGATAGGAATCTTGGAGGGGAAAATTACCCCCCTTTCCTAGAGTTTGTAATAGAGGGGGGGAAATGCAGACTTGGTTTGACATGCAGCCTAGATGTTGGAAAGGCAGATTTCAAAGGGATGAGAAGAAAGATAAATGGGGTCCCATGAACTAAAAATACTACAAGAGGAAAGTTATCCCAGAATGGATGGGAGATATTTAAGTATGAAAATTTGAAGACAGAAAGGGAAAGAATTTCAGTGAGGAGGAATAATATTTAACTGAGGAGATCGGAGTGAATACATAGGGAATTCACCAAGAAATTTAGATTTTAAGAATTCTACAAGTGACAGAAGTAAGGCCAGATAACAGAGAATGAATTTAAGAACAAGCCAGCTTCTGGGAAAAATAATGTCAAGAATGCTAAAGCTCAGAATGAGCTAAGGTTGAGCCTAGGAATTAAGAACTAAAAATGGCAAGGGAAGAGTTTGGGGAGAGAAAGCATTATGCTATATTGGGAGAAAAAGGGGACCAAGGAAGATAGGCCTTGGGGTGGATAAAGTGATAATACATGAAAAAAGAGAAAAGACAGAGAAGCTCAATTATTTATTTGCTTCTGTTTTCTTTGCTAAGGAGGATTTTTGCATTGGAAACAGCAAAGCAAAGATGTTTTGTTTTTTTTTAAACTGATAAGATAAGTCAGACTATAGTCATTGGACATCAGCTGAACTTGATAAATTCAAGTCACTTGGCCTAGGAGAGTTACATTCTTGGGTACCAAAAATCTATGTAGATATGACTGCTAAGTCATTGATGTGTTCAGGAAATATTGGCCCTATTTTCTTTTTAAATACATATTTACTGATTTCTCTTACCTGTTTTCTCATATCATCATACTGTTTTTATTAAAGAAAAACACAAAAAAACTATGGGATTTACAAACTACAGGCCAGTGGGCTTGACTTTAATGCCTGGTAAGAGGGGAGAGTCAGCAAACATTAAGAAAGGGAAGCAGTGATTACAGAGATAGCCTGACTTCATCAAGAACAGATCGTGGCAGACTTTCTTCATTTCCTTTTGTGACAGGATAACCAAGATAGCAGATGTGGGGAATGTTGTGGATATGGTTTGCTTGGATGTTATCATGTATCTCACATGATTTATGGAGAAGATGGAGCAGTAGTGATTTGATAATGCCATTAGATGAACTCAGAGCTGATTGGATGGCCAGATTCAAAAAGTTCTTGTTAATTATATAGTGTCAATGTGGCAAAAGATCTCTAGTGGAGTAACCCAGGGATCTGTGCTTGGCCCTGTGCTTTTTAAAATGTGATCAATAATTTAGATTATATTGTTTATCAGTTTTGCAGATGATACAAAATTGGGAGGTATAGGGAAGAGAAGGGAACAAGCACAAGCATATATATCTGTACATAACTATATATGTGTGTATATACATACATACATACACATATATGCACACATACACACACAAAAACCACCTACTATGTGCCAGGCACTTTGCTAATTACTTCTTTTTAGACAAATATATCATTAGATCCTCATAACAACCCTGGGAAGTAGGTGCTGTTATTATTATTCCCATTTTACATAAACAGAGTTTAAGAGACTTACCCAGAGTTAATGAAGCTAGTAAGTGTCCAAGGTCAGATTTAAATTCAAGTCTTCTTGGCTCCACACCCAATGCTCTAAACACAGAGCAGCCTGTAAACACAATGAATAAGAGTAAATATCCAAAAGGGATCTTGATGGTCTACAGAATTGGTAAGAATTAGTAAGATAAAGTTCAATAAAGATAAATGCAAAGTTTTATACTTGGGTTCAAAAAGTCAACCTCATGAGTATGAAGTGTAGGAGACATGCATAGACAGCAGTTATTCTGAAGAAGATGGAGGGGGGCTAGTTTGTCACCACAAGCTCCATATGAGTCAGTAGTGCAATATGGCATACAACAACTTCAATGTGATTGTGAGAACTGTGTCAGGGAAAGGGACCTCCTCTTGGGAGAGGCATACTATTTGCAGGGATCTGGTGATTTTGGGTCAAGGAAAGGAGCCAAAGTAAAAGTAATTTCTTAGCATATTAAGGTGTACTGTTCTCACTGAAGATCAACTCCAGTTTTCTTGGGTGCAGATTTAGGTTTTATAACCTTTCAAGATAGATAGGTAAAGGATTTCACAAGAGATGGAGGGGTAGAGAAAGAGGGAGATCAGCCAAGGGAGAAAAGGGGAGAATTTGGAATGCAGGTGGCAGAATTTATTATAAGAAAACATTCCCCCCTCAAGGGGAAGTGACCAGATGCAGGGTCTCTTATCCAAGCATGACAAGTAGTTGTTATAGCAGTGGATAAGACTATCCCCTTTACTGTGTCCTTGCATGGTTTGTTATATTTTATTTCTCTGGTTGGGAACTTTCTAATATTAGGTCATCAGGTGGCTGGGGCATCAGTTCATCAACAGTTGAGAAATGACAGTGTTTCTATTTCCCCCCACAGCTGCATTGAGGGGAAGAAGTTTCAGGAGGAGGGAGGTGACAGTCCCACTGTATTCTGCCCTTGTCAGCTGACAATCAAGACTATCAAGATGGTAAAGGACCTTGAGTCCTTTTCATCTAAAGACCAGTTCAAGGAACTGGGTAAACTTAGACTAGATTAGGGAGGATTCAATAAAGACAGAATGGCTGTCTTCAAATATTAAATGTGG
Source organism: Petaurus breviceps papuanus (assembly GCF_028583685.1). NCBI lineage: Eukaryota > Metazoa > Chordata > Mammalia > Diprotodontia > Petauridae > Petaurus > Petaurus breviceps. The sequence goes on along the minus strand of NW_027185852.1, from coordinate 19,653,917 downwards.
AGAAGGGATTATCTTTGTTTTCTGACTCCAAAGTACCCTGGAGTAGTGAAGAGGGAAAGCTGAAAAGAAGCAAAATCTTCCTTATTGAGGAAAGCCATCCCCAAGTGGAATGGACTGTCTTGAGAGATGGAGGCTTTCCTCTTCTATTTATAGGGACATGATGACCTAGAGAAAAAAAAAAGATAAAACAAATTTTCAGACTAGCTAATGTATAAATTTATTTTGTTCAATTATTCTTATTTATCAAGAGGATGGGCTTTAGTTTTCCTTGGGTGGAGAGTTGGAGGAGGGGAGGGAGAGTAATGATGATGTTTACAAAGGAAAATAAGAGAGCATCAGAGAAATGAAGGGAAACATTTAAATATGAGAAACAAACAGATGTATGAAGGAATCATTTTTAAAGTATGCAGAATAGAGCCGAGAGAGTTTAGCAGTGGACAAAGACGAGCAAGCCACCTACCCCTGGTACTAATCTGTTAAATTTAATATATGGTTTAAAAATCAAGGCTGTACAATACAGACATTCAGAGTTTCGGAAACAATTCTCTTTTTCATTTTCTCTTTGTATATTGAAATGTTCATGTTTTATTGATGTTTGTTGACAATATACATAAAGCACTCCACATACCTTAATAAAAAATATAAATGTTAGCTGTTGCAATTAAGTCCATAATAAAAAATAAATAAAAACAAGCTAAAGAAACACTTTCCTCTGATAGCGAGAGGAAGGAAGAAGCCATGCATTCCCTATTTGTTCCCAGTGCCACACTGGACCAACTGGCAAATAATCACCTGTGATGAATTAGCTGGGATGGATATATTTCCAGCTGTATAACCAACAGCTGCATTTGTTTGCTTCTCCGGTTCATTCAGAAGGGTTAAGGGAATTCAAATAAATCCATGCTATGTATCCCAAATATCCCCTTCCTCCTGACTCAGCAAGCTTTGTGAAAACACTTCCAGCCTCCATCAAAGGAAGACTGGAAAAGGCTTAGGGACTCCAGTTAGGGATGGTGTTCTGAGAGCTCTCTGGGGGTGATTACCGAAACTTCATCTGCTTCAAACTAGTCTTCCCATTTTCCTGGAGGGGTGAATACAATATGCTATAACATTAACAGAGAAAGGAATTGTTTATAATACTAGGTCAACTTTACTAACAGGATAGAGTGAGATGTATTTGTGTATTGGCAAAGGACAATGGAAAACCAACGAGCAGATTAGCTGCAAAAATAGTTGCCATTTACATGACAAATACCAGATAGTTCTGGAAGCAGCCAGTGTGAGTGTAAAGGAACATTTGGCTTCCACTGAAGCTTAGAGAGGATTTTTCAATTTATAAACACACACACTCAGTCATACACTCACACACACATACATACAGACAGACACGTTCACACGTTTGCCTTCACCCATACAGTATCTCAGACTGCATAGAGTGTCTAGCATAATCCAAAATCCTGAATGCTTTCTCTCTTCTTCACCCAGGCTTTCTTTAAGTCCCAGATAAAATTGCCCCCTTTAAAGGAAGTCTTTCCCAATCCTACTTAATGCTAGTGTATTCCCTCTTTTAATTATTTCCTATTTATTCTACAAATAGTTGTTAATAAACAGCTGTTCACATGTTGTCTCCCTGATTAGATGGCAAGCTCCTTGAAGGCAGGGACTGTCTTTTGCTTTCTTTGTATCCCCAGTGCTTAGCACAGTGCCTGCCACATAGCACTTAATAAATACTTATTAACTGACTGAATGTTTATCTATTGGAACTTATGAATTGACATGTATCTATCTGGTCCATCTATGTCTACAAGTTTTTGATTTTAGCATTCACTTTATTCTAATAGAATGTAAGCTCCTTGAGAGTAGTAACTCTCATTTTTGTCTTTGAATACTAAGTACCTAGCACTCACTATATACAACACACAGTTGCCTAATAAATGATTCTAAATTGGTTGATGTTGTCCCTGGGAAATGACTTCAATTAAAACACAGTAATTACAGTATTTGTCTTGCAGAATAGAGGAAAAAGGATGGGTCTTAGAGGAAAGATAGACCAACTCACCAGATGACCAAGAGAAAGCCACATACCTCTATGGTATGTAAATTTTATCTTATCTGTAAATTTGGATGAGTAATAAAACCTGACCCCTCCTGAGTCACTGCCTTGTCAAGGCAAAAGGGCTTGTGTAGCTCAGTGAAACTATGAGCTATGCTGTGCAGGGTTACCCAAGATGGACAAGTCATAATAGAGAGTTCTGACAAAAGGTGATCCACTGGGGAAGGAAATGGCAAGTCACTACTACCAATATTACATAGGAAGACCTTGAATGCAAGATCTAGGAACCAAGGTTAGTTGGACATGGTCAAATAGGAGATGAAAAGATTAAACATTGATGTCTTGGGTGTCAGTGAACTTAAAGGGATAGGAACGGGTGACTTTAATTCCAGATGATCACTACATAGACTACTGTGAACAAGATTCCCTTAGAAGAAATGGAATAGCCCTCATAGTCAATAAAAGCATTAAAAAAAAAACAGTATGGGGATGGAATCTTAAAGATGACAGAATGATATTTGAATCTAAGGCAAACCATTCAACATCAGGGTAATATAAGTTTACACTCCAAACAATGATGCTGAAGAGGTCAAAGCTGCTCAGTTCTATGAGGACGTCTTCTAGAAACAATACCAAAAAAAGATGTCACATTTGTCACAGAGGATTGGAATACTGAAGTCAGTTATCAAAAGATAATCAGAATAACAGACAAGTTTGGCCACAGAGTACAAAATGAAGCAGTGCAGAGACTAATAGAGGTTTTTTGTTTTGTTTTGTTTTGTTTGCAAGGCAATTGGGGTTAAGTGACTTGCTCAGGATCACACAGCTAATAAATGTCAGGTGTTTGAGGCTGGATTTGACCTCAGGTCCTCCTGACTCCAAGGTCAGTGGAGTCATCTACTGTGTTGTCTAGCTGCCCTGACTAATAGAATTTTATCAAAATAACTGGATGGTCATAGAAAACACTCTTTTTTTAACAACTCAAAAGGCTACTCTACTCATGGACATTACCAGATGGACAATGCTGAAATCAAATTGATTATATACCTTGCAGCCAAAAGTGGAGGACATTTTAAAAAATAATTTTAATATATTTTATATGTTTACATAGAAATATGTAATATGTAGAAATACATTTCTATATTTAAAAAAACAAAACAAACCTAAGATTATAGTATGGAGTCCCTTCACTTCCTGGCAAACCAAGGGAGAAGAACTGGGAGGAGTGTCAGATTTTATATTCTTGGGCTCAAAGGTCTCCATAGATGGTGACTGCAGCCATGAAATTAAAAGACACTTGCTCCTTGGTGGGAAAGCTATGCCAAATCTGGACACCATACCAAAAAGAAGACATTGGCTTGCTGATCAAGGTCCATGTAGTCAAGCTATAGTCAAGCTATAACATCTTCTAGAAGCAATACAAAAAAAAAAAAAAAAGATGTCACATTCGTCACGGAGGATTGGAATGCTAAAGTCAGTCATCAAAAGATAATCAGAACAACAGACAAGTTTGACCATGGAGTACAAAATGAAGCAGGGAAGAGACTAATATAGGTTTTTTTGTTTTGTTTTGTTTTTGCAAGACAATTGGGGTTTTCCGATAGTTATGTATGGCTGTGAGAGCTGGGTTCTAAGGAAAGCTGAGCACTATGGAATCAACACTTTCGAGCTGTAGTGCCAGAGAGAACTTTTGAGAGTCCCTTGGACAGCAAGGAGATCAAATCAGTCAATACTTAAAGAAAATAACTCTGACTATTCATTAGAAGGACACATACTGATGTTGAAGCTTAAATACATTGGTCACATAACCAGAAGACAGAACTCATTGGAAAAGCCCCTCATGCTGGGAAAGATTGAAGGCAAAGGGAGAAGGTGACAGCAGGAAATGAGATGGTTAGGTAGTGTCATGGAAGCAACAGACATGAGCTTGGACAGACTTTAGGAGACAGTGAAAGACAGAAGGGCCTGAGGCGGTCACAAAGAGTTGGACACAACTGAACAACTGAATGACAGCCACAGATAACTGCTGCAAAGCCTACCTCCTGGGTTTGTGCTGTGATTCAAATGAGGTAATGCAGATATTGCATTTTGCAAACTCTAAGTCATGATATCCTGAGCTGAGAGACCATAGAAGTCATCTAGTCTAACTTCCTTATTTTAGGAGGTCAAATTAGTTGCCCCAAGTCTCTGCTGTTTATCCTTTGTTCTTGAAGAGGACCATCACCAGGGTGGTGATGCTATGACATTCAAGTGAATTGGATTTAAGTGAGGTGGGGTTTGCAAAGTCACTAGCCTCACTTTCTCCTCTGGAGTCATCTGGGTCCAGTGGCCAGATATAGATCAGGATGACTGGTGATGTCCCAGGATACAGTGGGTGACCTTGCCTTTTGAAACAAAGTCTTGAACAGGTCTCAGTTTAATTGAGACAAAGCTTATTCACAGATTAAGGCTCCACTGCTCAAAGTCACAAAGGTGGCAAGTGGCATAATTGAGATTTGAACCTTGGTCCTCTAATTTTACGACCTACTGTGCCCTTTTCACCTCTATATGCCTAACATCCTTTGACTCTTTTGGTGTCCACCTGCTTCACCCAATTCTCTTCTGTGGCTCCAAGAAACTGTAGCATGCACAGTGGCTACACCCTTGTAAACCACTTCACAGACGGGCTAAACCAGGCTGAGGGTGATGAATGGGCCTCAGACCCATAGGTCAGTTAGGGAGGTGTCTACTCCAAGCGCGTGATGACTTTCCCTGGTGGAATGGGTGGGTGAAAACAGTTTGTTTAAGTGGCCAAGAAGGTGGCTGAAGCAGGTGCTATGGAATGCTTAGAGCTTGGTCAGACATGGAAGACACCAAGGTCATCCACTGCATGCTGGACCATCACTAGTCTTCTTGACTTTTGTCCTGCCACTGAACTTTGATGCCTCAAGAAGAAAGTCAGACTGACAACTTTGTGCAACTCTGCCTCACTTAAATTCAATTCACTCCCAAGTCATGACATCACCTGTGATGTTATTGGTCCTTCCTGAAAACGAAAAACAAACAGCAACATCCCATTACAGCATAATGACATTTGTAGAAAGGTGAACAAGAGCCTTAAATTAATTCATTAAACAGATATGTATTGAGCCCTCTTTGTGTGTAGGTTCAGAGTTAGGAATTATGATTTGAATAATACCATTAAAAATAGCAATGGCTGGGGCGGCCAGGTAGCACAGCAAGTAAGAGCACCGGCTCCAGTGTTGAGAAGACCTGGATCAAATCCAGGCTCAGATACTCAGCACCACACCCAGAAATAATAACTGGCCGTGTAACCTTGAGCAAGTTACTTAACCCTGATTGCTTTAAAAAAAAAATAGCAATGGCTAACGCTTTGGTGACAATCTGATTTGCAAAGTGGGTTTTATGATTATCTCAATACTTTTCAAACACAGCTCCATGGATCCCAGGTTTCTGGGAAATAGATATTGGGATAATATAGATAAAAGGATACTGGCAAGAGAAAAAATATAGTTGTGGACAGCACACTCCTTCACTTTGCTTTCTGTGTTGGTCATCTACAGTGTGTATACCATTGAAGATTTTTCAAAATCAATGCCATGATTGAAGAGTCAACTTCCCATTAGTCTAAAATCAGAGCACAACTAGGGATGGGTCATTGAGGTTTTCCTAGAGGGCATTAAAATGTAGAGACTGGAAGAGCTTACATGACTTCAGCAGCACGGAAAGACCGAGCTTAGCAAGTAGCTAGTAAAGGGGTAGGGATCCATGGGGTCAATCAATCAATAATCTAATCACTCCTCTCTTGTTGAAATAACTGACAAGATGCTCTTCCTTGATAACTTTGTCAGTGGGAATACTTTATCAAGGCAGTCAGTCCCAAGAAGTGTGAATTAGGTATGAACAAGACCTAGACATCCTATTGAATTAATCAATCAAAGGCTTTAATTAAGTATGAAAAGTCCTTAGTCAACTAAAAATTCCTTAAAAGTCAATGGAAGGAATGGAGTTACCTTATTATATAGGGGTTTAGTATAAAAGAACACAAAAATTCAGAATCCGAGAATTAGAATATCTGGCAGCATGAAGGGGAGCTGTCCCAGCCAAGTTCCTGAGGAATGATTTCTTTACCTCTGAAATGGTAAAAAAAAAAAAATCCCCCTTTATTTTAATTATCCATCTTTCAAGAACAGTATAGAGATCAAAGAACTTGCTTTTAGCACACTCTTCCTTAGCACTTTAAGATTTGTGAAATGCCTTACATGTATAATGTGACCCAGGGAGGTGGGTGCTCTTGCCCTCATTTTATAGAGGTCCAGCTTCCAAGCTGATGCCCAGAGAGGGTAAGTGTCCAAGCACGGATTTGGACCCATGTCTTCCTGACTCCAAAACCAGTGATGTAGCCATAGGCTGCCTCTCCAACTCATCCAACTCATAGGCTGCCTGTCCCAACTCATCCTCCATCAATCTTTTCTGTTCCTGCAAACTGAAATTTATTAGCATTAAACATGGAACCCACCTGTCAACATGCCTCATATGGTAGGAAGGCATTTTCATGGAAAGCTGTAGGATTTGCCTACAGAGATTTTATAACCCAAAGGGAATATAAGACAAATGAATGCCTATTAATCAACACATGATTATATGTTCATAGCTATACATGCAAAATGACCAAGGAAATACAATATGTACCCATTGTACAAAATCTCCTGGAGGATGGTGAGTGAATATTGGTAGAGTTGATGATGAATGGTATAAATTCCTTTTTTTCTGTGCAACTTTGGGAGCTACTACTCTCCTCTGAGCCTCAGTTTCCTTATTCCTTTAAAATTGGTATAAACATGCTTGTACAATCTTTGTACCAGGTGCATTGTAGGGAAAAAGCTTTGAGAACCTTAATGCAGTCTATAATTGTGAACAAAAGTCAAGCTGATCTTAGAGACTGAGACTACCCCAAGATGAAATAGCCGAATTGGAGATGTTCCTTGGGTGCCCCTAGAGCACATGAGTTTCAGTGACTTGGGCTGCTGCCAAGTTGATCTAATTGGCTTAGACTCTTTACAGGATAGAGCTGGGAAAGCTCCCCCCTTGTGGTAGCCTATAAAGAGAATGCTGATAGACCACTCCAGGGGGCTTTTCCCTGTCCAGAGGACAAACAAAAATTTCTACAGAAGCACATGGCAAAGTCAGACATGTGTTTATCCACATGACCTGAAAAGAGAACTCACAGATGATGTTTTAATGCTTCTGCATAGGAAGGGGATTTTGATTTCCTAGGCAGAAAGATCCCAGGTTTTGCCTTCAAGCAGGAAAGAGGGATTTCTTGGACAGGGCCAGCATTGGGGGCTGACTTGAGAAACCTGAAATTTAAAAATTCAAGGACCTGACCCTCTAAAGAGAAAGAGGCTTCCCTGAGCAGTACTGGCAGCAGAAATAGACTCCCATCCCCTCACCCTACTCACCATGTGGTAGTGGCAAACCTGCACTTTGCTCCCTGCTGTTACTGTGAAGGATTTGGACTGTGTTATCAAGAAAGGAACTAGTTACCTGCCTATCAGACTTGAGATATATTTGCTTTCCAGAGGAAATATAAACCAGTGGGTGGTACTGAGTCTTGGGGTGTAGGGATTATATAGATCCTTGCAAAAGAGAGGGTTTTATTGAAATGTCAGTATGTTTCTGGAAACCCCAAATTCCATCTCCTTATCAAAAGGAATTACTGTGAATGTTTTACATGTTTTCTGTATCTGTTTACGGGCCGCTATGATTCCTTTGTGCCTTTCATTTTCTGTGGGATGAAATAAAATTTGATGACTCCTAGGCAAGTATCACCTTGAGTGTTTCTATAGATGCTGAAGAATATGTTAGTAACATTTGTGGAAAACAAGATATTAGCCTATTTGGAGGGTCCCTGAATAAAGTCTGGCTGAGGGCAATAAAGAACCCAAATGTCCTTTTGGTTTATTTCCCAAGATGGGACCCAGTTCATATGAGCCCAGAGTCAGAGGGTCCTAGGCTTTGGATTATATACCTTCTAAAATTACCCACCATCTATTTAGTATTGTACATTCCATTAGAATGGAAGCTCTTTGAGGTCAAGGACTCTGGTTTTTGTAGCCCTAGCACTTAGCATAGGACTTCAGACTTGCCTGTTGATTGAAAAGATAAAGGTGGAAGGAGCCAAGAAGAGACACAGAGGAAGTGGGCTCAGGAAGCCTGAGCAGGGAGTTATCAGTTTCAACCTTTGGGGATCAGGGCAGACTTCATGGATGGGGACATTCCTAAGCCAAGGCTTGAAAGGAAGGGAAGTATTTCAGCACTGGAGTATGTTCCAGACATGAGCCATCAAGACCTTTTCTCTTGCTCTGGGTATCAAATTATACACAGCAAGGGGATTCCGAGGAGAATGCGGCATCTGGTCTATAATCCTGGACGTGCCACTCCAAGGGCTCTTCAGCAGGGACCAGGTGAATGTTCTTCTGTCCCATGAAAGGATTCCAATGCTTCCTTCCTTCTTCCTTTTTATCCAAGCCTCATCATCTTCTCACTTCTGCTTGTACTTTAAATACTCACTTTCTCCCTTTTCATCAATGGTGAGATTTTATTTCATTTAACAGACATTGAACATTTATTATGTGCCACTTCAGAGATCTGAGGGAGGCCAGAGCCTTGGAGTCAGAAAGCCTCAAGTTCAAATCTGTCCTCAGACACTTTCTTGCTGTGTGACCTTGGGCAAGTCACTTGACCTCCAGCTGCCTCAGTTTTCTCAGATATAAAAAGGCAATAGACTGGCACCTAGCTCCCAGGGCTGTTGTGAGTATAAAAGGAGATAATTTATGGCACATCTTAAAATGCTATAGAAATGCTAGCCATCATTTATTTTGTTAGGGTAAGTAAGGCTTTGGCACAGTGTGAGGTAATGGAAAGAGTGCTGAATTTGAAGTCACAAGACCTGGGTTTGAATTCTGGCTCTCCATTTTTGTGGCACTGGGCAAATCACAACCTCTCTGAACCTGTTCCCTTGTGTGGAGTAGCAAGCACCCACAGGGCTAATGTCTCCCATGGAGGGATGTGCTGGAGCCAGCCAGAATCTGCTTTTGAGAGCTGATTGTTAGATGTTTAGCATGAGCACATACACCTTAAGAATTGGCAAATGATACAGTTCAGGGCTTGCTTTCTTATTTTGATGGTAGTCTAGACTTAAGAAAGTAATGGAATTAATAATGAAGATCAAATTTAAAAGTGTTTCTTTTGTACAGTGTTTATGGAGAATCGGTTGTTAAACATTTACCAGCATGTTGCTGCTCACATTTCTTTTTTTTATTATTATTATTTTCCCCCAATCACATGTTAAAACAATTTTTAAACATTTTAAAAAAAAGTTTTTGGTTCTAAATTCTGTCCCTCCCTTCCTCTTTCACTGCTCTCCCTTCTCCTGAAATGGCAAGCAATTTGACATAGTTTATATATGTGCAATCATGTAAAACATTTACATATTAGTCAGTTTGTACAAGAAGACTTAAAAAAAAAAGAGTGAAAAAGAGAAAATGATGAAGAAAGAAAGGAAGTGAAGAATAGCATTCTGCAGCCTGTATTTGGATATATCAGTGTAGCAGCAAGCACCCCAAGCGTCCTCAGGGTTTGCAGCTACCACAGGTTCTTGGATCTGCTTTGTTAAAGGAAAGCAACTCAAAATGGGTTAACAAGCTTACTTTAATCAGTCAGACATATATTGTTTACCTTGTTCAGGAGAAAAGGTCAGCACCCTGAATCTCAAAGTATACAGGCATAATTATCAAGACAGAAACATCAAGTAGACAGATTTCCAAACTGTCCAACCATTACATCCATACCCAGTCAACATCTGGGTTTCCACATTCTGGGTTTTTCAAAGCCGGGGGACTCTCAACAACGGCTTCCCAGAATCCATATCAAATCACAGAACACTTCTCAAAGTGAGCCCCCAAAACAAAGCCTCACATCAGGGCTTATATAGCCTTCTCCTGGCTCAGAGAATGTAACAACCTTATTGACCCACTGGCCAATCAAAAAGTATCTACTGAAAAACAAGCCTCCCACCCCAGGTTCCAGGTGCACGTTAGCCTAGGGGCAGGGAAGATCTTTAAAATTTACATTTCCATTACAATCAGTTCTTTCTCAGGAGGAAGAGAGTATGTTTCATCATGACTCCTTCGGGCTCGTCTTGGATCATTGTATTGCTGAGAATAGTTATTCACAACTGTTCATTGTATAATATTGCTATTACTGTGTACAATGTTCTTCTGCTTCTACTCCCTTTGCTTTGCATCAGTTCATGTGAGTCTTTCCAGGTGCTTTAAAATTATTTTGCTTGTCATTTCTTATAACACAATAATATTCCATCACAATCATATATCACAGTTTGTCTAGCCATGCCCCAATTGATGGGCATCCTCTCAATTTCCAATTCTTAGTCACCACAAAAAGAGCTGCTATAAATATTTTTGTACAAATGGATCCTTCTCTTCCCCCCCCCCCTTTTTTAAATTTCTTTGGAATATAGATCCTAGTAATGTATTGCTAGATCAAAGAAAATGTACAATTTTATAGCCCTTTGGGCATTGTTCCAAATTGCTCTCCAGAATGGTTGGATCAGTTCAAACTCCACTAAGAGTGCATTAGTGTCCCAGTTTTCCCATATCCCCTCCAACATTTATGATTTACCTTTTTTGTCCTATTAGACAATCTGATAAGTGTCAGGTGGTACCTCAGAGTTGTTTTAATTTGCATTTCTCTAATCAATAGTGATTTAGAGCATTTTTTCATATGACTATAGATAGCTTTTATTTCTTTGTCTGAAAACTGTCTGTTCATATCCTTTGACCATTTATCCATTGGGGAATGACTTGTATTTTTATATATTTGACTCAGTTCTCTATATATTTGAGAAATGAGGCTTTTATCAGAGATACTTGTTACAAAAATCCCCCCCCCAGTTTTCTGCTTTCCTTTTAAGTTTGGTTGCATTGGTTTTGTTTGTGGGGTGGGGGGAAACCCTTAAATTTTATATAATCAAAATTATCTAGTTTACATTTTGCAATGGTCCTAAATTCTTCCTTCATCCATTGTTCTGACAAATAAGTTGTTCCTTGCTCTCCTAATTTGGTTATGGGATCACCTTTTATGTGTAAATCATGTGCCCATTTTGACTTTATCTTAGTATATAGTGTGAAAAGTTGGCCTATACCTAGTTTTGCCATACCGTCAGCCAGTTTTTCCAGAAGTTTTTGTTCCAAAACTTGAATCTTGGAGTTTATCATATCTTAGATTACTATGGTCTTTTGCTCTAATTTAATGTGTACCTAATCTATTCCACTAATCTACCACTCTATATCTTAGTTAGTACCAGACTGTTTTTGATAATTACCACTTTATAAGACATTTTGATCTCTGGTATGGCTAGACCACCTTCCATCACATTTATTTTTTTCATTGATTCTCTTGATCTCCTTTATCTTTTGTTCTTCCAGATGAATTTTAATATTTTTTCTAGTTCTGTAAAATATTTTTGGTAGTTTGATTGGCATGGCACTGAATACATAGATTAATTTAGATAGAATTTTCATTTTGATATATTGGCTCAGACTACCCATGCACAATTAATATTTTCCCCAATTGTTTAGATCTGACTTCACTTTTGTCAAAAGTGTTTTGTAATTGTGTTCATATATTTTCTGGGTTCCCATTTATTACATAGGCACATGGATATTACTCATTCTCTGGACTGGTTCAGTCACTCCACTAAGTTCCCAGAGAACTACCATCACCACAGTTACACTCAGATTTTCTCAGGGTCATTGGGGAGCCTTGTGAAGTGGGAAATATCTATCTCCTATTCACCACTCTAGCTCTTGAGCCTCCACTGATATTCTTCCATTTATACAATGGGCTTCTCACAATAATGAAAATATTAGATGCCAAACATCACCATTTGCTTAAACAACAAAGGAAAATATAATAATTATATCATTACAGGCACTTGCATGCATGAGTAGAAAATAAGTCACATTCTACATACAAACCTGGACACTCTCCACCATTGCACTCATAATCTGTGCAGGCGAGTAGGCACAGACTTAGACAATCTTGCCACGAAGAAAACTCACGTGCTCATGGCAGCTCATGGCATCTCACAGCTCGGACACTACAAACTTCTTTCTATCTTAACTCTTCACCAAAGTTCCTCAATGAATGTACCTCCTGAACTGATGACACTTCCTCTGCTAGGCTAGATCTATACTGTGCTTGGCTAATACCTCACTAGGCATGACATTTCAGCCAAACTAATTGATCTCTTGAGTACTTTAAAAGGCATTGAGGTGACTTGGTGGATGAGGCATTGAGCCTGGAGTTAGGAAGATCAGAGTTCAAATCCTGCCTCTCTGTCTCTTTAAGCCTAACCAAAATAATTCTCAAATCTCTCCTTTCACCTGTCTCCTGTATTGGGTTCAGACTGTGGGTCTTCTCTGTGAATAATCATATTTTAATTTATGATTAATAATCAAATTCTCACATTTTGTTTTTAATCAAACAAATTATGTTTTGTCCCCAAATTAAACAACCACCGTGATGTCCACAGTTCTCCAGGTTACCACGGCTGGCTTCTCACATTCTAAAAAGCTGCAAATGCTCAAAACTCTTAGTCAGTCAATTAGCATTTATTAAGCAAGCACGATGTGCCAAACACTACGCTGAGCACTGGGGATAATAAGGCAAAAGGCAGCCCCTGCACTCAATCCCTGAACCCCACAATCTGAAGGGGAAGCTAAGAAGCAAACAACTGTGACATACAAAGCAGATTCATAGAGGATACATGGAGCTAATTGAGAAAGGAGGCACTAAGACCAAGGAGGAACTTTAGTGAAGACACCAAGGGAGCCAGGGAGCTGTTTCCTAGAAACGGTTTTCCCTAGACCTGGAAGTAGGTTTAATTCAGCAACAAATCTTAAAGGGACAGGCTATCGTATGGACAAGTGAAGGAGCTAGGCCTGTTGGGTCCCTCCCAGCTCTAAGGCTATGCTTCTCAGAACGTGGGTTTATACACACACACACACACACACACACACACGTGTGTATGTGTGTGCACAATGTATGTATATCTATATATGCATATGTAAATATTACATATTTATATCTAGAAATGTATTTCTATATGTTACATCTTTCTACATAAATATATTAAAACTATTTAAATATATTAATATTATATACTAATATTTTAGATGGATATGTTTTTATTAGATATATTTAAGATACACTACTACCCTCCTCAATTTTCAGCTACCATACTATGCTCATGAAAATCACTGTCTGAGTCTTTGTCTTTCTGCTTCTTTTCCTTTAATTCTCTACTTGCTTCAGCAGCCTCCAGAGAGCCCCATCCTGCTGTTAGGGGCCTCTCCAGAGGACAGTAAGCCCATGATGGCACTTTGGGAGATTTTACATAGCTCTCACACAGGTGCATGGTACATATTTTCAATACAACAGCAGAGACCAAAGCTAATCCATAGATAGACCTGAGAATGATTTAAACAAAGACAATGGGAACAATCTGATATAAACTAGCATCTACTACCATTCCACATATTTAATGAAACTGTAGATTTAAAGAATAAGAAAAAAGATTAGCAAATACACTTAGCTCAGTTGGATATTTTTCTGATTTTGCCCTGAACTCATTTCCTTGTGTAGAAGATTGAGATTCACATAGAATTAAATTCACATAAAAGAAAAGGGAGACTTCTTTATGTAGAATATTTTAGACTGGAGAGCTGCATATTCAGGAAAGTTCCAGAGATATTACATAGCTCTGTTTCCCCATGCAAATACTCTATCTGATTTGGTATGACACCAATATAATTCCTCCCTTACACTGGAGCTCTTAAAGTAGACTCCGGAGAGTCACTTGATGGGCAAATGGTAGGTGGGTTTTCTGTTTTAGGGAGGGAATTCCCAGGATCATAGGAATCAGACTCTTAGAGTTGTAAGGGACCACAGAAGCCATTTATCCAACTTGTACCTGAATAGGTATCCCCTCTACATCATACCCGAATAGTCATTCACACTTGGCTTAAAGACCTCCAATGAAAAGGAGCTCACTCAGGGCCGCCGGGTAGCACAGCGAGTAAGAGCACCGGCCCCAAAGTTGGGATGACCTGGGATCGAATCGGGGCTCAGACACTTAGCACCCACCCAGAAACACCTGGCCGTGTAACCTTGAACAAGTTACTTAACCCCAATTGCTTTAAAAAAAAGAAAAAAAGGAGATCACTCCCCTTCTGAGGGGATGTGAACCACCTGGAGATGGTTCTAATTGTCAGGAGGGGTAGCCATGTGGGGCTATAGTGCATAGAATATTGGGCTCATCTTCCTGAGTTCAAATCTGACCTTAGACACCTATTGGCTGTGTGACTCTGAGCAAATCACTTCACTCTGTATGCCTCAGTTTCCTCATTTGTCTAACAAGCTAGAGAAGGAAATGACAAACCACTCTAGTATCTTTACCAAGAAAACCCCAATGGGATCACAAAGACATAACAAAAAAATGACAACTGAATTGTCAAGAATCTTCTTATATGAAATCCAAATTTGTCTCTGCAACTTCCTTCCTTGTCCAATGCTATAACTAGAGTGGGCAATGGGAGCTGTTACCCAGATGCCAACATCTGAGGGTTCTAATAGCTTGTACTGTCCTTCAGCAGCATAGGAACAATTGAGCTCTGTTCCTACTCAGCATGATTAAATAAGGAGCCACCAGATGGCCACACTCCAGGTGTGCTCTTCCCCAGGCTCACTTTGATTCTTTTTCTGTACTGTCCTTGGTCCTTGTCCTGCTAATCCCAGTGAATGTCTTAAGACACTGATTTAAAGACTCGTGTCTTGCCAATTACTTGGAACATGGGTTGGGTACTCACTTGCCCCAGATGAATATTTCTAATTAGGGCTCTGCCTCCTGCTACTGGTTCTGTCCTCTAGGACCAAGTAGAATGAAGCTAATCCCCCTCCCATATGGTAGCCCTTTAAATGCTTAAAGACAGTGATTGTATCCCCCTAAATCTTCTTTTCTCCAGGTTAAATGTCCCCAGTTCCTTCAATCAGTTCATATAGGGTATGACCTAGCTTGTCCTTCGTCTTCCCGGTTGCCCTCCTCTGGACATTCCCCAGTTTATTAATGTCCTTCTTAAATTGTGCCTGCTCATGCTTTAAAATGCATTTTTAAAATCCATTAACAATAGATTATTTATGTATGGTGGGTGCAAATAAGACATTATGTTTTATTGATGATGACTTGTGTACGCATAGAAAAGTAATATACAGAGGAGGGAAAAGACTTCAATATCATCAAGTCCAATCTACCTTCTTTAAAATATATATATATATATATATATATATATATATTGCATATGACTACATTTTTAATGAACAAAAATCTGTTTTCTTTTCTTCCTACCTACCCCTCCACTGAGAAAAGAAAAAAAAAGCAAAACTAAATCCTTATAATAATTATCTATCATTAAGCAAAACTTAAAAAAACCTGTCCAGTTGGCAATGTAAAAAAATAAATGTCTCACATTGCATCTATTTCTCAGAAGATAGGTAGTATATTTTGATTTAGATCCCTTTAGAGTTGTAGTTAGTTTATCTTTACAATGTTTTTTCTTATTGTGTAAATTTTTCTCCTGGTTCTGCTCACTTCTCTCTGCATTAATTCATAAAAATCTTCTTAGGTTTTTCTGAAACTGTCTTTCTTATAATTTTTCACGTTTCATTATTATTTTGTATTCATATAGTATAATTTGTAGGGCAACTAGGTGGTACAGTGGAGAGAGTGCAGGGGCTTAATTTGGAAAGACTTTTCTTTGTGAGTTCAAATCTGGTATCAGTTATTTACTAGTTGTATGATCCTGATCAAGTCATTTAACTCTGCTTCAGTTACCTCATCTGTAAAATGAGCTGGAGAAGAAAATGGCAAACCACTCTAGTATCTTTGCCAAAAAAAGAAAAAAAAAACAACCCAATGGGGTCATAAAGTGTCAGAACTGAACAACAACAACTGTAATTTTTTGGGTTATTCCCCCAATTTAATGGATGTTCCCTTAGTTTCCTATTCTTTGTCACCACAGAAAGAGCAATGCTATAGATATTTTTGCACATATGGACCTTTTCCCTCTTTGATTTCTTTGGGAGTATAGGCTTAGTAGTGGTATAGCTGGGTCAAAGGATATGCACAATTTTGGGGCATAGTTCCAAATTACTTTCTAGAATAGCTGCACCAAACTTACAATTCCACCAACAGCACATTAATGTGCCTATTTTTCTACAGTATATCCAACATTTATCACTTTACTTTTTTTTTTCAGCATGACCAATCTAATATGTATGAGGTGAAACCTTCTGAGGTTTCTTTAATTTAAATCTTCGGAAGTTGTTTTAATTTGCTTTCCTCTAATCATTTATGATTTGGAGAATTTTTCTCATATGGCTATAGATAGCTTGGATTTCTCCCTTTAAAAACTACCTATGATATCCACTGACCATTTGTCAATTGGTCAATGGTTCTTTTTCCAATAAGTTGGTAGTAATCTCTTATATATCTCAGAAATGGGATCCTTAGAGAAAATTTCTATTAATAGTATTCTTAGTTATGTTTCCTTTCTAATTTTAGCTACATTACTTTTGTTTTTATGAAAATGTTTATATTTTATGTAATCAAAATTGTCCATTTTATCTTCTGCAATCCTCTCTGTCCCTTATTTTGTCATGCATTATTTCTTTATCCATAGATCTGAAAGGTAATTGTTAGGTTCTTGTTTCTTTGCTTTGTTACTTTTATGTATATCATGTATCCATCCACTTGGAGTTTATCTTGGTATATGATATGAGATGTTGATCTATAATTAGTTTCTGTCAGAATGCTTTCCAGTTTTCCCAACGTCTTTTGTCAAAGGATGAGTTGTTACCCAGCAGCTCACCCTTTGGGTTTGCCCAACACTAGGGTACTATGTTCGTTTCCTTGCTATATATTGTCTGCCTGATCTGTTCCACTGATTGACCTCCACATTTCTTAGTCTCAAATCATTTTGATGATTATTGTTTTGTAGTCTGGAGTTGCTAGATCCCTTTTATTCCTCCTTTATCTTCATTATTTCCTTTGAGATTCTTGATTCCTCTGTATGAATTTTGTTCCTATTTTTACGAGTTCTACAAAGTGGTCCTTTGGTAGTTATACTGTATGATATTGAATAATTAAATTAATTTAGGTAGCATTGTAATTTTCTTATATTTAGTTGATCTAGGCATGAAAAATCAATGTTTCTCCAATTATTTGATCTACATTTGTGTAAAGAGTGTTGTGTAGTTATCTTGGTGGAGAGACTCTCACAGATTTTATATATTTTATAGATATTTTAAGTGGAATTTCTCTTTTTTACCTCCTCCATCGGGTTTTGTTGGTATAGAAATGTTGATAGTTTATCTGGGTTTATTTTATAGCCTGTAACTTTGCTCAAGTTATTGTTTCAATTAATTTTCACTTGACTCTCTAGGACTTAGTAAAACACTGTGTCATCGGCAAAAAGCAATTATTTTGTTTCCTCTTTACCTCAGTTCAGCTCCTTGATTTTTTTTTCTTATTTTATTCTTATAGCCATCATTACTAGCATTACATTAAATAGCAGTGGTGATAATGAGCATCCTTGCTTTATCCCTGATCTTATCAGAATATCCCTGGATTGTACTAATCTTTATTATATATACTCCTGTTTCTTGGTTTTAGATATATACTACTTATTACAGGCATCTAGGTAGTACAGGAGATACAGGACCAGGCTCAGAATCAGGAAGACTCATCTTCCTGAATTGAAATCTGGCCTCAGAGAATTACTAGCTGTGTAAATTACTAGCTTGGCAAATCACTTTACCTTGTTTGCCTCAGTTTCCACATCCGTAATATGAAATGGAGATTGATAACTCAGTGCTTCAAGACTTTGAGAGAGCTAGCTAGAGAGAAGTCATTGATAGAGCATTTGCTAAACATTTGCTTTGTGCTAGGCACAGTACTAGGAATATATATATTCAAGCCAAAAAGTCAACCCCTACCCTCAAGGAGTTTACATTCCAACAGTCTAAGACAACACACAAAAGGCAACTAGAAAATATCCTGCTGACTAGGAGGCAGAAAAGCTTGGAAAGTCACGAATGGATCTAATAGGGAAGTGAGCTTGGACGGCCAGGGCACCTCTAGAACTTGTGGTCCCCATCAGGGACTCCAACTAGAAGAGAGAGATACACAGGCAGAGACTAATATTGTTTCACTATATATAAGCCATTAAGAAGTGTTATGTTTTCTCAATGAACAAAACTCTATTTTCTCTCCCTCCCACCCCTTCACTTAAAAAAAGAAAAACAAAACCTTTGTAACAAAAGAAATTTCCACATTGGCCTTGTTCAGAAATTCTGTCTCATTCTTCATTATATTCATCACCCCTCTATCTGGAAGTGTGGGTAGCATGCTTATGTCATCAGCAGTCTCATGGGATCATGGAAGGTCATAGTGTCAATGGAAGTCCTTAGGACTTTCAAAGTTGTTTTTAAGCTGCTCACTTCAAAAAAGAGCTAAAAGCTTAATATATGCAAAGCATTGTGCTAGCCAGGAATTCCAGAGGGTTCTCTCTATAGCATTCAACTTTAGAGAAGTTATTGCAGAAAATACACAAAAGTGATGATGTGATAAAAAAATATGCATTGTAAAAGCACAAAATTACACCAAGTCACTTATATGACACAGTTCAAAAGAAATTCAGAAATGGACGACAGAGGCATTAATTCTGAATTCTATTGTCTAATTATATATAAGTTTAAGTAATAGGCTCTGAAGTCACAAAATAAACTAGTTGCACAAATGTGCTCCAAATATTATATATATACATATATATGTATATTATATATATCTATCAAGGCATTTTATATGATAGTAATATTTTTTTAAATTTCTGGAAGTTATTTGTGCATGAACATCAGTAATGTAAGTAAATAAGTAAAGTAACTAAATCACTTTCAATTTTGTATTTTCTAAGAGCTTAAAATGGTTCTTGCTATTTTGAATTTTTTACAGTTATTCTGGAGCTGCTTGTCTACGTCTCCCAGATAATACAAGCAAAATGTAATCAAGTGATACTTAGGGTGTAATTTAAGGAGAGAGCTGATGTTCTGGCTTCTGGCTTCAAGAAAGAAGACATGTTGTTCCAGATTCCCTTAAAGAAGCGGCCACTGAAATGAGAGGAAGCCTCTGGGACAGAAGCTGACAGGTGCAAGCACTTCAACCACATCCCCATCCCCATCTTACTGCACTAGAGACTTTAGGGAAATGCCCTTTAGATGAGATTTGGTCCTCTCTCTTGGGTGAGCTGAAATATCTCACCGCCAGTGGAAGGACTCATTCATTCTGGATCATCTGTCATATGATCATCTTTATTGATTCTAAGATTTCTGTTTGCTATTGGCTTGGATAAATGGGTATATTTGTGATTTGCCCTGTGGTCTTCATATACATATAAACTGATGGCAAGGGAGTCATGCCTTAGATATGTAGCTTGGAGCATTTCTGTTAAGGAATAGTGAGAGTGCAGTTTAACATAAAATTCATTTCCCCTAGTTTAATAATATTTAGGGAGAAACACTGACATAATTCTATATAAGTACCTTTCTCTGAGGAAAGTAGAGTGACCAGTCTTTGCCACCAATTTCCTGCTTCCTCTTCTGGTAGGGAGAAAAAAATATCCCCTGGAGAAAGGTGGGCAGAAAAGACTCTGGAAACCTCTAGCCATGCTTCTGTGTGAGTCACATCTCAAAAAACATATGTGGATGATTATAACCTACATGGGTAAAACATACAGACACACACACACACACACACACGGAAAGGCCTATTTACCACTGTGTTGTCTAGTTTTATTCAAAATTAGGAGGGGGTGTTTTATCTTGTCAAAAACTTGTTCTGCATTTATTGATATGATTATGTCATTTTTGCTGTTCTTGTATTATGTCTGCTATGTTGACAGTTTTCCTGATATCGAAGCAACCCTTCCTTCCTAGTATAAATCCAACCTGGTATTTTATTTATAATTTTTGCATCATGTAACTGCTGTCTTTTCCTGAGGAATCTGAGGCTTAGCGGGATTGACTTCCTCAGTGCCACAAAAGGACCAGGTGTCTAAGGTATAATCCTATCCACATGTGATTCCAAGTCCATTTCATCTTTTATTAAGCAATGAAGTCTTATTTCTGACACATCAGAGTGTCTTATACCCATGATCTCATTTCACCTCCACAAAATCCTTCTGGCATGGTGGTACTACCATGTTTCCCCGATAATAAGACCTATCCCGAAAATAAGCCCTCCCCTTACTGTGTAAGATTCCTCTAAAATAAGCCCTCCCCCGAAAATAAGCCCTATTGAGATTGCTACTGTAGTGAAGGTGATCCCCTGTGCTACACACTACATTACGGTACCCTCTGTATGCACCGTCCTCCCCCCCATGAAACGCACAGCCGCGCTCCGAGCTGCATCCAATCAGAGCTGCAGCAGTGAGCGCGTCATCCTGTTCTTCCCCAGTGATTTGCTTATTGAATAAAGGTACATTTTTTTGTTCACATTTACCTGTTTATTAAAATTGCTGTCAATGTTCATTAAAATAAGCCCTCCCCTGAAAATAAGCCCTCTGGTGTTTTTCTGTCCAAAAAAAATAATAAGACAGTGTCTTATTATTGGGGAAACACGGTAGGTGGCACAGTTGACAGCATGCTTGGTCTGGATCGAGGAAGACTTACTATCTTCAGTTCAAATTTGGCCTTGGATACTTACTATCTGTGTGACGCTGGGCAAGTCACTTCATCCTGTTTGTCTCAGTTTCCTCATCTATAAAATGAGTTGGAGAAGGAAATGGCAAATCACTCCAGTGTCTGCCAAGAAAACCCCACATGGGGTCTCAAAGAGTCAGACATGGCTGATAACAACTCAGCAAAACAACAGGCACTTAATGTTTGCTGATTGATTGGTTGAGAGCAGGGATTCTTAGCCCCATTTTTTGAATGAAGACCTTCAGATACTTTAAATGACTTTGCTGTATGGTGCAAAGAGTCCAGGCTATGGAGTCAAAGAACCTGGGTTCACATTTTTCTCTGATGCACATCACCTGTGGCATATTTCATAAATCCTTTAATCGGTTCTAAGATTTGTTCTCTCTAAAGTAAAACCTTGAATTTGATGACCTCTGAAAGCTCTTCAGGTTCTAGAGCTATGACACTATGATCCTAACATCACAAGATAATGTAACTGGTGTTAAAACCCAAGTATCCTGACTCCTAGGCCAATGTTCCATTCACTGTGGTTTCCTGTATGGTAAAATGCATGGGGATGGGGAGAGGAAGGGGGAAGAATTGGGGATGAGAAAGGGAAACTTTCTTATACGAATTAAATACAATGATTGTTTTAATAATCTTGGTCAAAAAGCCTTTCTCCATAAGGACTCATTGAAACAGGTATTGTTATCAAATGCATGCCATGAGGCTCAAAGTGCAAATGGGATTATCTTCATTTTATAGATGAGTCAACAGGCTGAGTGTAAGCAGCTTGTCTACTCTAAGATCACATAGAGAGTGAGTGTCAAGACCAGGATTTGAACCCAATTCTCCAAAGTCTGTGCCCTTTGTTTTCTCTGTTATATCAAACTATCAATAACAATGTCAAGGCAGAATGGTGAAAGGCTCACAAAGGATTCTCTTTTTTATATTTATTGATATCTGCTATTTTGAAATTGCAAACATTTCCTAAATTACTCCCATCAAATTCTATTGAGTGACTGATGGTTATTGACAACCAGTCCGTTTGAAAGTCATCCAGACATAAGAACAGTAGCACAGCATGAGTGAATGACTAGTTTAAATCAGAAAACAACCCTAATACTGCAATGAGAGGCAATGTAAGGCGTGGTTCTTTAGGTATCTAGAATGATCCAGTAGCTTGTGCTACACATGCCCAACAATCATGTTGGGGTTTTTTTAAGCAATCTGACATTTGCATCGCTAGAATATAAATGTTTATAACATCCTGATCATGTGATTAAACAGCTGACAAGGCTGGATTACAAGATAACAGAGGAGAATGAGAGAGCTACTGTAGTGCAGGATACAGAACACATATGAGTGTATGTGTACGTGACTGACCAACTGTTGGCAACCATTCAGTTTGTGTTCAAATGTCCAACCCTTATAGCAATTTGGAAACAATTTGATGACAGGTTGAGAAACTGCAAGCACATGTTGTACTTAGTCAGAAGCAGAGTTTGATGTAATTGCTACACAAACACCAAAACTGGTGTGAGTATGATCATGACACTTTTGAATTGTTGCATGTGCTTGTTGTCACAGCAGACAAATACATTTGCAGCTTAACTATCATATTATTGATAGTTTAAGGTGCCACTGAAGAATTTTTAGCATCAACTTTTTGAATGATTATTGAGAACCACTAAATGGGAACCACCAGATTAAGGTATGGAGATAGCCTTGATCTTTCTTTTTAATAATTTTTTTTCTAATTAACAAGCATTTATTTTCCCTCACTCCCATTTCATCACCACTGGAACAAACAAACCAAATCAGTGCCCTGTGACAAATATGCATGATTAAGCATAGCAAATTCCTACATTGGCCATGGCTGTGACCTTGGATGGAGTGACCTGAGTGAACAAGGCAAGGACTTTTTGAAGCAAAATATTGATTCAATTCATAAGCACAATGCATTTCTCATAGAATCATAGATTTTTAAGGTAGAAGGTACCTCAGAGGCCATTTAGTGTACCTTAATTCTTCATATAAAGAAACTGAGTCCGAGGGAAGCTGCATGACATGTCCAAAGTCACACAGCCAGTACATGACAGCAAGTTGCCTAACTCCAAGTCAAGCAGCCTTTCCATTGAATCACAGTTTTTTCATTTGTTTATTTTTGATATACATATGGTATCATAAGAGTCAAGAGTTCCCAGAGAGGACTTCCCTCTTCCAATGCTGAATAACCCTTGCTTTGTAAATTAGAGTCTAAGGGAGTTGAAGGATATTTGAAGGGTATCATCAGATGCAAACTCAACTAAGTCTCAGAATATAAAGCTGCAATAGAAAGCCCCCTCCCTCCTAGTAAATCTATGGAACATAAGAAATTTTAGCAGGGATTTATTTTAATTGATTTTTCAAAAATATCCCTAACAGATGGAAGGAAATAAGGGGCCATTCATAAAATCTTTGGCTTGCTTCCACTGAAATGTTGCCTTGATTGAATTGAGGGGAAAAAACAAGTGTAGAATGTTCTTTTATCCACATCAGGAATTCATTGCTCCAATTAATAAAACCTATCCTTTCCCTTCAGCCCCAGTCCAAACATTTCTTCATCATATTACCCAAAGGATTTGACTCTCGACTTTGAACCCAGGCATTTCTCTCCTTTCCAACCTCAAGGAGCTGTGATCATTTATGGAAGGGGAGGGTAGGTACCTCCTCCCCTGGTACAGCCAGGTGACATCATGGATAAAACATTATACCTGGAGTCAGGAAGACCAAAATTTGAATCCTACTTCAGATCTTTACTAGCTGTGTGGGCAAGGCATTTCATCTCTGCCTCAGTTTCCTCATCTGAAATAATATATGTAAAACACTTTGCAAGCTACATAAATGTTGGTTGTTATCAAAGCCTCCTATGAGCTGCTATGGTCACAATTATTTAGCAACTGGTGGTCAACCTTCTGGTGGTGAATGTCTTCATCCTTAGCTGGAAGTTAACCATGCAGATTCACAGCAGATCTGTATGGGGCGGCAAGGTGATGCAGTGAATAGAGCACCAGCCCTGGAGTCTGGATGACCTGAGTTCAAATCCAGCCTCAGACACTTGACAGACTTGATAGCTGTGTGACCTTGGGCAAGTCAGTTAATCCCAATTGCCTTGCTCTCCCCCCTCAAAAAAACAAAAAAACAATGGGTCTGTACTTGAATTCCTTCTAACTTGGAAAGCTCACTGCTGTCACAGTCTTGGGACACCCAGGGTCATCTCCCAACCCTGATGAATCATACAAGGAGGGCTGTGTTGGGGAGTTAGGGTTAGGAATATGAAATTCCTCCTGAGTTTTCAAGGAATGCCTATGTGATGCCACTTAGTAAATATTGGAGTACTGCTCCTCCTAAACTTCATGGTAGCCTGGGGATGGGGTTACCCACAGTAGGTGTAGGCATCACAGGAACACTCTCATAACGATACACTCAGAATCACGGACTATTTTAAAAGTGGGCAAAACTTCAGAAGTCATCTAGTCTCAGATTGTCGTTTTATAAATGGGCAGATAGAGACTGAAAGCAATTAAGTGACTTGCCCAACGTCATACAACTAGTGTCAGGGGGCAGAACTGTTGAAGTCAGAGCCCTTGGAAGCGCGGCCTACATCCTAGCGTGGCCTAGGTCATTCTTCCTCTTGTGTGTTTAGATGCAGCCAGGAAGAGGGAAGGGGGATAAGGGCAGGAGTGGGAGGCAAGAAAAGCAATAATTCCCTCCTCTAGACTAAACAGATGTCTCCCAAGGATTTGTTTCACAGTTTGTTTATACCTTCTAGAAGGAAGTAAGGGAGGGAAAAGCAGGTCAACTTCTCACTTCTTTACTGAATAGCGTAAGAGAATTTGGAGGCAGAGGTGCAACTGGCAATTTTTGTGTCTCATTTATGTGTTTCTGGGGGGATAGGGAGGAGGCTCCCCTATAGGATGTGGTTCAAGGGTGGGGTGGAGATGGGAGAGGATGCCCTCCCTGGGACCCAGGGAGCTTTCTATGCTGTGGATGGGGAAAGAAACCTGCCTAGAGGGTGACAGGGAGGAGCAAGGGCGGAGGCCCCCACTCCAGCAGGAGATGACCACGGGACAGGTGAGAGGGGGAGGAAGAACACCCAGGGAAGGTGTCCGTTCAATTCCCTGCCTCAGGGAATAAAACTCCCATGGCCTCATCCTGGACACCACTCTGTTTGGAGAAGCTAACTTTCCCAAGGGATTGAAGGAAGAATCCAGTGGAGAAAATGTTTAACAAGCAGGTTCATCATTTCACTTAGTAAGGTCTTAGCTCACTGAATGGAAGCTCTTGGAAGATTACTGTCCTTCAAAATTCAACAAATATATTTTTTAAGAACTTACACATTTATTTTGTATACTCTAGCACCCTGGGCCCTCAAAACATTCTTAGGACATTGAATTGAACTTACATTTTTGAAAAAAAAAATGAATGGTATCACATGGAAAATATAATGTTTAAATAGAATTTGGGGACCCCCATGTAACCCTACCATTCAACCTTACAATTCATAAAGTAATAAGTATGACCCAAAGAAAAATACAATATAACCAGTGAATATTAGAAAGTAGGAAAGCATGATCTCCAGGTTGACTTTGCTTTCTTTTATGGCTAGTCAGAGTAGAGTAATAGTCTCCACAGCTGGTGGACTGAATGTCAGGAGGACCTGAGTTCCAATCCTGCCTCAGACTTTTAAAAACTGTGTGACTCTAGGTAAGTCATTTAACCTCTGTGAACTTCAGTATCTCTCTATTATTATAATAATACCTTCTACCTGATGGATGTTATAAAGACCAAATCAGATAATATGCTTTTTTTTGGGGGGGGAGGGGAAGACAAGGCAATTGGGGTTAAGTGACTTGCCCAAGGTCCAAGTGTCTGAGGTGGATTTTGAGCTCAGGTCCTCCTGACTTCAGGGCTGTACCACCTAGCAGCCCCCATTTTTTCAAACCTTAAGGCACTATGCAAATTATAGTTTTCATTATTATTCTGTGTTCCTGGATGCACCAAACTAGAGAAAAAGCAAATGAGATCTTTAAGAAAGTACTAAAGAAGCAGGGAAATGTTTCAGCTGCTTTCATGGCTTCTCAGTGGAATTTTTAAAGAGTAGCTGATGTGAATCCAGAAGATAATGCTGACATCTGGCAAAAGCAAAAACAAAAAACCCTCCGGAGAAATGTTGTAACAAGTTTTGCCTTAGACATAACCATTTTCATCAGTTCACAAAGCTGACATCGTGAGACATGTACACTTACAGCCTCAGCTTACTCAGCAGAGTCATTTGCCTATAATAACCAGAGGATTAAAAATACTGCAAAACTACTGTATGTTTGAGCCAAATGGAAAAACAAACCCAACAGTCCTACAACTGTTATGCTCTTTGGATATCAATTTACATGAGATATGAGCATTTATTTCCTCTTTCTCCATCCTTACCGAGCCTTTCAGTTTTTCAGTTTCCACACCGCGTCTTGGCTTTAGGCAACCTTGAAAGGTACAAGGTAGCCAGACTCCCCTTGGCTTAGTGGACAGAGCATTGAATTTGGAGTCAATAGCTTTGATTCTTGTCCCAGATCCTTAACTAAGTGTGACTTTGGGCAAGTTATTTAAAGTTTTTTCACCTGTTATTTAAAAAAAAATGGAGGAGAGATAATGGTGGTGATGGGGTGCAGGACAGCCCATCGTGGGGTACAGTTAAATAAGGAGAAGGACTAGTCCTCCCCAAAGAATTTGGCCCATGATCCTGCAGTGGTTGGGGAAAATTCAGACTCCAGGATTG
This sequence comes from Petaurus breviceps papuanus, assembly GCF_028583685.1. Taxonomy (NCBI): domain Eukaryota; kingdom Metazoa; phylum Chordata; class Mammalia; order Diprotodontia; family Petauridae; genus Petaurus; species Petaurus breviceps. Next base: position 19,627,173 of record NW_027185852.1, on the reverse strand, counting down.
GGTGTCAGAGAAATGGAACCCTGAAGCTGTTGGCCTAGGGCCCCAAAGAGGGAATGTGGTTGTATCAGGCTGCAAAGGCAAGCAGAAGTCTGCGAGTCTCTTGGCAAAGTAGATAGCATTCTCCAGTGTACTGCAAGAAGGAAGGCAAGCTGGTTGCTTCCAGATATCAAATTTAGACCACACCTCTCATTTCATAGGTGAAGAGATTAAGCAATTTATTCAAGGTCACATAGCTAGCTGGTAATTGGACATGTCTCTTTTTAAAAAGTTATAATTTTTAAAAAAGTTTTCAAAGGAAATGCTTCTTAAATCAAAAGGTACTTCATTTTTAAAAGAGTTATTTTTCAAAATATTGTTTAACAAGACGTCTTTACACATTCCAATGGGTGTGTGTGCAGAGGGAGCTTAACTAGACCTCAGGAATTTGGGGTCCATTGTTTGTATCTCATCTATTTCTGTCTATGTATGTATGTATGTATTGTGTATGTGTGTGTGTATGTATGTATGTATGTATGTATGTATGTATGTATCTATCTATCTATCTATCTATCTATCTCTTATATTGAAGTATTGATAAAGAACCCATAGAGGCTGGGATACAGAAACTACTTTCTATTCTTCTCCAGGCATTGAATTTGGACTGGATTCACTCCTGGAGAACCTGGCCTTGAATGAGAAGGAGTTGGGCTCCTTGCACTCATACTCCAGCTCAGAAAATCACAACTCTTGCATCCTAAAGACAAACTTACTTATAAGTTTAGGTCATGGCTCAGTTCTAGGGTTTTCCAAATTAAAAAAAAAGGAGGAGGAGAAGAAGAAGAAGGAGAAGGAGAAGAAGAAGGAGAAGGTGGCAAAAAAGGTATTTGGATGGAACAGTCAATTTATTACTACATACAAAAGATATATTAAACTAAAAGACACAGAGAACACATTTAACAGAAAAACTTAAAGGAGATTCAGTAACTTAACATGGACGTACTGTCATAATGTGCTGGGGGCTGATACTTGACGGTCATCAGAACCAGTTTACCAAACTTCTAATGACCATTTTACACTGCACCTCAACTCTGTACTCTCCAAATAATTCCTAGTATATGTCTTCTAGCCAAGAGAACTGAAGTGGTTGCTGAAGTTAGCTTCCTCTGCTGTCATCTGAATCTGCCACAATAGGCCCTCCAGACCTCTTGAATATTAATATACTCTGAGCACAGCTAGGTGGTGCAATGTATACAATGCTGGGCCTGAACTCAAAAAGACCTGAGTTCAAATCTGACATCAGACACTTATTAGCTATGTGACCTTGGGAAAGTCACTTAACCCTATTTGCCTCAGTTTCCTCATCTGTAAAATAAGCTGGAGAGTGAAATGGCAAACTACTCCAATATCTTTGCCAAGAAATCCCCAAATGGGGACATAAAAAGTCAGATATGACTGAAACAACTGAAAAATGACAATGAAGGATATACTCTGTAATTTAGGCTCATCTGCTGGAAACAATTTAATTTAATATTAATTGATATCTAAGTCCAGGGGTGGGGAACCTTCAGCCTCTAAGCCTGTGGCCTTCTAGATCCTCAAGTGCGTCCCTTTAACTGAATCCAAATTTCACAGAACAAATCTTTTTATTAAGGGGAACCAAGAATGGCAACTCTGAGCATGTTCCATGGGATGGTTCCTATAGATGAAATTCAATCCAGCCACACTCATTTATGGATAGGTCTGGCCTGGAAGAATGTAAGTCCTTGAAGGCAGGGACAGTTTTCCCTTTTGTCTCTTTATCTCATGGCTTAATATAGTGCCTACGACATAATAAGCACTTAATAAATGCTTGTTGAATCATTGATTGACTGAATTAGAGGTACCTGTGCATGCTGTAAGTAATAGGGCCTTTTATGGGAAGGTCACATGGTTTCCCTGGACCTCTGTGAGAGGATGGAGGGAATGAAGGGAGCAGGGAAGGAAGAAAGGAAGGAAGGAAGGAAGGAAGGAAGGAAGGAAGGAAGGAAGGAAGGAAGGAAGGAAGGAAGGAAGGAAGGAAGGAAGGAAGGAAGGAAGGAAGAAAGGAAGGAAGGAAGGAAGGAAGGAAGGAAGGAAGGAAGGAAGGAAGAAAACAAGCATTTATTAAGTGCCTAATTTGGGCCAAGACCTAAGCTAAGTGCTTTACAATTATCTTCTCTTCTCTATGGTAGGAGAAGGGAGCCCAAGATGGTCTTTTCAGAAGTTATCCTCAGAACAAGATCTTGGTTCGATTCCTGGATCTATGGTTTTCTTTAACCTATATATAAGCACAATTCCATTTTTTTTTTTGTTGTTTTTTTTGTAGGGTGGGGTGAGAATCTATGGAGGGGAATCTGAGTGGTTTCCTATTTCTGATGTATCAGATAGGGAGTTGTCAATCATCAAGGAAATAGGAAGTTTATACCCTGGAAGTTTCCAGGCATATTATAGTCTAGATTGGGGGTGGGTGAGTGTTGAGGGGTCTTGAAAAGAGGTAGGGAAGAGACAGCAACTTAGCTGAATTCTCACAACATTCCCCTCTAAACAACTTTAAAATAACTCCTTACATCACATTTTGGAGCAGCAGAGCCACCAAAAGATCAGAGTGAGAATTTTTTTTCCCCAGCCTAAGACAATGTAGGAGGTCAGCAGAAGTCAGCTAAATCAGGTTAAGAACCAGCCCAGAGGGGGGCAGGAACACCAGCAGTGGGCCTTGAAGGCTGCTGTGGCTTCTTAAAAAACCAAATGGAAGAGGAGGTACAAAAATTTACTGAATAAAATAATTACTTAAAATTAGAATTGGGAAAATGGAAACTAATGACTCCATGAGACATCAAGAAACAATGAAACAGGGGTGGCCAGGTGGCTCAGAGAGTAAGAGCACCAGCTCCAGTGTCGGGATGACCTGGGGATCAAATCTGGGCTCTGATATTTGGCATCACACCCAGAAATAACTGGCCGTGTAACCTTGAGCAAGTTACTTAACCCTGATTGCTTTAAAAAAAAAAAGAAACAATGAAAAAAATTCAAAAGAATGAGGAAATAGAAGAAAATGTGAAATATCTCACCAGAAAAATAAGTGACCTGGAAAATAGATGGAGAAGAGATAATTTAAGAATTATCAGACTGCCTGAAAGCCATGATTAAAACAAAAAACAGCTTAGACATTATATTATAAAAGAAAATTGCTCTGAGATTCTAGAACCAGAGGGTAAAACAGAAATTTAAAGAATCTACTAATCACCTCCTGAAAGAGATCCCAAAATGAAAATGAATATTATAGCTAAATTCCAGAGCTCTCCAGGTCAAGGAGAAAATATTGCAAGCAGCCAGAAAGAAATAATTCAAATATCACAAATCCACAGTCAGGATCACACAGGATTTAGCAGCTTTCATGTTAAAAGAGAAAAGGCCTTGGAATATGATATTCTGGAAGGCAAAGGAGTTAGGATTACAACCAAGAATCACCTACCCAGAAAAACTGAGTGTTGGGGGCGGGGGGGAATGGATATTTAGTTAAATAGAGAACTTTCAAGTATTCCTGTGGAAAAGACCAGAGCTGAATAGAAAATTTGACATTAAGACACAAGACTCAGAAGAAGCATGAAGAGTGATCATGAGACTCAATAAAGTTAAACTGTTTACATTTCCTATTCGGGGTGGGGTAGGGAACCTGTGGCCTTGACTATATGTGGCCCTCTAGGTCCTCAAGTGCAGCCCTTTGACTGAATCCAAACTTCACAGAACAAGAAAAGTTTGGATTCAGTCAAAGGGCTGCACTTGAGGACCTAGAGGGCCGCATGTGACCTTGAGGCTGCAGGTTCCCCAACCTTGCTTGGAAGATGATACATGTAACTCCTCACAGCTTTATCATGATTAGGGCAGTTAAGAGTCTATATAGACAGGAAGCATGAGTATGTCAATTATTTTAGGATGATCTCAAAAAAAACGAAAGGGTAAGAAAGAGGGATGCCCTGGGAAAAGGGGAAAGGAAGAGGTAAAATGGGGAAATTTTTCTCACAGAAAAGAGCTTTCAATGAAGAGTTTTTATAGTGGAAGGCAAAATGGGTGGGGTGCTTGGAACCTCACTCATTTAACATGAAAGCTGCTAATTGGAACCTCACTCTAATTCAAAGAGAGAATACTCAGCATACTCAGGTGGGTTAGAAACCTATATTACTCAATAGGAAAATAAGAGAGGACAAGGATAAAAGATAGGGGTGGGGATGATAACAGGCAGAAAGGACTAAGGGAGGTGGCGGTCAGAAGCAAAACAGACTTTTCAGGAGGGGCAGGATTAGAAAGAGAAGGATAAACAGAAGATGGTAAGAAATAAACAAGTTAGTAATCACAATTGTAAATGTGACCAAGTATACAGAAACAGATAGCAGAATGGACTAGGACCTAGAACCTAACAATATATTGTTTACAAGAGATACACAAGATTTGAAACACAAAGACACAGTTAAAATGAAGGGCTGGAGTAAAACCTAATATGCATGAGCTGAAGTAAAAAGGGTGGGGGTAGCAATGTTAATCTCAGACAAAGCAAAAGCAAAAATAGACCTAATTAAAGGAGATATAATCAGGGAAACTACATTTTTCTAAAAGGCATCATGGACAACAGAGTAATATATAAACAAAATTGATGAAATGGCTAATATGGAAACGTTTTGCCTGATTTTATATGTATAATTAATTGATATAATTTTGTTTGCTTTCTTGGTAGGTGGGGGAGGGAATCTGGAACTCAAAATTTGAAAAGAAAAGATAAATATATAATATATAAAAATAGATATAAAAATATATAAAAATAGATATTATATATGTATATATATATAATCCTTTTTGGAGGGGGTAACGCAAGGTGATTGGGGTTAAGTGACTTGCCCAAAGTCATACAAACATTAAGTGTTGTGTCTGAGGCCAAATTTGAACTCCAGTCCTCTTGACTCTAGGACCAGTGCTCTATTCACTGCACCACCTAGCTGCGCCTATTTATTTATTTAAAGAGAAAAGAGTCACAGAAGGTCCTAGGTAGATGGAAGCCGTATGCATGAGGTAGAGATTATATCACAGACAGATAAAGTCTAAGTGCTGTGGAATTGGAGTCAGACAACCAGCATCAAATCTCAGTTCTGCTGTTAGCTGCCTCTTGACCTTGGGCAAGAAACCTAACCTCTTGGGCCTCAGTTTCCTCACCTGTAAAATATACCGGATGAGTTCTAAATTCCTTTCCAGTTGGGGTCCTGACAGGATCCTGATGGGGTATAGGCTCTGGGAACCGCTTAAAGCCCCTTGAATCTTCCCACTTGATCAGGTATTAGCCTGAGGCTATAAACCTCCCATTAAATGTTACCATTAACCTAGCCTAGCCCTCCATCGTCTGTCACCCCCTACTGTCTGGCCTAATTCCCATCCTATCAAAATATCTATGCCCAAACCCTTAAACTAGCCTAGCCCTCCATTGTTTGCTATCTCCAGGTAACTGTTTGTTACTCCCCACCCTTAATCCCATTCTCTTTCCTGGAGTCCAGATCCTCCCTAGACTCCTCCTCCCATCATCCCAGACTACCAGACCACCCCTTAGATACCTCCCACAGCCGTGTATAAGATCCATCTTGGCTCCATGAGGGGGCTCAGATTCAATATAGCCCTTAAGAATCTACCCAATTTGGTGAATCTTTAATAAACTTTGTTTTACTTTGGCTGGGAGAAGGCTTGAGTTGAATTCAGCAGGACTGGGCATGTCGGTATTTTGGGGTGTCAAGCACCCCTAAACCTCAACAATCCTAGTCAAAGTAATTCTGGATTACAGCATGAGCAACAGCCTGGGGAACAGGGGCACCAATTTTATTACTTAGAAAACATGGGGAAACAGATCATAAATTGACATTAACCCATAACCTCACAGTTCTGCAGTTAGGCTAAGAGAACTCCACACAAAGCTCAAACAAAAGCATCTACCCAGAGTCTCTCGGAAAGTGTTTTACAACAATCTTCCAGTCTCAGGACTGTGCAGCTCTGGCCCTCACTGCCTTGGCTCCAGGCTGGCAGAGCAGAAATGGTATTGGAGCCAAGGTGACTTTGGTATGTGGCCACTGAGCTCACCCCGACCAGCTTAAGGCAGCCAGGTGCTGATCTGTTCGAGGGAGAAAACATGCCAGTGTCAACTCAAGTGGCCTGAAAGCAAGTGTGTCTGAGCCAAGTGCATCCAGCCTGTTGGGACATAAATGGAAGGCCTTCTTCGTGACTGTTGTCTGATCCGTGATGTTTATGCAGCAAAGGAAGTGGGCTGCTTTGCTGCCTAAAATACATCATACATCACACAATCCTGGGGACGGAGAAAGCTGATTTTAAGATCACTAAGGACAGGGTTTTGTTTTGTTTTCCAATCACTTCTCCTCAGCTATGCTAAGGATTAACCTGTTGGCTCATACCAAAGGGATTTAGTACTCTGTCCAAAAAAAGATTAACTTAATCCAATCTCTTGCTGTTTTTCTGGGATCGGCTAATGAAAATAATACCTCAGTTATATACATGCATATTCTGGGTAGTCCAGTTCAGATACTAATTCCAGTGCTCTCCCCCACCTCCCCATCTTCTACCATTTCTCCTGTTGAATGAGGTCTCCGCAGTACTACCATTTCACCAAGACTATAGTGTTTGCCCTTTAAAGGAAGTCCCCTAATGAGCATACATGGCAGTGAATCTTTGTGCATTTAGTACAAAACCTGCCACAGAGCAGGCATGGGAGAAATGCTAATGTTTTTGACTAACTTTAATTCCATCTTCCCATAGATCAGTTCTTCATCCTTTTTTTAAATTTTTTTGGATTCTGGACTCCTTTGATAGTCTAGGGAAGCCCCTTCTTAGAATCATGTTTTTAAATGCATAAAAAAAATGCATAGGGTAACAGAGGAAATCAGTTCTATTAAATCCCCTTCACCAAACATATATATGTTTTAAGTTCATGGAATCCAGGTTCTGAGCCCTTACCAGAGGTCTGGACATCTGCATGACATGTCTTTCCTTTCTGGAGGATGGGTTTTGCTAATGGGGGCTGTCCACAAGCTGCCAAAATCCCAGATCTAGACTGAAAGAGAGCTCAGAGGTCCCCCCATCCAACTTCATTGTTTACAGATGAGGTACTTAAAGTTTAGGAAGCTTAAGCAAAATGCCCAGGTCCTTTAGGTAGGAGGTATAAGAGGTGGCAATGTCAGCACTCCTTCTACAGTACCAAGCTGTTCTCTCATTGAATTGGTTGGCTCCCACACTATAGATAAACTGCTCTGGGAGAAGCCACTCCTTTAGGTTGGTCTGTAAAAAAGAGTCCAGTGGATGGCTCTGCCCACTTCTTCCTACTCTCTTCGCTTTGAGATCTTAGAGTGTACCTTGCACCAGAGAGGTTGGGTGAATTCCCTTGAATGTCAAGTTCAAACTTTGGTCCATCAATTCACTAGGCAGTATTAAGAGCCTACAATGTACTTGGCATTGCTTAGGGGCTCAGGATCTAAGACAATTGAGATGGTCTCTGCCCTCAAGGTGTTTATATTCCATTGACTAGGGAGACAAGTTTACTGATAGGTAAATGCAGAATATGTCAAAATAAATAGAAAGTGTTGGGGTAGGGGCACTCTCAAAATAAAAAGAAAGTGATTAGGAGAAGGGCAGTAACTATGAAATGAGGAAGGGCATTTGAAAGAAGAGCTGGAGGAATTCCAATATCAATTCCAATTATTCCAATTCCAAGTAAGGGAGAATACTCTAGGTACAGAAGATAGCTCAAGCAAAAGCACAGAGGTGAGAGACAAAATGTGCACGAGAAAAAGCAAATATGTCGGTTTGATGAGTAATGCACAATCATCCTGGAAAAGTGGGCATTGGCTAGTTTATGAAATGCCCTAAATGCCAAACAAAGACATTGGGATTCTATCCTAGGGATCAAGTGGGAGCTTTTAAAGATTCTTGAGGAGAGTGGAGTTATGGTCAGATCTGAGATTTGAAAATACGACTTGGCAGCTGGGTAGGGAATGGATTGGGAAAAGAAGAGACTGTAGACAAGGAAAACACTGAGGAAGCCATTGCAATAATCCAGATGAGAGATGAGGGTCTGGACTAGGGTGGTATTTGTGGTAGTAAAGAGAAAGAGAAGGATGCAAGAGATGCTGTGGAGAATGAATGACAATGAAGAGTCCAGGATGGGTCCTGGGTTGAAAATCTGGGTAACTGGAAAGTGGTGGTAAGCAGGACCAAAGGGGGAAATTAGAAGGACAAGTGAGTATAGGGTGAAAGATAAAGGTCTTTGGCTTTAGACGTGATGAGTTGGTGAAATCTCTGGTATATCCATGTCAAGCAAGTAAGCAGTGATGCCACTGGAGTTGGGGAGAGAGAAAAAAACTCGATATATAGCTTTGGGAGTCATCTGCATAGAAACACTCAGTGAAGTCAGGAGAGTTCATGAGATCACTAGGAGAGAAAGTATCGAGAAGGAAGACAAGAGAGCCCAGGACACAGCCCTGCCACATACGTTCATGGGGGACATAGATGGTGAACATGAACATGTGCATATACAGAGAAGAAAATATCCAGAAGGAAGCAGTGGTCAATAGTGTTAAACGAAGAGATCCAAGGTGAGTAGTAAGAAGATGACTGGAGTTAACATGGAGATGAGAGTAGAGAGTTACCATTGTTATTTCCCTCTAGGACTTTAACTAAAAGTCAACTAACCAGGCAGTGGAGGAGGATTAGTATTCCTAGAAAGGCACATGGCAGGTGCAGCCATGTGTCTGAGAAGAGAGTTCCTGACTCCAGTCTTGGAGAAGTGGTGCTAGAACCTGCGGCAGCCATGGACCAATGGCTCTAGTTCCTGATAAATATGCAATGCTAGAATGTAGAGCCCTAGAATTTGGCTTTCTGACTATAGAGAGAGATTACCCAGACAACACAATCCTAGAATCACTCTAGCCTTTAAGAAAAGGGAGAATTTAGTGGGCTGTTCCAGCCTTGGGGTTGGAGAGTTTGGGCATCCAGCTTTCTATTGAGAGAATGGAAATTTTTTGAACAATGCATTTCCTGGAAAGAGAAGAGGATTGTGGACAGGGATCCCTGTGCTAAGACAGCTGGTGGCAAAGGACTGAAGCCACAATGTGGGGAAGTAGAGAACCCCACAGTTTCAGTGAATTACTCTCGGTGTGTCTGATTATTCTCTATGTGACAGGCAGGAGTATTGCCTGTCTAGAAGCCCCGAGTGTGTTTCCCTGATGGGAGAAGTCAAGCCTTCAGAGAACCCATATGTGGAAGGGTGGGATTTGCTGGAATGTTGCCTGTGCAACAGCCCCAAGTTTGCTTTTCTTTTGAGGGGAATCCAGATCTAGAATGGTACCATTAGTATGGAGGCCTTGAGGATCCTGGGGGAATAGGGTTAACCCAAGTGGGAGGAAAATTATGCATGTGTATAAACATACACACATATACTCATAGAAATATGTGTAAACACATATACATTACAGCTCGTAGTTTATTGGTAATTGTGAGTCTTCTATATATTTTCTGTGTTGCCTATAGGGTTCATGAAATCCAATGCATTTTCTATGGGATTGTCCTCAGCCCAATAGATGCATTGTTATTTTGTGGGTTTGCATAGGGAATTCCCTTATCTACATCTATTGAGATCTAAATATGAGCCATATTTAGCAATTTTTTTCTGAGCAAGTCATGGATGGGAGCACAGTATGACAAAGAGAGATGGATGTTATTCACGTAGCCCCCAAGATTGAACCCAGGAACCTAATGGTTGGCAGCTAAGCCACAGGTCACCAAGTTTCAAAAGTTCTTAGCATTTGACATATTCTTTCCCTATGTCATAACTATGAACTCAATTGTAGCAACAGGTAATAGAATTCTTGGTCCAAGGTCTGACAGTTTGTAGCTTGTCTGGGTACTGTGGGTCTATTGCCTATTGTCATTATTCAAATCTAATTTCTACTTTACTTGTATTTTCTTCCTAGGATGGGGGTGTAGGGGAGTTGGGAGTGGATGGTTTCCTGCAGCACTCTGTGTGTGTGTGTGTGTGTGTGTGTGTGTGTGTGTGACAGTGGGAGAGGGAGAGGGAAAGAGAGAGAGAGACAGAGAGACAGAGAGACAGAGAGAGAGAGAGAGAGAGAGAGAGACAGAGAGACAGAGACAGAGAGAGAGAGACAGAGAGACAGAGAGAGAGAGAGAGAGAGAGAGAGAGAGAGAGAGAGAGAGAGAGAGAAACAGAGACATGGAGTCATAGTAGAGCCAGACAAAACTTCATACGCCATTAGTCTAACCCCTTCATTTTACAGGTGAGAAAATAGATAGACAGACACAGAACCTGATCTGGGATTTCATTAACAAAAGAATTCCTGGTATGGAAACTCCCTCCACAGATGCAGGTCAATAACCCCACTGTAACTTAGGGTTTCCTAGGGGCTGCTGAGAGATGAAGTGATTTATTTATGAATAAACACATAGTATGTGTCAATGAAAGATTTGAGCCCCTTATTCTGGACTTTGTGGCCCACTTTGTACCTACCACCCTCCTATCTCCTATCTCCACTAAAATAAAGATGAGCCCCCCCCCCCCCCACCATTTAATAAGTTAAATCCCACCTCTACCCTGGCTACCTCCCCAACTTACACTTGCATTGGTAGGTTGGGGCCCCAAAGGGTGACTGTTCCCATAAGATTCAAGGAGTACCCTATGGACACCCCACTTTGAAAACTTTATAGCTTGTTAGCCCCCAAATATATATACTTCCTATTAACAGCTAGGTAATAGATTAAATTAAAGGTGTCTGCTAAGGTGGTATTTGGTAAAAATAGTATCTATAAAACGTTTCCCTCCAAAATCCAGGAAACACTCTCCCACAAATCCACAGGGTCCAAGGGAAGAATTGGCTGAAACAGAGTAGACTGGTAGGCACACATGTAGGAAATTCACCTCTCTAAAGTTCTTCCTCTACTTCCCCTCAAGGCCGATGCTTAGGTTGGATGAACAACTCCTCTGTTAGTCAGCTCATCCCCCAAGAGGGCAGCTCTGCAGACAGGTTGCTCCTCTGGATTTCATGGGTTTACTCTTTGCTGGGTAGAGTCTGTAACAGTGGTGCCAAACTCAATTAGAAACATGGGCCTGGTGCACATTGCCTTAGAAAACCACATTTTCTCATTATCTATGTTCTAGAGCCTAAGTCAGGGTGAGAGGGGCAGGAGAACAATGAAGATTATCGGTTGGGAGGTCAGTATAGAAGTTGGAATCTTAAACTCTCTTCCTTCATTCCACTATCAGTTCAAACCACCTAGTTGCCCCTTTAGCTTAAAAAAGTCTTCTTGAAAAAATATTGGTGTTGGCGACTTTTCAAAGTCTTTTTTTTTTAAAGGAATGAATTATATAATGTCAGGATTTCAGAGAAAAATATTTTCCTTAATTTTATCCTCTTCTCATTTATTTATTTGTTTGTTTGGAGAAAGTACTGAATGCAGGGTTTTGTGTATGGGGGGGCGCGGGGTCAGGCTGGTATTTGGCCAGGAGAAGATGATGGTAGGGAATATCCCCTCTCTGTCAGGCCTTGTAGCAAATTCCTTGTCACCTTAGTTAATTAAAGTCAGCTATTCGGCCCAGTGGATAGAAAACAGGCCTGGAATCAATAAGACCTGAGTTCAAAGACTTAGACACTAGCTGTGTGACCCTGGTAAAGTCACTTCACCCTGTTTGCCTCAGTTTCCTCATCTGTAAAAAGACCTGCAGAAGAAAACGGCAAACCAGTCCAGAATCACTGACAAGAAAAACCCAGATGAGGTCAGAGAGTTGAACAGGATTGAAATGACTCAACAGTAACAACAAACCGAATGGCTCCAAATTCTGCCTTGGGAGATGAAGAGTAAATGTCCTCCCTCTTCCACGTAGTGGCAGAGATTGTAAGCTTCCCAAGGGCAAGGCCTCTCATCTCTAGCATGTAACATAATTCCTGCACATATTAAGTTACTTATAAACAATTGAGGTAATGCTGCCTTTGGTGTTGCATCATTCAAGTCCTTAAGCTTTGCTTTCAAGCAGCTGTCCAAGACGTTTCTGGTACAAAGAATAACCACATGCTCCAGCATCTGGGGCAGCGTCATTGTATTTTCTGGATGCTTTGGAAGCATGTTTCATAGATCATGCATGTTTCAGGCCAGGCTTGGCTCCTTCACTCCATGCTGCTCTCCAAGCTCTTAATTTAGCTCCTGGAGAAGGGCTATAGAGAATTCCTTGGGATTTCAGCTGGTTCTCTCCTCTCCTCTCTTTCCCATTGGTCTCTGACCCCTAAGCCTCATTAACCTCAGCCCCAGTGCTTCAGGTCATTTCAAGGCATTCTAGGGGATTAGCTTCAGTCAAGCTTTGTTTACCTTGGAATTAACCCCATCAAAAGTTCCTAAAGGGCAAAGCCCCTGCTTCTCCAGTTTACTTAGCAAAGGGCAAAGCCCAGTTTCGGGAACAGCAGGTGGCCTCTAAATCAAGGTTACTTGATAATGCCAACGAAGCAGAGTAAATAAGAACAGAGGGCCATCATTCTTAGTTGGTCCAAACTGTGGCTTCAGGATAGTAGAAGGAAAAATCACCACTCTGGGTGAGGGGGGCAAAGTGTGGAGAAGGGGCAACGAGTAACTGTGGAGTAACAGAAAATAGCAAGGAAGTGATGGCCAAGCACTTGGCTAAGCAACTGGCATTTATAAATCACCTACTGTGTGACACCAGGCACCATGCTAGGCAATGGGCATATGAGTGTAATCTTTACTCAAAAGGAGCCAATGTTCTAAAAATAACAATGTATTTTGTATTAAATTATTTAATAAATATATTATAATTTATTACACAAATACATAGTATATTAAATATTTTATATTTATTTATTACTATATTTACATTATATTTATTAATCAGCTACTATAGCTATTTATATTTATGAATTACCTTCTGTGTGCTAGACACAAGTATAAGGAATGAAACAATCTCTATCCACAAGAATGGACATTCTAATGGGGGGAGACAACAAATATACACACACACATATACACACATACATATACACAAATATATATAAGTATGAAGTAAGTAAATACATTGACCAAGTTGTTAAATACAAGGAAATTTGGCAAGGAAGACATCTGCACTTCGTGGGATTGGGAAAGGCTTTGCCGTAATTGAGTTGTGCCTTAAAAGGATTCCAGGAAAGGTAAGGAAAGAGGGCATTCCATTCCTGGTTGGGCAATACTCAGTCCAAAGGTGGAGAGTGGGAAGATGGATTATCCTATGTGTGAGGAATAAGAAAGCAGGGCCAGTGGGCTGGGTCGAAGAGTGCAGGAATAAGAGTCTGGAAACATAGTTTGGGGCCCAGCTTGTAGAGGACTTTGAAAATGGATCCTAGAGGCAATGAATTGATTGAGTAGGGGAATCACAAGATTAAATCTGCATTTAAGGAAAATCCCTTTGGCTGAAATAAGTAGAATGGACTGCAGTAGGAGAGACTTAGAGAGAGACCAATTTGGAGGCAGGTGCCATCATCTAGGCAAAGAGGACTGAGCTGAAGTAGCTGTGTGAGTAGAGGTAGGAATCGCAAGATCTGGCAATTTATTGGCTATGTAGGGTAAGGGTAACAGGCAAGTTAAGGGTAAAGTGGACCTGGAAGCCTGGAAGGATGGTGGTATTTTGACAAAAATTGGGAAATTTGGAAGAGTGGAAGGTTTGGGGGGAAAGATAATGACTTCCATTTGGGATATGTTGAGATTAAAATGTCTCCAGGACATCCTTTTGGAAATGTCCAATAGAAATTGGTATAGTAGGGCTGAAGCTCAGTGGAGAGGCTTGGGCTGGATATATAGTTCTTGGAGTCATCTGAATAGAGAGAACAGTTAAACCAATGGGACTGATGAGGTTACTTAGGAGAGAAAAGAGCTTAAAACAGAAACTTTTGGAATACCCACAGTTAATGAATAAGCTAGTAAAGTAAGGGAGTCAGCAGCAGGAAAATCCAGAGAGGAGAGTGCATCCAGGAAGATAAGATGGTCAGCAGGGTCACATTCAGCAGATAGGTTGAGAAGGATGAGAAATGGGAAAAAAACAAACAAACAAACAAAAACCACACACACACACACACACACACACATCAGATTTGGCAAAGAGATCTTTGGTAACTTTGGAGAGAGCATTTTCATTTGAGTGATGAGGATGGAAGCTAGTTGGTAAAAGGTGAAGAGGAGAGGGAGAGGTAAGCTTCTTCACTCAGGGAAGGAAACCAGCTTTTTCAGTGTTTGGCCAAGGAAGGAGAAGAGATATAGGAAAATTCAGGGGATGGTAGGGTCCAGAGAAGAGTTGTTTGTGTGTGTTTTTGTTTGTTTGTTTTTTAAGGATGAGGAAGACTATGATATGCTTGAAGGCAGTCCCAACAGGTAAGGAGAAGTTGAAAGTTTGTGAGAGTAGGGGGGTGATTAAGGATGTGATCTGTTGGAGAATGGGGTCAGAGGGATGCACCAGGGACACACATAGAGTGGTTGGCTTTTGAAAAAAATTAAATTAAATTAAAAAGCCAAGACCTCATTGTCAGAGGTTAGGGCAAAGGAGGAGAGAGATAGATGGCAGCCAAGGAATTTGAGATGATGATGATGGGAAAAAAGGAAGATCACATTGAATAGTTCTAATTTTCTCAGTAAAGTAAGAGGCCAGGTCCTCTTCTCAGAAAGGAAAGTGTGGGAGGGTGGGGGAAGGGAAGGTAATAAGCATTTCTATTGGGCCTATTTTACACAATACACAGGCTAAGGGCTTCCTGTGGATATTATTTCATTTGATTTGAGGTTGGATGAGGAAAGAGAAGTTTCTATCTCTACAATCTGTCTTCTCTCTATTCGCCTCTTCCCCTCTGAGCTTGACTATTGATTATAACATAATTGGTTTCCCTGCCTTTGCATTCTTCTTTGAATGTTCTTAAAGCACAGATCTGGCTATGATATTCCTCTCTTCAAGATGCTCAAAGATAGAGAGCCATTGCCTTAGAAATCAAATAAGAATTCATTTATTCGAGTAAATCTCTTTACAATCTGACTTTAGCCTGCTTTTTCAAAGTCATTTTATGTTTAACACCCTCCCTCCCTCCCCCCCCCCCCCCCCCCAAGGTCTATGGTACAGTAAAATTGGCCCTTTTGCTCTGCTTTACTCATAACATTCCATTTCCCATCTCTACACCTTTGCACAGGCTGTGTCCCATGCTTGGAATGTCCTCTATTCTCACTTCTGTCTATTGGAATCCTTAGTTGCCTTTAAAGTTCAGTCTGCAGAAGTCTCTTCTGATTCTTTAAGCTGTCAGTACCTTCCCTTATCCAGCATATTTACTTGGTATATTTGTATATGTTGTTTTCTTCAAACAGAAGGTTTTTAAGGGCATAGCCTGGGATTTTTCTTAGGGGGGAGGGGTCTTGGCACCCCTAGCACCTGGCACAACACAGGAATTTAATAATTGTTGGTAATTGATTACTCACCCAGTGATCTTCTGGAATGTGATTGTTCTCTGAGGGACTAGGCTCATGAGGCTGTCAGCTACCTTATTGGAGATGGTACTCAGCAAGCTGTCAGATGTTAGAGGAGGGGCTCCTGCAGTTGGGCTGGATATGTGGAGTATTAGGAAGATGGCCCTGGACTCTGGAAGTCAGGGTCTCCAAAGAGCCAGAGTCTGAGTCTTGTTCTGCCACTTAACAGCTGTGTGCTTGGGCAAATAACTCTCCCCCTCCAGGCTTTTAATGGAGGGGTGTCAGATTGGACCAGGGGTGGGGAACCTTCTGTCTCATGGTGCAGTCTTTTGAATGAGTCCAAGTTTGACAGAACAAATCCTTCTATTAAGGTGATTTGTTCTATGAAGGTTCAAAGGGCCACACTTGAGGACCTAGAGGGCCACATGTGGCCTCAAGCCTTTGGGTTCTCCACCCCTGGACTAGACCTTCAGTGGTCATGTCACTTTAATATGAACTTTCTCTAACCTTTCTGAGTCTTTGATCCTTAGAAGTTGATCCTATAGAAGCCTATAATGATTCCACTCATAATCAAGGTGTTTAATCATTTCAGCTGTCATAATTAGTTAATAATTAAAATAAAGCAATTAAATGATATGCTTTAGATTCTTTGTTGCAGTAGAGCTTCAAGAAACAAAGCCAACACAAAATGATCATTTGCCTACTTTTCTTACTCAGGTACAAGGCAGCCCAGGAACATTGGCTAACAAATTGTCCCTACCTAAAAAGACACTTCTGTCTATGGGCAAGGTAAAGCATCTGTCCATTCCTCCCTTTCTGGAGTCCTGGAGGAGTGACCCTTAGCCAAAGAAAAGCTCATTTAACAAAAAATAAAAAAAACATGAACTACCTGTTTTCTCTGCATGGCCATCAAGGGAAAGTGGTTCTGAAATGGTCTTTCTGGGTACTAAGAAATAAGATATAATAAGCAACAATGACCATCTAGCCACTTATGAGATGTGATCAACTCCCATCATACACAGGAATAAATTTAATGGTTTGGAAAACAATTAGCCATCTCACTTACTTGCTGCTTTTCTTTTTCTTTTTTTTTGGAGGGCATTTGGGGTTAAGTGACTTGCCCAAGGTCACATGCCTGCCTAGTTTTTTTTTGTGTGTGTGTTAAGTGTCTGAGGCTGAATTTGAACTCAAATCCTCCTGACTCCAGGGCTGGTACTCTATTTACTGTGCCACCTAGCCTCCCAAACAGAACCATTAGTTGCTGCTTTTCAACAAATTCTTCTGTTACCTCCTATCTTTTAGTATTAATAAATACAGGCCATCCCAAAGCTTTAGTAGCCTAAAGCTATACTAAGGCTTTCAGGACCCTTTATTTAGCTCTTTCCATAAAAGGTCAGTTTAGAGACCTGGGTCTGGTTTCCAGAAAGATATAACCTGCTCAATGACATTAAGGTGCCTACACTCAAACTTTATTAGTATTTGAAAATTTAGCCTCAACAGTTTCCACGAAATGCAGAATTATCTATGATCCCAATTAGCTCAGGTCTAGTACTTACTCTCTTTCTGTCCTGCCCCCCTTCTCCTCCCTTCCACTGCTCAGCCCCTTCCCTCATATGGCCTTGGTACTGAAGGTACCAACTTTGGTGCACGAGGGCTCCATTTCTGTAACTAACTTTTTTCTCACAATTATATGCAAAGATGGCATCATTCGGTAAATGCCTGCATATGGAATAGCTCATTGCAAATGTAGGATATGGAAGGATTTTGTCCAGATTAGCTTCAGAGAGGATCTTGGGCAGGAGGTGTCAGAATCGGAAATTAAAAAAACGCAAAACCGGGCGGCCAGGTGGCTCAGCGAGTAAGAGCACCGGCCCTAGAGTTGGGATGACCTGGGATGAATCTGGGCTCAGACACTCAGCACCCACCCAGAAATAACTGGCCGTGTAACCTGGAGCAAGTTACTTAACCCTGATTGCTTAAAAAAATAAATAAATAAAAACGCAAACCCCCTGAAAGAACAACCTGGTGGCTCCCGGCTAGGTTTTCCTGCGTTCCATCATCTTAAAGGACAACATTACTGAGCGAGGTGCCTGGGGAAGCTGTGGATTCCTTTTGTGATTTATTGGGTATCTCGGTATCTCGGGCCGGGTCCTCCTCCCCCTGGCTCCCCTCCCTTTCTCCCCCCTCCCTCCTCCTGACAGTTCGCGCTCGCCCCTCCCCCCCCTCGGCCCCCTCCCCGGCTCCCGCGGCACTGTGGGTAGCCGGCAGCCCCAGCAGCGGCGGTGACTCGGGGCAGCTCCGCGGGGCGGCGGCGGCGGCGGCGGCGGCGGCAGCTGGGGCTCGGCCGGGGCTGGGCGTGCGGAGGAGGGGCCGGGCCGGGGCCGGCGGACGATGGCGGAGAAGCCGAAGCACGACGGGCGCGTGAAGATCGGCCACTACGTGCTGGGCGACACGCTGGGGGTCGGCACCTTCGGCAAAGTGAAGAGTTGAGTGGGGGGCGCGCCTGGGCTGGGGGGGCCGGGGAGGCCGCGCGTCCCGCCCCCAGGGCCGCTCCTGGGCGGGGGTCACCTGTGCGCCCCTCCCGGCATACACCTGTCCGGGGAAGGAGGAAGGGGTGGGGGCGTCCCGCCCCCCAGGGCTGCTGCTGGCCGGGGGTCACCTGTGCGCCCCTCCCGGCATACACCTGTGGGGGGGAGGAGGAGGAGGTGAGGGCGTCGCTCCCGCAGGACCGAAGCTGGGCCAGGTGGGAGGGGGGTCACCTGTGCGCCCCTCCCCGCATACACCTGTCGCGGGGAGGGGGAGCTGGGAGCCGCGGGGGCGTGGCCGGGGCTGGGTCACCCGGACCCTCCCCGCCCCTCCCACACCGGTCTCTAGGAGGCGTTGGCTCCTGCTCCAGCCCTGCCTCTGGCTACCTGCGTGACCTTGAGACGGGCCTGACTGCTCTGGGGCTTCGGTGAACTCTCTCTCCCCAGAGGGTGGGGCTTGGGGGAAAGGAATGATGCCCCTCCCCATTCCCACGTGGAAAGGACTTAGACCCTGTAGTCTGTGGTCCTGGGTTCACACCCTGACTGCCGGCATGAACGTCCTCAGTTTCTTCCTCTGTAAAAGGAAGGAGTTGTACTCGGTGGGTGTCAGAAGTCTCTCCCACCTAGATCCTGGATCCCGGGAAGCAGTTTAAGTCTTGCTTCTGGTCCTCTACGGCCTTAGGACAGCCCCTGTCCTTCTCTGGGCTCCTGGGACGTCTGGATGCCGGTGCTAGCCCCAGCTCTTGCTCCCGGGCTGGGAATCCTGGACCGACGTCTCTGCCTGCCCCAGCTTTCAGGATGAGAAATGCTTGTCCCTCTCGGGCTGGCCATTGGCTTGTTGTGGGCAGAGGGGGCATGGTAGAATGTTAAAGTAGAGCTATGGTATCTCTTTGGGAACACAGAGGTGGTTTGGCCCAGTGGACACTGCTAGGCTTAAGAAGAAACTTTGAGTTCACATCGCACCTTTGACACAGCTTAGTTCGATTACAATGAGTAAGTCAATCTCTTTAAGCCTTAGTCTCCTCCTCTGTAAATACGTGTAATGATACTTAGAGTAACTAGGTCACCCAGTGGTCTCCAGACTCAAAGGAGAGAGTGTGTGGAAAACCCTTTTTTTCCTAAAATGCAAAAAAAAAAATGCTCATTATTCTTATTAGACTATGGTGGGATCTTTCTTATAATATATCTTACACCGCTTTAAGTTTTTCCCCCCAAGCTCTTTCATTCTGTATGCATTTATCAGGCACCTGCTGTGTGCAAGTCTTGAACAAACCCTGAGGATACAAAGTCATAAGACAGTCCCTTGCCCTCATAAAGTTGTTCTATAGCAAAGGGAACTACAATATATATGCTCAAGTAAATAAAAAATATGTACAAAGTGAATATGTAGTAATTTTGTGTAGGGGAGAGTATAGTTTGGTGAGAGTGAAATTGGAGGTGACACCAGGCTTGAACTTTGAATGGTGCTAACTCCCAAGGAGATAACATTATTCCCAAAATTAGGGGCAGCCTCCCTCTGTAAGGTCCCCAAGACCTGACCTGCAAGGCTCTGTTCTACTCCTACAGCTCCTCACATTTCCTTAAGCTCTCTATCAGTAGCTTGTGGAAGGAGCTAGTATCTTGACCATTCTGGGACTGATAGCTAGTGGTCTTCAGGTCTTCTAAGGCTGTGGTACAGATGAGGATTTTGATTTATTTTTTGTGAGCCAGGAGACAAGCAACAGTGGCCCGTACAAGCAAGTAAACTTTAACCCCACAGAAGGAAAATGTTCCTTCCGCTAAGTTGACCCAAAATGCAGTGAGCTATTTTCGAGGTAATGAATTCTAATTCTAAAAATGTATCGTGTGAATATTTTTTTTTTTTCTGGGGAGCTGTCTGTTAACATTTACCAGCACACCGCAGGCCTCAATCAGCCTTCATTTGTGTGAAACCAGAGGTCTTTAGTGGAGTCACATGGGGATAGATGAGGGTTGAAATAAAGGCCCTCTGAGGTTACTTTGTGTGGGCAAAGTTCTATGATAATCAGGATAGCAAGGGAATTCTGATTCTGTCTCTGAGTGGTTTGGAGGGCAGGGTGTCCAAGGCAGTTTTCTGGGAAAATCTGGCCAGCTTTTGAGAGGCAGGAAAAGCAATGTCTGAGCGTCAGAAGACCTGGGGCGCAGCCTTTACTTCTAACTCTCTGAGACACCTTTGACAGGTCACTTTCCTGATCTGGGCCTTCATTGCCTCCTATGCCAAAGGAGGTTAGTGGAGATGATGTTTTAGCCTTGCTTTGTGATTCTGAAGGGGCATGCATACCTCCTGGCAGGTCTGAGAGGCTTTGGGGCAGAATTCCCACCCTCACTGCCAGTGTTCTGGGGATTTGACAGCTATCCCTGAGAAGGGAAGGTCTTCTTCTGTCATCGGGCTCGTTTTATCCATAGGGGACATTTCTGCATATGCTGCTCTGGTGTCCCCTTTGTCTTTTCTGTTAGTAATGTCCTAGGGACTCATTAGCTGCTCCTGTTAATTGTACATTGACTCAGTTCTGGTTCCAGCTGGTTTAAGTTTCATCCTGATTCTCATTGCTGGACACAGATTTTGAAAAGGTTTTTTTTTCTTTCTGGGAGGGGGTGGGTAATCTAGAGGTTCCTTTGAAGCTTCTTCCTCCAGTCCTAATTTCTCTATCAGTGGGCCAGGTGTTATTCTTACTTTCAGGCTCATTATATAGGAGGAATGTGAAGCCCATTGTCCAAAGGCTTGTGGCCAAGATCAGCAGATGGTGTTTCCTTCCTCATTTCTGGCATAGGGGAGCATTGATTTCTAGGTACTGTGCAAGCTTAGGTTACTTTGGAAAGCAGCATGATGACTCTAGACAGATGGGTAGTGTAGACAGACAGGTAGTAAAGACAGATGGATAGTGTGGACAGATGGGAAGGACAGATCCGGACAGGACATTTGTACCCCTGAGGTGAGGTTGGAACACCACACTTTGAATGACTGCAAAGCACTGTGCCATGGGCCATAGATGACAAATTTCTTGGCATGAAAGAATGTACATTAGAAAAAAGTGAGTAAATATTGTTTCTTCCTCCCATTCCACCCTTGGTCACTCTCTACTTTGCCCTGCTCCAAGACCCAGCTCTGGAGAAGCATATTATAAAAATAGTTTGTAACCATAGAATGACATAGAAAGGTGTTTTTTTTTTTAATGTATACTGTCTTATTTAATCCTCAGGATATGTGTGACAGGTATATTGTATAAGGGGTATTATGCCTGTTTTATTAACCAGGGAACTGAGGCTTGAGGAGTCAGGCATCCACTTTGTGAGCCAGGACCAGAACCCAGATTTTCTGCTGGGTCAGTGCTTTTCCTTAAAGAAAGAAATGTGCTTCTTCTTTGATATATGTGGTAGATATTTGTTATAGATGTAATATACATAGGTATATTTATTATAATTTTAATATATAGATATATTATAGATTTAATATGATATATTCATGTAAATATATTAATCAATAATATAGCAGAATTATAAATTACTATACCACATATTAATGTATACATACAATAATGTATATGTACATACATATTTATCATATACATACATCATTGAGGTCCTACATATGATATCTGTCTTCATAATGATTTGGAATTGGGCTGATATCTCATGCTTTCTGTCAATAGTCTGGCAAGTTTGTAGTCCTGAGACCTGAGTTTGAATTCTGCCTCAGATGCTTCCTGGCTATGTTAATATGGGTATGTCATTGACAGTCTCAGAAATCAAGTAACTTTTTCTATCAAACTGAGATTTTTGACATGGGCTGACTTATAGTGGGTGCTCTCCCATTAGATGTACTCAAGCCAGAATTGGGCAATTACTTTTTGGGTATGACGTAGAGAACAGTTTTTCGGTGTTAGTCATTGAGTATTTGATAATAACCAAGCCATGTGCTAAGCTTTGGTGATACAAAACAAGGAAAAGGTAGTCCCTGCCCTCAGGGAACTTACAGTCAACTGAAAACAAGTAAGGCCTAAAGAGAAACAGGATAGGGGAAGTATCCTGGAAATCATCAACCTCTGTGGATGGGACGAGATGGCTGCTCAAGTCTCTTTTGATACTGAAATTCTGTGATTCTCTACTACCTCACAAGATTGGTGTGATGCCAGCATTTTAAAGTGCCCTATGAATATGAATTAATTAATATCATTTACAAAATGTTCCTGTACTAGTTAGCCTCTCTAAAGGATAATGCAAACAGGATAGTACATGTCACCTAGGGGTTTGTGAGCTTACCTTAACTGTATAGCCTTTCATGGTGTGGAAAAAGGTCCTAGTATTTTGTCTTCATCAAGCCCCTGATAGTCAAATGAAAAGCCATTTTGCCTAATTAATCCAATAGCAAAGAAGCATTTAAACCACTGTACATATTCCTAGTAAGTTTAAATTGCTAACTTAAAAAAATCTGGGTCTAACACAAATCATGTGGATTTATAAAAAGCTTTGTTTCATGGAGACCTCCTCTCCTCTAAGGAGTGAATTCTCTGAGAAATTTCCATGCTAGGATTTTCACCATATAGTGTCATTTCTGAACCAAAGTTAGGCCCTGTTTGGTTGTTTGCTTACTGGATTATAGCACTTTCTGCAAAATTCAGGTTAATCATTTCATCTGGGAAGGGAAATAAAAACACAGGATCTTTTTGAATCTTTAAGATTTTAGGCCTTGTAGAAATTTAACTCAATTTCTGTTCAAAGGTCTGATGGTGGGTGAGTTAATGTTATATGACCATGAAGATAGGACAGTTGGGAGCACTCTGTATTCCTTTAGTTTTTCTTCTTAGCTCTGAGTTCAGTTCTTAACTTTTATGGAGTATCAAGTACTCTTAACATTTGTATCTTAATTGTCTTATAAAATCAAATCATCTGCTATTCATTCCTTGAACAGAAATTGAGTTGAAATTCTATGAGGTCTAAGCTAGGTTTCAGTCCAGCCTCTCACATATACTGGCTGTGTGACCCTGGATAAGTCACGTAATCACTCAGTGTGCTAAGCCAATGGGGTCAAACTTACATAGAAACAGGGCTGCATATTGACTTAGAAAACCACATATTAATATCATCTCTATTTTATCTCATTTTTATTTATTTTGTTAAATATTTCCCAGTTGCGTTTTAATCTGGTTGGAGTCCCCCCAGGGTGGGGGATGCCCTATTTGATACCTGTAAGACTCCAGGTGACAGAGGAAATACTAGCTTTCATAGGTGGAGGCATATCTCCTACCAATGGAATCACAAGATTGATCCTCCCCCTGCCCCGACCTTGCCTTTAAAAAAAAAAATCAAGTTGTTCCTAATAGAAATTAGCAATTTCTTATAAAATTCTTTTTTTTTATCTTTATAAAAGAAAATTTTCATGTTAAAAGAAAAGAAATTCTATGAGGTCTAAAAGTGAATTGATTTATTAGCATTACTGTTTTAGGGATCAGAAGAAAAACTTACCAAGCATTTAGAAAAAAAATCTCATTTAATAGTCTAAAAAGTATAAATGATTTGAAAAAAAAGGCTTTGTAGTTCATTGTTTCCTAAGTGAACAGTTTTAAGGTAGTCCCGAATTGTTAGATTCAGCATGGGGAGGAATCCTGTAGTGAGAAGGTTGGAAGGTCTGGTTCAACATCCTGACTCTGACACTTATGAGTGATTAACTTTTCCTCATCTCTAGCTAAAGGCATTGAACAATGCCCACCCTGTTATTCTTGAAGAAAAGAGGGAGAGACGTGGGCCGGATGATAGGGTACTTTGATGAATTTGGAACTTGGCTTGCTCAGTCAACTAAAGGAATTATTCATGTCAGTGTCATTTTGAGGTCTCCAGGGGAGGGCCCAGGGACCCATGTTTGGCCTTGGGTTTTGGTGGGGGTTTTGCTTACATTTTTATCAATGCTTGGCATTAATGAAAATATCATGTTTATCTCATCTGCCAGTGAAACAAGGCAGGGTAGGATAGTTAGCAGTCTGGAAAACAAAAGTCAGGCTTCAAATCTAATTAAGTGAAATTCAGTAGGAATATATACATACATACGTGTGTGTGCCTGTGTCGATTGTTTTGACCCCGTGGACTAGGAGGGGCAGGAACAATCATTCTGCGGTTTGTCTGAAGAAAGCCCCCGGTGTTAGAAGAGCTTTGCGTCCCTCTGCACAGGCCCTCTTATCTTTTCTCTCTGTCCTCTTAGGGATCTCTTTAGCTCCTGAGAGTTGATTACTTCTATGTTGATGCTTCACAGATTCACAGCCTGCCCCAGTCTTTCTCCTCTCTGCAGTCTTGCGTTAGCAGCTGCCTCTTGGAGAGTTTTCAAACTGGGCTTTTCAGAAGCCTTGAGAACTCCCCATGTCCACAATGGTTCCTTATCCTCCTCTTCTCCCTGCCCCCTTCCAGACTTGGGGCTTCATTCTGTGCTGGGCACCTGCTTTCTTCCAGCCTACCTGGTTTGTAACCTTGGGGTTATTCTCTGTTCCTCCCTCTTCCTCTGCCCACACTGTGACCCATGGACAAATCTTGTTTGTGCCTTCACAGCATCTCTTGTATCTGACTTTTTAAAATTCATACGGCTTCAATTTTTGTTCATTGCTTCTTGAGGGGAAGATTGCAGCCGCCTCCTTGTTGGTTCTCTGTGTTCCAGTCCACCTGCTCCTGGGGACTTTGACTATTGGGCTAAGTGCATCTGTGACCGTGTGACTCCATAAACCCCCGTGCTTCCCATTCCTTCTGCAATAAAGCATGAACACCTTGGTTTGGCTTATAAAGGCCTATCTGATCTTCTCAGTCTCACACATCACTTCCCTTCTCACACTTTGCTATGCTAAACTGTCTTCTCTTTTCCTAAAACATGATGCCCCATCTCCCATCTTCAAGCTTTTGTATTGAGCATTCTAGTTGCCTGGAATGCCCTTCCTTACCTCGACCTCATGGAATTCTTCTTTCCTGACCTCCCCAACTGCTAGCTCCCTTCCTCTCTAAATACCTTGTACTTAACCCTGTCTTGTGTGTTTTTTTTTTTTGTCTATTCTGTAGAGATTTATTCTGAATCTAGTTTTATAGTTATGCATCTCTCCTGACAGAATCTTTGAGAGGCTTGTTTCAGTTATTTTTTATCTTTTTATTCTTAGTGCCTGGCATGTAATAGATGATTAATAATTACTTGTTGATCAATTGATTTCAGGCTCATTATGCCAACAGTGTGATCACTAATGAGGTGTTAGAATTAGGAAGGTGGGAGGTACCGGGTAGTTCTGTTGCACTTTGTCCAGCACAGACCACATTGGTCATATGGTGTTCAGCTCAGGATCCATATTTGAGTAAGGACCTTGCTGAGCTGGAGTGCTGAGAGGAAGGCAGCAAGGGCAGTGAAAGGCCATGCATTTATTTTACACGAGAATCACGTGAGGTAAGTGGGACAGTTTAGGCTGGAGAAGAGAAGACTTCATGAAAATCGTCATAGATTTTTTGAAGTTCTATCATGTAGAAGAGGGATGGCCCTTGTCTTGCCTAGCCCAGCAAGTGGAGATACAGAAGGAAATCGTGCCTTGTTGTAAGGAAGACACTTCTTAACAGCTAAGAGCTCTCCCGGCATGACATGGATTGCCTTGGGCATTGCCAGTTCCTCCTCACTTGAGGAGACTTTCTAGCAGAAGCCTGACCTTGTAAATGTGATGCAGAGGGGATTCCTATTTATGTATGGGTTGAACTAGATGACCTCTGAGGTCCCTTCCATTTCTTGAGATTTTGTGGCTAGCTGTGGATCAGAAATTTAATAGTTTCATTTATATGGTGCTTTACCTTCATATCTATTAGCTTCATTTTAGTTCATACAAACACTTAATTTATAAAGTACTTTCTATGTGTAAGAAATGTTATTTCATGCCATATTTGGTCATGATGCATTGTGGTATTTAATGACATGAACTTTCCAAAAGATCACTAGCAAAATCATTGCAGCTTATACACAAACATCAGTTGCTGAGAGTTGAAGAGGTAGAGAAGTTTTAACAAGAACTTACCAAGACCCACCAAATTAAATTACATGTGCTGAGCTTGGTAACTTCAGTACAAACGTAGGAAAGGGTGAGGACGGGAGAAATCATGGTTCAGGAAGAAGGAATGAGAGAGGCCACAGACCAGACTGTTATGTCATGAACACTTTCTTCAAGAAAGAATTGTTAGGTGCTGGCCTTGGTGAGCAAGTACCATGTAACAGTACAAAAAGTGAAATAAATTATAATTTAGAGGACAGGAAAGGACTTAATCTGTGTTGGGCCCCAGTTTGTCAAAACTAAAATCAGAATGAATAAAAACCAAGAGAAATTATTGATGGGAAAAAGATCTGGTGTACATTAACACTGAGATAATTGGCCATCAGAAATGGGAAATGGATAGCAAAAATGACACCCACATTGAAGACAATAGTTTTACTTAGTGGTTTAACCAATGTGAGTTAATTGCCACAACAAAGAGAGTAAAAGAGCCAAGAAATTCCTTTAGTCAACAAATACCTGACCTGTTTGCACAATAGGGGCAGGTTGATGCCAAAAATAAAAAGAACCCAGATAAAGTTATTAACTTGTTTGTGTAATGTTACGAAGAATGAATATGAGCTTTGTCCAGTCACAGCAGAGAGAAATGGTGAAAGGTAAAGCCAGTTTGAAGAAAGTTTAGCAAGACATTAAAGTAAGTAAATTTATGCCAAGAGCATATAACGATGAAAATGGAAGGACAAAAAGAAGAAAAATGAAAGTAAAGGGCTTATACAAATCATTGTAAGGATCTCTACTATGGTCATTGAAATGACCCCACTTGGAGCCTGATATGTTTATGGAAGAGGCAGAGATGATGCAAAGAAAGACGGGAAGGGCAGCTCAGTGGGGTGAAGGGATTAAAGAGAAGATTTACGCCAGGGCTGACACCCCAGGAACATCTATTGATAGACAAGGAACAATATTCAAAGAACCAGAAGGTGGGGAAAGGATCGAAGATATTGAAAAAAGTCTTTCTTAATATTGAGAGAATAGTGGTACTTATTGATCTCAATGCTTGTTCTTCCAGTTGCTACAAAATATTTATGAGAGTCCCGTATGCATGAACCAAGAGCCTCCTGGATGAGGGTATGTGTAGTCAATAACAAGCAGACTTTTGCCATTGATATCCAACAATGGGCTATGTCTGTAGCAATTGATTGAAAGATAATGTAATATTTGATTATTCTGTTTCTTGATTATGAAGAAAAACATTATTTTATTTAGTTGAATGAAACCCTGCCCGAAGGACCTTTTGTCAGTCCCATACATCCTAATCATTCAAAATTTCTTTAAAATTATAAAAATAGAAATAATCCAAAGACCCGTTGAGCATAACTTGGGGGTGATACATAAATCAGGAAGTTGCATGCCCACTGGGATGGAGATCCAGCCCCGAATCTGGATTGAGGAGAGATTTCTGGTCCTCGAGGGACTTGAATACAGACGATGGATGCTGTACTGATTGATTACACCAAGCCCCAGCACATTGCAGAGTGTCCTGGAAGAGTTCCGGAACCACTCCAAAGAGTGTGGCCTGGCCATTTTCTTGAGAAAGACCAAGTGAATGGAGCATATTTATTGCCCAGACTTGAACATGCATTGGAAGGATAACCTATTGACAGAGATGATCTTGCCCATCAGTCAGACATACGGTACAGATGGATAAGAAGTGGGCTCCAGAGCTTAATAGGAGGAGGAAATTGGGCTGGATTGGCCCCTTTGTGGAGCCCAGGCTTCCCAAGAAATCAAAAGTCCCAATTTTTTTTTATTATAGTTTTTTTTTTTTAAGCAATCAGGGTTAAGTAACTTGCTCAAGGTTACACAGCCAGGTGTTTCTGGGTGTGGTGCTGAGTGTCTGAGCCTGGGATTCGATCTCCAGGTCATCCTGGCACCGGAGCCGGTGCTCTTACTCGCTGTACTATGTGGCCGCCCCAACAGTCCCATTTTTAATACCAGTACTGCTGTATGACAGTGAGACGTGGCATACAGCTCTCTTAAAAGCAATAAATTGAACATCGCACAGAACATAATGGATAGAGACAGCCTTGGTGATTGCTCAAGGGCTGCATCAGGGAACAAATAAGGCCAGGAGAAAGAGACACCACCAAGTAATTGTGTTATATATGGGAAGAGAATGTGGGCCACTCAAATGGCAAGGGTTTGGGATGGCAGGTGGTCATTTGGAATGCTCTACTGATAGCCCCAGATATGTGTCTTGACAAGAGGCATTGAGGAAGGTATCTAGCAAGGTAGGAGGCCCCTTGTGGTAGACCCAAGGGAGTTAAAGACCAGAGGATTGTAACAGAGAGAACTTTCAAATGAAGAAGGTCCTGGCTACATCTGGTTCTGGAGTCTAGGCCAAGGATGGTGCTGGGCGTGTGGGGCTAAAGAGAAAAGCAAACAGAGCTCAGCCCTCAGGGTAGGCCCGTAAAACATGTACACCAGTAAAGGGAAACCAAATGCATGTAAAAGAGTTTCACAAGGTGGAAAGCACCATCAGTTTGGGGGGTGAAGCAAATCTTATACAGGACATGGCTGGCAGATAAGCGAGGGAGCTGGTTGGATCCTTAAAACAGCAGCCCTACAGACACTCTCCTCAATGGAAGGGAAGGAAAGAGGTGAAGAGAGGTTCAGTGACTTTACTAGGGTCCCACTGTTAGTAAGTGTTTCAGGAGGATGGAGATGAGACCTTCATGAGCCCAGGGCCAGCCCTCTATGTGCTAAAACACCTCCCTGGTCCCAATGAAAATAAAAGGATGTTATCAGGGTTAAATCTGACTTTTTATGTGAATATTTTACAAAGTATATGTGACTTGAAAGTAATTCTATATTTGCCACATTGAAAGTAGAATTAAGATTTTTTTTTTAAAATACATTTTTATTGATATCTCTCTATACTACTTCCCTGGGTGATCTTACCAGCTGCCATGGATTTAATTACCATCTCTATGCCAATGATTCTCAAATCTACCTTTTCTACCCCAACCTCTCTGCTGACCTCCAATCTTACATCTCAAACTTGCTCATTTCTCCCCTTTCACTCCCTCATATCTGACCACTGATCAAGTTCTGTTTTTCTACCTTTCTAACGTCTCTCCCTTACTCTCCTTTCCAGCCTCTTAATGCTACCACCATGGTGGTGCCCGCCCTCATCACCTCATGCCTGGAGGATTGAAATGCCTACTGGTCAGCCTCATTGTCTCAGTTCTCTCCCCACTCTGTCTTCCCACTCAGCTGTCAAACCAGTCTTCCTAAAAGGCAGGTCTGACCATATCACCCCCTCTCCACCCTTATTCAGTACTCTGGTGACTTCCTAGCCTCTCTGGGAGTGACT
Source organism: Petaurus breviceps papuanus (assembly GCF_028583685.1). Taxonomy (NCBI): domain Eukaryota; kingdom Metazoa; phylum Chordata; class Mammalia; order Diprotodontia; family Petauridae; genus Petaurus; species Petaurus breviceps. The sequence continues at coordinate 19,597,744 of NW_027185852.1, read as the reverse complement.
ATACAATCCTCTGACTTTTCAAGCCCTGTGTAATCAGGCCCTCTCCTACCTTCCCAGTCTTCTTACACCAGACCTGCTTCCACATACTCTGCACTCCTCTGACAGCATTCCTGGTTGTTTCTCACACAAGACAACTCCATCTCCCGACTCTGGGCATTTTCTCTGACTGTCCCTCATGCCTGGAATCCTCATCTCCACCTCCAGGCTTCTGGGCTTCCTTCAAGTCTCAGCTAAAACCCCACCTTCTGCAAGATGGCTTTAGCATTCCTCCTTAATCTTAGGGACTTTTCTTGAGATTTCCTTCAATTTATCTTGTAAAAACCTTGTTTGTACACGCTTGTTTTTATGTTGTCTCCCTCATTTGATTGTGAGTTCCTCAAGATCAGGGCCTGTCTTTGGCCATTCTTTTTATCCCCAGTCCTTAAGCAATTAAAATACAAATTGACTGACTTTTCCTATTGCATCCTATTGCATTCAGAACATCATTTTTTTCATAACAAGAATAAAAAAGAGGAAAAAATAGTTCAGGGAATCTAGTTACCCCCTTGAAAAAGTCTGACATCAATAGTATTCCATACCCTTAGGCTCACTTCTGTAAAGAAGGGAGGGAGTTGCTTAAAAGTCCATTTTTTAGAATGTACTTTCATTTCCACATTCAGTTGGGCCTCAGAGACTTAAGATTCCAAGAAATCTGGACACTCAGCAAAGGCTTCAGATTCTTAGAATTAGCACCATAGAAGTGCTAGTTCCTAATTTGCTCTCTAGTTTATTAAAAAACAATACCTATAGTACAAATAATTCATGTCTCCAGGAGATACTTGTAAACATATAATAAGTTTTCTTACTCAGTTTTTGTTTGTTTGAAATAAAGAGATAGACCAGTGAAGTAAATTGAAGAACTCAGCTCAAACTTGAATTTTTCAGTTAGTCAACAACATTTAAGCTCCTATTCTGTGCTAGGCAGGCACTGTGCTAAATACTTGGGATATAAAGAGACAATAGACAGACCCTGCTCTCAAGGAGTTAGTAATCCAGTGGGGAGGAGGGAGAACAGGCCAATAGATGTGTGCAAATGAATTAAATGCAGGCTACATCGGAAATCATGAAGAAAGGAAAGACACTGGGATCAAGAGTGATGGGCATAACCTTCCTCTAGAAGACAGAATTTTAGCTGGGACTTCAGGGAGGCTGGCAGGTGGAGATGAGGAGGGAGAGCATTCCAGGCAGGGGTAATAGCTGGGGAAAAGACCCAGAGCTTGAGAGATCATGAAACAGCCAGAAGACTGCAGGGAGTGAGGTCTAAGAAGACTGGAAGTGTAGGAGGGGGCCAAGTTATGAAGGGCTTTGAATACTAAACACAGGCTTTTATATTTGATTCTAGAGACTATAGGGAGCCACTGGGAGTGAGTAGGGGGTGACATGGTTGAATCTGAGCTTTAGGAAAGTCATTTTGATGGGTATATGGAAGATGGCCTGGAGTGGGGAGAGACTTGAGGCAGGCAGACCCCCCAGCAGCTATTGCAATAGTCCAGATATGAGCTGATGGGGTCATTCATCAAAGTGGTGGCAGGGTTAGAGGAGAGAAGGGAATGTATACATAGATCGGCCTTGGCAACAGATTGGATATGGGGATGGGGGCCGAGATATCGTGAAGTTAAGATGACTCCTATGTCGTGAGCCTGAGTCATTGGGAGGATAGTGGGAAAGGAGGTAGGGAGTGTGGGGTGTAGGGGGAAAGATAATGAGTTCTGTTTTGGACATGTTGAGTTGAAGATGTCTCTTGGACATCCAATTCAGAGGTCTGAAAAGTAGTTTGAGATGCAAGATTGGAGGTCAGCAGAGAGGTTGGGGTAGAAAAAGTAGATTTGAGAATCATTGGCATACAGATGGTAATTAAATCCATGGCAGCTGGTGAGATCACCCAGGGAAGTAGTATAGAGAGAGAAAAGAAAAGGACCCAGGACAGAATCCTGAGGGACACCTAGGGTTAGAGGGTGTGACCTGGAGAAGGATCCAGCTAAGGAGACTGAAGAGTGGTCAGAGAGGTAGGAGGAGAACTAGGAGAGAGTAGCATCCTCCAATCCCAGAGAGGAGAGTGATTCACGGTGTCAGAGGCTTGGCAGAGAGGTCATGCAAAGGGAGGATGGAGAAAAGGCCGCTGGATTTGGCGTCTAAGAAATCCCTGGTCACTTTGGAGAGAGCAGTTTTGGTGGAATGATATGATTGGATACTGTGTTGAAAGAAGAGAGTGGAAGGAGAGAAAGTGGAGGCTTCTGTTGTGGATGGCCTTTTCACCTTTAGCTATAAAGGTCAGAAGAGATTTAGAAAAATAATTAGGGGGTGGAAGGATCAAGTGAGTGTTTTTTTGAAGATGGGGGAGACATGGTGGTTACACATGGGCATGTTTGCGGGCAGTAGGGAAGGAGCTGGTAGACAAGGACAGATTGAAAATACCTGATAGAGTAGGAATGACAAGGGGTAATCTGTTGGAGAATGGGATTGTTTTCAACAGCCTTTTCCCATTTTTCAAATAGAAACAGTAAATCTAAGGAAATGAATTATATTTCTGATGATTAACAATAAGTCAGATCTTTTCTAGATATTCCCCCTCCCCCATTAGTTAGGGAATGGCTAAACAAGTTGTAGTATATGATTGTAATGGAATACTATTGTGTTTGCTATAAGAAATGACAAGGGGGATGGTTTCGGAAAAACTTGGGAAGACCTATATGAACTGATGCAGAGTGAAATGAACCAGGAGATCATTGCACATAGTAACAGTAGTATTATAATGAAGATAAAATGTGAAAGACCTCACTACTCTGATCAATACAGAGATCTAAGACATTTCTGAAGGACTCAATGATGAAAAAAACTTCAAGAGAGAGAACTGATGAACTCTGCAAATTGAAGTATAATTTAAAATATTTATCTTGCTTTATTTTTTTACAATATGGCTAATATGGAAAATATTTTTTCATTATTTCACATGTATAATTGATATCATATTGCTTGCCTTCTCAATGGGTAAGGGAGAGGCAGAAGGGAAAAAGAGAAATTTAAACTCAAAATTTTAAAAAGAATGTTTAAAATAAATTATAGGAAATAAATTAAAATAAAGAAAAGGTCATACCAGAAAAAAAATACCTTTTAGATCTATGCCTAGGGAGAAAGTTTATGACCAAAGAAAGGATAGAGATATTCATAGAAAGTAAAATGGACCATTTTGATTACATAAAATTAAAAAGCTTTTCCAAAAACAAAACCAATGTAGCTAAAATTATAAGAGAAGGAAGAAATTAGAAAAAAAGATCTTTGCAGAAAGGTTCTCTGATAAAGATCATTTATCATATTATAAATACCATTTCCAAATATATAGGGAATTGATTCAAATTTATAAGTGTTAAAGCCACTCCCCAATTGATAAATTTTGAAAGATTATGAATAGGCATTTTTCTGAGGAAGAAAATCCAAGTTACCAGTATCCATATTAAAAAAATGTTCTAAATCACTAATAATTAGAGAAGTACAAATTAAAATAACTTCAAAATACCACCTGACACCTATTGGAGTGGTAAAGTTGACAAAAAAGGAAAATGGCAAAAGCTGGAGGGGCTGTGGGAAAACAAGCACAAATACAAAATGTACCGTTGAAGGAACTGTGACCTGGTCCAGTCATTCTGGAAAACAGTTTAAATCTCTGCCTTAAATCACTGTTTTACTGCATAACCTATGAAGCCTGTGCTCCCAGAGAGATCAAAGAAAGATGAGGATTCATATGTACAAAAATTTTATAGCATCTCTTTTCATGGTGGCAAAGAGTGGATACCCATGAATTGGGGAATGGTTGCATATGTTATGATAAATGACTATGATGCAATACTATTGTGTTATAAGAATGAAAGAAACCTGAAAAGACTGGCAGAACTGCTGCAGAGTGAAGTGAGCAGAACTGGAACAATGTGTATGATAACCATGATATTGTAAGAGCTTTGGAAGAATAGGAACTCTGATTAACAAAGGAACTAACCACAATTCCAGAGCACTCATGTTGAACCAGCCTGCCCTACCTCCAGGTAGAGAATGAAGGATTCAGAGAGAGTGTGTGTATGTATGCGTGCACACATGTATACATATAAGCATACAATATACATGTATGTATCCACTATGAGAATTTGTTTTATTGGATGTTTGTAATGGATTTTAATGGGTTCTTTGGTTTTGCTTTTTTTTTTTTCTGAATGAGGGGAGAAAGACAGGGGAAGGAGAGAATCAGAGCTCAATAAAATTGATGAAAAAAATAGGTCCTGCCAGAGTCCCCCAATTTTCTTTTTTGACAGGATTACTAAACTAACAGATGAGAGCAATGCTGTCAACACAGTTGTCTTTGATCTCATTCTATTCCTATGGAGGCAGTGTAGAGATAGGGAGTGACTGATAATCCCACCCAGCGGATTCAGAGCCCACTGACTGGCCAGACTCAAGGCATCATGCTTAGTAATTCAGTGTCATTGCAGTGGGGCTCCCCACTGAGGGCCTCAGGGCTTGTACTTGTGCCGGTGAACATTTTTATCATTTACTTGGGTGAAGACATAGCTGATTTGCTCCTCAGTTTTGCAAACGGCACAAAGACAGCGTATGACAGACCAGGGTATTGTTCTGAATCTATTAAGATGAAATTCAATGGGGTTAAATGTCAAGTATTGCACTTGGGGAAAAAAAATCCTCTCCACAAACAGAAGTTGAAGGAGGAATGGATATACAGTAGCTCTGGAAAAGGGCTGAGGGGCTTAGTGAACTGTACGATGTGCCAGCTGAAAAAAGCTAATAGGATTTGGGCTGCATGAGGGAGGGGAAAATTCCAGGGAATAAGGAGATGATGTTGTTGTCCAATCATTTCAGCATGGGTTGGATTGTGGCTGAGGTCCCTCCCAAAGGCCCCCTTCCATGGCCGTGGGATTGATTTCAGGTGACCTGGTGACTGGCCACACCTTCCCTGGTTTCTCCCAGAAAGAAGAGCCTTTTTAACCCAAGCATGAGGCTTTTGTTGGATTAAAGTTTCTCTCTTTCGATTTCTCCCGTGTTCTTACCTAGCCCTGTCACTGATGTGTTAGCTTTGGAAGAACCACTTTGGCAGCTGACGGAGGGTGACCTGGAGTGGGCACAGACAGGCTGTTGCTGTGGAATCCAGAAGAATCAGAAACCACAGAGAACGACTCCTCAGGCAACAGCCACACTTAGATGTGACAGTAAACCTGACACCAGTAATACCAGCACCAGTGCCCTCTCCTGTTGTACAAAGCTTCTAGTCATGACGATGGGGAAGGAACCCTAAGATCTTCTGTTTAATAATGCCATGCATTTGTCTATTGACTTTTAAAATCAAATTTTATTTTCAGTGATGCTCAGCTTTCTCTTCCTCCTCCTCTCCCTCCCCCTAATAATGAAAAAGCCAGAAAAACAAAGCCTCTGTTACAAACATGTGCAGTCAAGCGAAAATACCCTGGGATTAGCCACATCCCAAAAAGGAGGTCTCCGTCTGCCCCTGAGTCTGCCACTTCTCTGTTGGTGGGGCAGCAGCCGGGCTCCATTGTGGGTCTTCTGGAATCCAGGTTGGCCCTCATGTGGATCAGAGCTCTTACCGTGTTGTGATTATATGCATTCTTTTGGCTTGCCTCCCTTCAGTGTCATCCCAGGTTTTGTTGAAGCTCTCCCCTTCAACATTTCTTACAGCATGAGGGTGCTATGCTCATGCATCCGTAACTGATTGGATGCACCCTTTGTCCCCAGTTCTTTGCTGTCAAAAAGAGGTCACACACACACAATTTGTGTACATGTGGATCCTTTTCCTTTTTCTTTGATCTGTTTGGGAGTAGAGGCCTAGTAGTGGTATCGGTGACTCAAAGGAAATGTAGCATTTAGACCTTTGAGGGGCAAAGATCCAAATGACTTTTCACAGTGGCTACATCAGTTCACAGCCCCCCCCCCCCCGGCAGCACCCTAATTCAGTTGTCTCTCCAACATTTGTCATTTTCTTTTTTGGGCAACTTTACCAATCTGATGACGATGAGAGAGAGCTCTGGAGTTGCTTTACTTTGCATTTCTCTAATTATTTGTGATTGGAAGCATTTTTTCATGAAGCTACTGATAACTTGGATACTGCACATGACCAATTGGGGACTGACTCTTAGTCTTAGAAATTGCCCTGCATTCTTATGCTGCCTTTAGACTCCCAGGCTGTGTCCAGGCCGGACTTGGGCCCAGAATTAGACTCTTTTCCCCTTCCTGTCAGAACTCTCCTTCCTGTAGGGCTGCTTCTTGATCTCTGGGAAGTTAGGAGGGCATCAAGCCATGCTAATGTGCACATGGAGAGGTGGTATGCAGTAAGAGAGAGAAGAAGGCCTTGGCATCAGGAAAAGCTGTGTTCAAGGCCAGCCCATGTGACTGTGGGCTAATTGCTTAACCTCTCAGGGCCTCAGGCAACTCTCAGGGCTACTAGTGGCTGATCTGCATCTGGGAAGGGAATTCCCACAGCCCATATGGATGAAATCATCGGTTTAGAACCAAAGAGGGGAAAATGTGTCAGTAGAAGGTAGTCCTTTATCCCTTGTAGAGGTTTTTACATTTTAACAAGATCATGCTTGTTAATCCCTAATTGAATTTCTAGTTGGTAGAATATGTGGAATTTCAATTAGAACTACAAAAGGAAATGAATTTTACACAGTGTGTGGGCATTCCTACCTTGTGCTTTCTTAAGGTAGTTCTCATAAGTGGTTTCTTCTTTTGACCTTCCTTCCTTCCTATGTCTAAATCAACAGATTCTTTTAAATTGGCAGTTTCCCCCCTCTGTGCCGTCACTGCTGTGGCAACTGCCAGGGCGACTTTGGTGTTCAGGTCAGATGGGCTCTGTGGTGGTGTGGATATGTGGCCCATTTTTAAGGGGGAACATCCTCATTTAGAAACAGTAAGACAAGTAATATAATTTCAAAAACAAAAGAGGAAAAACGAAGCCAAGAAAACTGCTCGGCATTTCCCCACCTCCATTCTGTGTGAAATAACTCATAGAAAGAACATTTTGGGGGGGGGGTGCTGGAGAAAGGGCTTAGGACATTTTTTCCTCTTTTGCTCAAATGAAATATGCCTCCTTGTCACTTGCACCCATTCATTTTTAATTCAGCCCTCCTCTACCAAGTGAGCCTGGTCTGATGCTTCTCTGTGGCAGGGTTACCATTATTTGAAGGAAGCTATCGCATCTCCTTGAAGATTTCTTGGCCAGTTTCTTTAGCTATTCCTCAGATGACACGGACAGAGGGCTTATGGAAAGATGAAAAGAACCTGGAATGTCGGGTATGGAAGGCCAGGACCTTTCTTACTTGGGTACTCACCTTTCTGGGCCCCAGTTTACTCTTTTGTCTCATGAATGAGCCTGGGTTTTCCATTGCACCATGTATATATGGAAATAACTAGGAGATAGAACTTCTTCATTTCTTTTTGTGTTGACTCAGAGCTCCCGTGCCCAGTTTTCTTCAAGATTGGCAGAAATGAGGTCACTCATCTTGTCAGGAAATTGACATGGCCCTTAGACTTGGGTATTTTTTTTTTACCCCAAAATATCACGTCCTTACTTAACCCTTTCGAGATAATTTTTGAGTCAAGAAGAAAATTAAATTTGCCCTATCAGATCTCTGAGATGAGATTTTCAGAAATAACAAAGTCACATACATGGATGGCATTCGGTGTTATAAGTTATAACTACCCTCCCCAAATTTAACATTTAATGTGTTACGAACTTAAAAAGATAAATTCTTATTGTAGTCGTTAGTAAAGCTGTTAATTGCAAATGTAATGGAAGTTATGCCCTTTCTTCTGATCTAATGCCGAAGATATTGCTGGCTACGCAGAGTGTGTTTTTATTTTGAAGTATGTGAACAACTTTATTTTTAGAATGGTGTTATTGAGGAAAACATTTCAGGCAGCTCTTATCTCTGCTAAGAATAGTGACCTTCCTCGCCCCTAAAAGGGAACGGTGTTATTGCTTAGTTGGTCCTTACGTTAATCATTAGCCACCTAGAAATTCTATAATCTTTACTGCTGTCTTTATTTTTCAAGACTTTGCTAGATTTTCTCTAACCTTAGACTTTCATCGCTTCTAATAAAATTTAAAATGATCAAAATTTATTTTTCTACTATCTTAATTTTGAATGCTACTATATTTTAACCTATTAAACAGCTTTTGATTTATGAAAATCAACAATTTTTCTCCAAACTATATACATATTACACATACACATATTGTGTGTATATATGTGCACATGCATTTAAGAATTTGTCCATGTTTAAAACCCATAGTGGGGGATTAGTTTCAAAATTGTGAAAGCTAGCTAGCATCGTGGGCATTGCAGTATGGTGCAGGCAGGATACCTAGATTCTAATTCTACCTCTACTCAGAACTCTCGGTTCTCCTGGCAGCATTCTGAGGAATTCCCTCTGATAATGAAATCACAAACATGAGCCAAAAGAAAAACAATAATAGCCATTTCAAAATCCTCAGAGTGAGGGCTAGCTAAGCTAAGCTTCCATGAGTTATAACAGCATTGCAGCAGCCTTCTGGTTGGTCTCCCTTTTCTAGGTCTATTCCCGCTCCAAACTAGGCTCAATTGGCAGAGTGATTTTTCTAAAGCTCGAACTGGGCCAGGTCCCTTCCCCTCCCCCAGATGCAGGAGCCTCCTGTGACCTCCAGGAACAAATACAAATTCTTATGTTCGGCATGTCAGGGCCTTCAGGCCCCAGCCCATTCCTGTCTCTCCAAGTCTTCTAGGACTGAACTGCCTCCCCTGTTCCCTGGAATCCAGCTGTAACAGCTTCCAAGTGCATGACGCTTCTCTTTGTCCTGGCCGCCACCCTCTGCCCCCTAGCTTCCTTTGGGACCTTCTACTGGGCACTTCCTTGACACTTGGCTCTTGGTTCCCTTCCCTCCCAGATGCCCTTCCCCTAAGCAGCATCTGTCCTATGTGTCCATAGTTATTTAAATGTTTTTCTCTTTAGAATGTGAGCTCCTTGAAGGCAAGGAGGGGAAGTTTGTCTTTCTGTCCCCCAGTGCTCAGCACACTGGCATGTTGTTCATGCTTAATAAGTGCTCCGTGACTGATTAATATTAGGATTTTGTTGTGACCAAGGACCTGGAACACATTTGCTCTGTGCAGCTTCCCAACAGATCTCTGGTGGGAGAAGTGCAAGCTTCCTGGAATCACAGGGGAAGGGTGTCCCTTTATCTTGTTGTCTGTAACAGAGGTTGGCAATATGTTGCATTCATTTTCATGGCTGCCCTTTGACCAATAAAGACTGAGGTGTAATGGCTCTGTTGGCAGCCATAAATATGAGTCAGAGCTATGAGATCTTTGGAGCTTATGGTAGCACAGTACAAATGCATTCTGGGTGGTGCAGTGGATAGGATGCTGAGTCTTAAGTTGGGAAGACTCACCTTCTTGAGTTCAAATATGACCTCAGACATTTACTAGCTGTGTGACCTTGGGCAAGTCATTTTACTCTGTTTGCCCCAGTTTCCTCATCTGTAAAATGAGGTTGCAAAGAGTGAATACAGCTGAAAGACAACTAAACAACAACAACATATGAGATGTATAGAAGAAACTCATCTGTTTCATTTCTTTTATTCTATCTCTTTCTATTATTCTATAATCTGGCTTTTTTCTCCTCCACAGTGCTGAAACTCTCTCTTGAGGCAAAAAACAGAGCAGCTAAAGATACCTTAACTTGAAAGAAAAAAGAAAGAGAAGCCGGTAAAAGGACATTCTCCTCGGGATCTACTCCTCAGATGGACGTGCTGACTATAGGGCCAGGAGGGATGAGAGCCTGCTGGGGAAGTGCCCACCACCTTGCTGAGTTTGTGATAGAGAAGAGAGAGACAGACTTAGGGTGATGGGCATGTGAGCTGTATGCAGAACAGTTTTCACAGGGTTAAGAGGTGATATCTTGTGGACCCAACGTCTAGGACTTGTCAGCCCAGGAAAGATGGGAACCTTTTAAGGAGGAAATTCTGGAGATGAATGTGAATGAAGAACAACAGAACTTGTCCAAGGAGGCTGATGGGGATTCATAGGGAATTCATCGATTTCTCTGTAGATTTAAGAAAAAAGAAATACACAGAAAATGAAAGCAAGGGTAAGAAACAGAGGGTGAATACTGACGTGCGGTGTCTGGCAAGCAGGTTATCAAGGGAAACCAAGGACAACGAAAAAGCCTTTAAAAATAGTCGTGTCTTTCTTATTTTACTTTCATTTCCAAGTATCCTTCTCTCCCCAGAGAACTTCTCTGCAACAAAGGAGCAGAGTGAGCATCAGCGGTCAGGAAAAGGAGCCATCGCCTCCACCATGTAGGACAGAATGCTGTCACTTGTCTTCAGAGCAGGGCGGGGGCTGCACTGGCTCCTCCTTTCCTTGAGGCTGTCCTTGTTGATGGGAAATTTGGCTCTGGATTGTTGCCATAGGAATTCTTTAAGTTACTAAGGGCTCAACACATGGTTTTGTGGTCTGCTTGCTTCCCTTTGAGCTAAGTTCATAGACATTTTCTTCTGCTTCTTTGTTCTTCCTGCTCATCCTTTCTTACCACACTATAATATCACATTTGGTACATTCCCCACAATAGAATTTGTTTAACCATTCCCCAGTTGATGAGTATTTGTTATGTTTCCAGTTCTTTGCTATTACAGAAAGTCCTGCTATAAATACTTTGGTGTACATGGTAGCTTTCTTTCAAATGTTTGACTTCCTTGAAGTACATTTGTAGCAGTAGGATCTCCTTTAATAGATTGCAAATTCCTTAAAAGCAGGGACTCTTGCCAGGATGGTACAAGAGAAAGGGCACTGGCATTGGAGTCAAAAGAAAAGAGTTCAAATTCTCCTTCCATTACTTACTAGCTGTATGAGTGTGAACAAGTCATGTGTCCCTTCTTTGCCATTGTCCTTCTTCTTTTATAATATGTAGGCATTAGACTATAGGATCTCTAATGTCACTTTTAGTTGTAAATCTATGATCATATAATGTCTCTGGTCTTTGTATTCTCATTCTTAATAATGTTTAATGATATATATATATATATATATATATAAGTATTTAGTATGGAATGTGACCACATAAGAAATCATTTGAATTTAGTTATCTAAGTGCTTATTAATTCCCTTCAAAGGTGCATTAGATAAAAAAGGCTTATGTAAATTGGCAAACACAAGACAAATCTTAATGCTTTTGATATTACTCTTTGTTGATCTCTAATACTCAAATAACATATCAGTATGATTGAGTATTTCTTTCCAAAAGTAAATTTATTATTCAGCTATTTTTAGCACTTAAGAAATTTTAAGTTCTAAATTTTCTGCTTTCTCACATTCACATTGAAAAGGCAAGAAATATAATATTAATTATATCTGTGAAATCATGTAAATCATTTCCATATTATCCATGTTGGAAAAAAGGGCAAGAAAAATAAAGTTAAAAAAATACTTCGATCTGAACTCAGACTTTATCAGTTCTTTCTCTGGAAGTGGATAGCATTTTTCACCATAAGTCCTTTGGAACTGTCTTGGGTAATTGTATTGTTAAGAACAACTAAATCTGTCACAATTTTTACTGTGTACAATGTCCTCCTGGTTTTACTCACTTCACTTTGCATCTTATTAAGTCTCAGGTTTTTCAGAAACCATCCTGTTTGTTATTTCTTACAGTAAAATAGTATTCTGTCATGATTGTATAACACAACTTGTTTAGCCATTCCTCAATTGATGAGTATCCTCTAAATTTTCAATTCTTTGGCATCACAAAAACAGTTGCTATAAATATTTTTGTATGTATAGGTCCTTCTCCTTTTCCTTTGATCACTTTGAGATACAGATTTACTAGTGGTGTTGTTGAGTCAAAGGGTATGCATAGTTTTCTGTTTTGGGTATAGTTCCAAATAGTTCTCCAGAATGGTTGGAGCAGTTCACAACTCTACCAACAGTGCATTAGTGTCCTGCTTTTTCCATATTCCCCCCAAATTTATCATTTTCCTTTTCTGTCATATTAACCAATCTGATAGGTGTGAGGTGGAACCTCAGAGATGTTTTAATTTGTAATTCTCTAATAATAGAGGTTTAGAACACTTTTTCAAATGACTACAGACAGCTTTGATATCTGTTTCTGAAAACTGCCTGTTCATATCAGTTGGGGAATATCTTGCATTTTTATATAACTTTGATTCAGTTCCCTATATATTTGAAAAATGAAGCCTTTATCAGAGAAGTTTAGTTTAAAATTTTCCACCTATTTTCCTGTTTTCTTTCTACTTTTGGTTGCATTTGTTTTGTTTGTGCAAAACCTTTTTTATTTAATGTGATCAAAATGATCCATTTTACTTCTCATGATCATGAATTAATGCTTTCCATGGATTAACTTCATGGCAAAATACAAAGTAAAAATCTTTGTCTAGAAGATAAAGTAACAAATAATTTATTTTTATACATGAAAAAATTTTTCCTATGGAATACTGGGAGAGAAAGGCCATTGACTTATGAAATAGTCATAATTTATACATTAGGTTAATCTTTGGAAAGCATTAACTTTAAAACAAATTGAGGCATTGATGTACTCCAATAATCCCTTGGCTACTTCCTGGATACTTTGATAGGTCTGTGATCTCACTGGTTATTTTTCAGCAATGCAGATAGCAATTCATCGTACTAGAGAGCAATTTATGTAGGGCTCTGAGGATAGCAAAGTGCTTTAGAAATAGTATCTCATTTGATCTTCCCAATAATCCTGGGAGTGAGACGATGTTATTGTCATCATGTTACAGGGGAGGAAAGTGACTTGAGAAGGGTCACATAGCCAGGAAGTGCCTGAGGCTGTATTTGCACTCTGGTCTTCCTGACATCACATCCAGTGGGACACCTCGTTACCTCATCAGTGTCTGTGTGACTATTACCATGTCTCTGAGGCCCGCATAACTCTAAGGGGTGTGTGTGTGTTTGTGTGTGTGTGTGTGTGTGTGTGTGTGTAGGACTAGCACCTCTTGTGTCAGCCCTTTTCAGGGTTGCTCACCTATTTTTGGGTGACACCTGTCACCCAACTCTTTTTTTTTTTTGAAAGCAATTGGGATTAAGTAACTTGCTCAAGGTTACACGGCCAGTTATTTCTGAGTGTGGTGCTAAGTATCTGAGCCCAGATTCTATCCCAGGTCATCCTGACTCTGGGGCCGGTGCTCTTACTCACTGAGCCATCTGGCCACCCCCTGTCACCCAACTCTTGCCCATTGTTTCAAGAAGCTGCAGCAGGCACAGTGGCCACACCCCAGTGAAACCACCTTGGCAGGTGGGCTGAACCAGGTTGAGGGTAACTGACAGGCCTCAAACTTGTTGGTTAGTTAGGTAGACGTTTATCCAAAGTGTGTGAGGACACCTGGCAGAATGGGTAGATGAGAATGCTTTGTTCTGAGGGCCATGATGGCAGCTGAAGCCCTTTAAGCTTGGTCAGCCATTGAAGAAGCCAAGGTCATCCATCGCATACCAGGCCATTGCTAGACATCCTGACTTTTGTCTTGCTACTGGACTTTGATGATCAGAAGAGACAGTGAGGCTGGCAACCTTATGCAGCTCTGCCTCACTTAAATCCAATTCTCAGGAAAGTCAAGACATCACCCCGTATCTCTGGCCCTCTTTGAAAATGAAGGTCGAACAACTGTAAGGGAAATGTCCCTGATGATGGAGGACTGTGGTCTGGATGATCTGTTTGCATGATGGTTAGAATATTTGAAAAAGTGTCTTGGAGGTGGCTAGGTGTAATGTAATGCCAAGGAAAGGCAACTTCCCAAGGTTCAGAATACCAGCATAGGTGCTCTCCATTTTATTCAGTGACCAACCAAGAACAGAGAAGATCAAAACATGACATCATTCCAAATACAGCATTTACTAAGGGTGATTAAATAATCTCCAAGTACTACCCCACCCCAGGACCTTCCAATCATTCAATCAATTACAAAGTCCCTGTTCTAAATATTACACCACCCCTAGGCTGTACCTTCATTTAGTCCACCACAAAGCCCCTCTTCTCAAATGGAGATTAGTTTCCAAACATAAGTAAAGTACATTCATTTGTTCAACCAAAGAACACAAAAAGGTCAAAAGTTCCCCACCCCTGGATCACAATTGAATCTACCCCAGAGTTACATCAAGTTTAAACACAGCACTTAATACCCAAATGGAGGTCTTTTCTTCATCTTGACAGGAGGCAAGTTCTCAGCAATCTTAGTTCCTGGGGAGACAAGGCTTAGCAAAGCCATAAGATACATTGCCAGTCCCTTCATTAATTCATCCTCTGTCTGTAGAACAGTCCTACAACCCCTGAAAACATTAGCAAAACCCTCTCCCAGGATTTCTGTAAACATACAACAAGAAAATCCTTCAGGGCTTCTGAAGCAACAGAAAGGTTCCCAGACCCCTGCAACAACAGCACTGTCCTTCACCAGTGGACAGTATTCACTCTGTCTGCAGGACAGTCTCCAGACCCCTGCAACAACAGCACTGTCCTTCGCCAGTGGACAGTATTCACTTTCTGTCTGCAGGACAGTCTCAGGAGCTCTTAGCCAACAGCCAGGTTCCAGGACTTCTTCAACAAAAGGACTGTCTTTTACCAGTGGACAAATCTGGCAAAACAACATCAAAACAGACAGACAAAGTACCAGCAAAACAGCCATGTCTCCACAGTCCTTGGCAGCTCCGGGGACAGGTCTCAAAAGTCCAGGGCGATTCAAAGTGGCCCCCAGCAATTTTCTCAGTTTCTCTCTGCCTCCATGAGGTGCTGCTTCCAAAAAGTTCTTCTGCCTCTCTCTTGTGTCTCTCCAAATCTACGTCACCAGCTCCTCCCAGTTCAGGACTCTCTTTTCACATCAACAAGTCCATCCCACAGGTGGGATTAACAAGCTCTGAGTTTTAACACAATCAGTTTGAAAACCAAGCCAATACTGGGGAATCTTTATATTCCATTACTATCACACTAGGTGGCACAGTGACTGGAGCACTGGCCCTGGAGTCAGGAGGACCTGAATTCAAATCTGGCCTCAGACACTTAACACTTACTAGCCGTGTGACTTTAGGCAAGTCACTTAACCCCAATTGTGCGCCCCCCAAAAAAGGCAAAAAAAGTGTTGATTTTTTTGTTATATGGGATGGCTATTTTTTAATTTTTTTTTTTTATTAAGCAATTGGGGTTAAGTAACTTGCTCAAGGTTACAAGGCCAGTTATTTCTGGGTGTGGTGCTGAGTGTCTGAGCCCAGGATTCGATCTCCAGGTCGTCCCAACACTGGAGCTGGTGCTCTTACTAGCTGAGCCACCTGGCCGCCCCTAAGTAATTGGGGTTAAGTAACTTGCTCAAGGTTACACGGCCAGGTGTTTCTGGGTGGGTGCTAAGTGTCTGAGCCCGGGATTCGATCTCCAGGTCTTCTCAACACTGGAGCCGGTGCTCTTACTTGCTGTGCTACCTGGCCACCCCTGGGATGGCTATTTGTGATAGGGAATCACTTAGGTGATGTAAAAATAAAAGATATTGATCAATTGTGTGTGTATATGTGTGTGTGCCTGTGCCCGTGCCCATGCGTGCGCAGAAGGACCTAGAGTGGGGAGAGATTTAAGGCAGGAAGACCAATCAGGTAGCTTTTACAGTAACTGATGTTTGCACCAAGGTGATAATTGAGTGATAATAAGGGGGTCGGATGTGAGAGAGTCTGGGGAGGTAGCAAGATTTGGCAATGGATGGAATATGTGGGCAAGGGAGAGGGAGAAAGTGAAGATAATACCAAGCTGAAAAATGATTGATAATCCGAGAGTTCCTGATCAAAGACATCTGTTGAAAAATCTTAGATGTTTTTTACGTATGCCCTGGAGAGACCTTGCTTAAGCCACTGTAGACTTAAATATCCATCATTCCAGGCCTTCAGAAGACTTTCCTTAGTGCACTTATTCCTTCTACTGATCAATTCTGAACAGAGGTGCCCTGGAGGACTTGCAGTAGCCAGCAGAATTCATTAGCAGAGATCCTAGAAGTTTCAAGCTGGTTAACATCAATAAGTCCAGTTCCCTGATTTTATACATGGGAAAACTGAAACCCAGACAAGTTAAGTGACTTATGTGCTCAAAGTCATAGAACTAATTAGTGGCCAAGGCAGGGCTGAAATTCAGGTTCTGTCTAAATTTTGGTGGCAGTCATTCAAGGGCTGGCCCTGTCTGAATTCAGGCTCATCCCTGTATGGCAGACCTAGTTCTCTGCCAGTCTCTGCTCAAGGCCTTTCAGGTTTGTTGTAGGATCTGCCCCAGCTTGTTCTCTGTGGGCATGGTCTTTGAGCCAGTGCAGGCTCACTTGTCTCTTTAGGGGCCAAGTTTAGGGGCTCCCAATTCCCTGCCCTAGAGGAGATAGTACAAACCCCTTAGACTGGCACTTAAGATCCCCCCTCTTCTCATCTGACCCCCACCTGCCTTTCCTTCCTTATTTCACACTATTGTCCTTCATGAGTTCTGCATTGAAGGCCAACTGGAGGATTGGCCATTGCTACTTGATCCCCCCTTGTGGGGGGATTGTACAAGACAAAACCATGCTAGGAGTGCCCCTGCTGCCCCTTGTTTTCCTGGAAGGCTTCCTCTGTGGAGCCCTGCCTGACTCCTGGAGCTGATTCTCCTCTCTTCCTCCCTGGTTCTCCTTGGGTTGCTTTTCTCTGTGGACACCTCCTACCCATCCAGTGAGACAGAAATTCTTTGGTGGCCCAGATGCTTTTGTTTTTGTCTGTATTCCTGGCACCTCGCAGGATGTCTGGCCTGTGGGGCTGGGGGAGGTACTGGGCCCATGGTTTCACTGAGAGAGGGAAGTCTCTGAGGAGGAAGCTCAGTATCCCGGTACAGTCAGATGCTCTTTGGCCACCCCTTTTGGCACAGGAGGTTGGCCCTTTCTCTACATCTTAGTTGTCTTTGGCGCTGACATGTAAGGCCATGATGTGCCCATGCAGCTTGGGGCTGTCAGAGGCAGGGCTTAACCCAGGTGTTCCTGACTTTGAGGCCACCTCCCTACCAGCATCTGTAACATTTGGTGGAGGTGCCTGCTGACTACCACAAGCCTTCAGTCATATCTCTCCTTTCCAGAAGCAACTTGTTTTCTTGTATTCAAAACAAAAATTCAGCAAGTCATTCTTTTCTTTTTTAAATTAAATTTTCTTTTTTTAATTAACAAGTATTTATTTTCTCTCCTTCCTCCATCTCCTACTGGAAACAAACAAACAAACAAAAAACCCTAAACCTGTGTCACAAATATGCACAATCAAGCAAAACAAATGTCTGTGTTGACCACATTCCACAAAATGTGTATCTTGTTGAAATCTCATTCTCTGAGGAGCATGTGCACATTGACATGGCATGTATACACACTGATGGAGCATTCTTCAAAATAAGGTGTAGATCAGGTTGTAGAACTAATTTATTGTTAAATTCTGGGACTATTCAAATGTCTTTCTTTTTTCTTTGCTTAGTTGGAGAACACCAGCTGACAGGCCATAAAGTGGCGGTAAAAATCTTAAATAGACAGAAGATTCGTAGTTTGGATGTGGTTGGAAAAATTAAAAGAGAGATTCAAAATCTAAAACTCTTCCGACATCCTCACATTATCAAACTGTAAGTACTTTTATGTCTATGAGTCCAAGAGGGAACATTCTCTTGAAATGATTGTTGATTTATTTACAAATAGTAATATTTTTAGTATTGTAAAATTTTTAATTTGGCTTTGGTCAAATTTATATTATCATTGATTGCAATCATTTCCCCTGTCTTTGTTTTTTTAACTCTTTTGGATTGAAATTCAAAGCCCTTGTCACCCAGGTGGTTCAGTGTTCTAGCCCTGTACACAGCATAGGAATGTCTCCTAGATCTTGGACTCCCTTCCCCATCATTATGTCCACTTAATGGTCATTTATGACTGTGCATTTTGGGGTACATGCTATAATTTTCCCTAATTAAGCTTCCAGAACACCCATGAATTACCCGCTTATTTTCTTTTGGCTCCCAGAGGGAGGAAAAAAAGGCCCAGATGATGGAGTTTGAACTTGTGATTGTATTCAGGTGAAATTGAGAAGCAGCATCACATAGTGGACAGTGGTGCCCAGGGAGTCAGAAAGCCTAGTGTTTGCGCTCGCCTTCTGCACACTTACTTTCTAGCTGCTGTGTGACCCTGGGCAGCTCACCTCCCCTTGGGAGTTGCTAAGGTTCCTTTTTCTTTAAAATAAAATCTGTCATACCTGCCCTTCAGGATCAAATCAGAGAATGTATCAAAAGCTCTTTGCAAACCCTAGTGGTTTCTGTGAAGGACAGTGGTTATTATGAAATCTTTGGAAACCTGAAAGGGGCTATTTAGATAATGGAGGCTGTGGCTTACCATTGAGGAGGATTATAATGGTCCAGGGAGTGAGGACTGACTTCAGTTTTCATCTTAAGGATTAGATAAAGTTTTATGAATTAGAATCAGTCAATTAACACATTTATTAAGTGTTTATTATGTGCTGGGGATTATGCTGTGCACTGGGCAGAGAAAGGCAGAAAAACCTCTGCCCTAGAGGACCCCTCCCCACATTCTAGTGGAGACGCCGTATGGAAATAATGAGATGCATGCAGAGTATGTACTGAGCAGAGAGAGGTTAGAGAGAGGTTAGAGCATCTCAGAGAGGAAAGCTCACGCAGCCGAGTAACTGGGAAACGCCTGCTGTGGACAGTGACATTTGAGCTGAATCTTGTAGGAAGTAGGGGAGACTAAGAGATGAGGAAGGAGCCTATTTAAGGCACAGGGCACAGCCAGGGCAAAGGCTTAGAGGTGGGAGATGAAATATTAGAGTAATAGCCATTGTAGCTAAATGGCTATTGTGTGAAGAGTAGTAAAGGGTAACAAGCCAGGAAAGTAAGAGGGGGCAGGTGATGGAGAGTTTTAAGTGCCAGAGTATTTACTATTTGATCCTGGAAGGGATATGGAACAACTGGAGTTTATTGAATGGGAAATAGGGGAAGGGAGAGATGGATAGTGAATACACTTTTGGTATGGTGAAGGGCCAGCGTGATCCAGATGGGTACTAAGTTTGACTCTTGCCTCCAAGGAGGAATTGTTTAGTGATAGCCAGAGAGAGAGAGTCTAGGCATACCACTGGTGGTCAGGGAGTGTTCTTCCTCCAGCACTACAGCCTGTGAGTGGGGCAGGGGATGGGGGAGAAGAGCTTCAGAATTATTTTGATGGGAGATAGGACAAGGGAGCAGGAATAGCTGATCATTGAGAAAGGAGTCCCGGTGGAGTTTCACTGGTTAGAAAGGGATCCATGGTAGGGGGCACACAAGCTAGACTGTGCAAGGTCATGTGAGGTTGTGATGTGTCCTGTGATTCCCTGGGAGGCTGGCTCACTGCAGGCCAGGGCAAAAAAAAAGATAGCAATTCTGGCTCTGCGCTGGTAAAGGTTCAAGGGATTAAGAGGTGATGGGTGTCTTATCCTGGGGGACTGATGCTGCAGAGGGACCTGGAGACCACAGACACTGGACATGTGGATGGCTCTTGTTCTAAGAGAGTTCCTGGAAACATCTTAAGTATTAGACAAAGTTTTAGGAATTAGATTGAAATCATCATAATTCAGGGAATGGAGGAATTGATAGGAGTAATGGGAGAATCCTTAGGCATCGAAACTTTAGTCCCTGACTCTGCACTTATTTGTACAGCCTGGAACTGGATGCCTCTGGTCAGTGCTCTGAGCTTTGGGCTGGGCCTCCTCCGAGGTCCCTGAGCTGCTCTCTGCCTCTCCTTGTCTGAGCTCCTGGCCAGTCTGCGCAAGGGGGAGGGTGCTTGGAGATTCCCTATTACTTGATCATCTCCTCACCACTTGAAACAGATGAAGTGGGGGCAAAATAGAAGAAGGAAGCTTTAGTATTGGGGAAAATGTGGTTAAACAGAAATGAACCCCTAGTGCAGTGCAGCAGGCTTCTGTTCTCTTGTCCCCTCGCCACTGCTTGTCCCTTTATGTGCTGTGGCCACTGCCTGAAGCTTTGTGTGGGACAGCGTGCTTCCTAGTGACCAGCTCCCCTGGTGGGGAGAAGAGTGGGTTGTCCCCTGCCTGACATTCAAGGCCGGTGGCCCTCTGGTGACATTCTCCCTTTCCAGCCTGCTCTTGCTCCCCTTCATTTGTCCTCTGCTCCAGCCAAACTGGACAGCTTCTCCTCCCCCCCAGGCACTGTGCCATTCTGCCTCTTTGCATCTGTTCCCGTTGCTCCCTCTGCCTCCCCCTTGCTTCTCCTCTTGGCCTTTTGAATTCTTCCCATCTTCTAAAGTCCAACTAAAGTCTACCTTTCTAGAGCCCCTTCTTCCCTAGGATCCCTCCCCTTCCCTTTCACCACTGCCTTCCTTCTTAGACCTCACCTATCAACTCTTTTAAAATAAATCTTTCATTCATTCATCGTCTAATGATTATAATAATAGCAATAGCCGCTCTTTATATAATGCTACATGTTATATATATTATGTGTATGTTATATTATATGTATATAATATAATAAGTTTGCTAAAGCATTTTACATCTGTGATCTCATTTGAGTCCCATATGAATCCTATGAGGTAAGTCATTTTGCAGTTAGGGACATTAAGTCTTAAGCGCATTGTGTCTTGCCCAGCCTCACACCGCCAATAAATAGGAGAGATGGTCTTGAGTCCACTTTAAGCCCAGCACCTGTTGGCCTCACCAAGCTACTTTTCATGTGATGTACAGAACAAAAATATCTCATAGGGACGTGATCCTAAAGTTTAGTAGGAAGAGAATCTGAGAGGACTTTCCTCTGGTATCAATTTGGAAAATTGATTAGAGGGACACAGAGAGTGGCTGTGAAGCAGAAGTGAGACCAGGTTAGTTCAGGTCTCCTGGTCAGGATGAACCACCTCCGGCTGACCTGAGAAGGTGAGTCACAGCTGAGCCTTTGTCTGGGATCTTTGTGACATGTGTGGAGAAGGAACGAGATTCAGGAAATGTAAACGTGCCATTTGTTCAAGAACAGAATTGAGCCTGCAGCCTCTAGGCCAGCGAATGATGCCAATTCCTGGCAACACTCTAGAAAGTGTTACTAAAGGGATGCTGTCTTGAACAGGAAGTGCCATAGACCACAGAAAAGCCAGAAGAGCTTCAGGAGCAGGTCATGCAGGACGAGCCTGAGTTCTTTGGTCAGTGGAGTCTCTCCCCTAGTAGGTCAGGGGTGGGCTACAACTATGGTTTCCCCAAATTTCAAGAAATAAAGGCTTGATAAAGTCTTTCATGATTTTCTTTTGAAAAAGATCAAGAAATATCCTTTAGATCAGAGATGTCAAACATACGCCCCACAGGCTGCATACATTCTATAGTCCTGTAACTTCTGAGTGGTGAAATCAGACTAAAATATAATTGGGAAATATTTAACAAAATAAAAATACCATAAAAGCAGAGGATGTTAATATGTGACTTCCTAAATTGCTGTGCAACCCACAGGGGTCCTTGTGTATGGTTTTGTGACTTCCTTTCTATTTGGGTTTGATGCCGGTGGGCTGGATGATGGTACAAACAGATGATCACTTGTTGGATGTGTTGTGCTGGGAAGGCCATCTGGTTCAGTCTATCCTGTTAGGTATGGGATGGATGAACTGGGTTCTGACTGAAAAGTCTGTAATTTTGTGAAATAAATTAAATTGTAAAAGGGTGAAGGTCTGGACACACAAAATAATCACAGAATCTGAGTTGGGAGAGATAGGAGAGGAAATCTAGTTCAATTTTATGCACCAACAAAATGCATGATAACACCCCAACCCTGGTCACCCAGCTCTGCTTGAAGATGTCAAGGGAAAGGGAATCCTGGTATGTCCAAGGAAAGCTCATTGCATTTTGGAGCATCTCTTACTGTTTAAAAGCTCTCTCTTGCTTCCCACTGAAATGTGACAATTGGCAGCACTCGTAGTTCGAACCTATGGGCCCTGGAAGAATGAGCCTGATCCCATTTCCATCACATCCTCTCTCAGGATTCCCCCTCCTGCACTCGGTCCTCACCTCCACCTCCCAGAGCATTTGTCTGCCTTCAAGGTGCAGCTCAAGCAGCTTCTTCCGGGAGGCAGTTTAGTAGCCATTGGTCCTGACCCCCAGACTACCTTGCATTCAACTACCAGGTGTTTGCTGATACAGGATGCTCCAGAAGTCTCAGTGTAGTTTAAAGCCATTCAGACTTAGAACAACAAAAATCATTCAGTCAGTCAACAGCTATTTATTTAGCATTTGTTATATATGCCAGGCATTGTACTGAGTGCTGGGGCAAAATACAAACCCTGCCCCTAAAGAGCTTATGATCTGCAGGGGAGAGAACATATAACAAATATATGCAAACACACCGGATAAGTAGGACATAATGAGCAGAGGGAAGGCACTGGGATTAAGAGGGGTTAGGGAAGGCTTCCTGTAGAAGGTGAGATTTTAGTTGGTGCTGAAAGGAAGCCAGGGAGGTCAGTGATCAGAGTGGAGGGAGAAGGGTGTTCCAGATGCAGGGGACAGCCAAGAAAATGCCCAGAGTCGAGATGGAGGGTCTTGTCTGTGGAGCAGCCAGGAGGCCGGTGTCCCTGGATTGGGAGGAAGATGTGGGAAGACTGGAAATGTAGGAGGGGGCTGGGAAATGTGGGGGTCTGAACGACAGAAGATTTTGTGTTTAACAATTTTAATAATTATATTAATAATTTAATAGGTAGAGTTACTGAACAGGAGAGCAATTGTGCTTTAGGTTATCTTAACTTTGGCTCTGTGCTTTAGGGCTATCCCTTTGGTGGCTGAATGGAGGATGAAGTGGAGTGGGGAGAGACCCCCCAGCAGGTTATTGCAATCATCCAGAGGCACTGGTGATGGGAGCCTACACCAGGGTGGGGCAGGGGCAGGAGAGACAAGGCTATGAATTTGAGATGCTGCCGAGGTGAAATTGAGAGACCATGGCAATGGACTGGATGTGGAGAGTGAGAGATAGCGAGGGGAGACCCAGAGGACTCCCACACTGTGAGCCTCAGGGACTGGGGGATGGTGCTGCCTTCTACAGTAATGGGGAGGATGGGAGGAGAGGGGAGAGTTTAAGGGAAATGATCACCAGCTGTGTTTGGGACACATTGAGTTTCAGATGTCTGCTAAGACTTTTGGGACACACTTGTATTCTCCTTATATTTATTCTGTGGGTACTTCTGTATGTACTTTAGAAGATGAGCTCCCTGTGAGCAGAGACTGTTGCCATGGATTGAACCTGCATCCCCAGCCCCTGTGGGCTTGGTGTTTATTAAGGGAATTGAACTTGAGGCCCCTCACTGTCCTCATCTGGATGCTCTTCCTTATGAAGATTTTCTCCTGAAACGTGGTTCTGAGACTTGATCACAGTGTCCAGATAGAGTCTGGTCTGGGCTGAGGTTCGGGGGCAGCAGTGTGCCCACCTGCCTGGCCCCTCTATCAGGGGCCCCTTTGTTATTGTCTGGCCAGGACATGCCATCTCCTACCTCCACCCCTTTGCATGCGATCCTATGCACTCAAGCCTGGAGTGTTTTCCCCTGGTCTGCCTCTTGGAATCCCAAGCTTCCTTCAAGACTCTTGTCATTTCAAAGACTGATTCTTAGAAGAGACATTTCCTGACCTCTTCCTTCTACCACACTCCCTGATGTTAGTGTTAATTGATTTTCTTTATACTGTGTGTTTGCCTATTTGTCCAGAGAGGCTGGAGGCTCCTTGAAGTCATGAACCATTTCTGTTTCATCTTTATTTTTCCAGCACAGAGCATAATGCCTGGTCCTGGAAGGTGCTGCTTAGATGCTTGTTTAGTTATTTGGTCACCTCTGAAAGCTTGCTAACAGTCCCTGAGGATTCGAAGGGCTGTCATGAGTCAGGGACTTGTTTTCTTGCCCCAGGGAGCTGCAGCAGGAACAGGGAGTAGAAGCTGGAGAGTCAATTCAAGGTCAATTTTAAAAAGTCTTCTAACAGTTAGGACTGTTTAAAAGGGGGCCAGAAAGCCGCTGCAGCTCTGGTTTCCTTATTCCTAGAAGTCTTTAGGTAATATTGGGGTGTTCATTTGCCAGGTAAGTTTTAGAAGGAATTTTTCTGTGTCTCTTGTTTAAGCTAGTTGACCTCTTGAGTTCCCCTTCCTACCCTGAGATTTGGCCCTTTGTGATAAAATTATCTGGGTTAGTAACTCAGCCCCTTCAGCAATGTACAAGTTTTGTTCTGGAGTGACTGTGTCTGGCCTAAAGCTTTTGCTAGTGCCTATCACAATATTCTGTGCACAGAGTAAGTACTTAGCATGGTGTGTGTGTGTGTGTGTGTGTGTGTGTGTGTGTGTTGTATAATATGGTCTTCTTTTTTTTTTTTTTTAAGCAATCGGGGTTAAGTAACTTGCTCAAGGTTACATGGCCAGTTCTTTCTGGGTGTGGTGCTAAGTATCTGAGCCCAGATTTGATCCCCAGGTCATCCCGACACTGGAGCCGGTGCTCTTACTTACTGAGCCACCTGGCCACCCCTAAGCAATTGGGGTTAAGTAACTTGCTCAAGGTTACATGGCCAGGTGTTTCTGGGTGGGTGCTAAGTGTCTGAGCCTGGATTCGATCCCCAGGTCAGTCTGACACTGGAGCCGGTGCTCTTACTCGCTGTGCTACCTGGCCGCCCCTATAACATGTTCTTAATAGAATTCCTTGCTTCCTTCTATTCAGTTTCCTGTTTGTGTGGAAGCAAAAAGTCTTCTATGTGCTAAGAATATGGGTTGCAGAAGGTTGGAGAAACCTTGTCATTGTTTGGTTTCACCCATCCATTGTCAGTCATTCAAAACACCATTCTCACGTGGGCTGTTAAAATGGCCTTTTTAACTTCTATGGTCTCCCTGCCTGCAATCTCTTTCTATGCTTATCCATCTTTCACATAGATGACAAAGAGATTTCTTTTCAAAATTTTTAATTTATCATTTATTTTCAATATTCTTTTAAAAAAAGTTGAGTCCCAAATCCTCTCCCTCCCTTGTGTC
This sequence comes from Petaurus breviceps papuanus, assembly GCF_028583685.1. NCBI lineage: Eukaryota > Metazoa > Chordata > Mammalia > Diprotodontia > Petauridae > Petaurus > Petaurus breviceps. The sequence continues at coordinate 19,572,655 of NW_027185852.1, read as the reverse complement.
CCTTATCTTTCCTTTGAGAACACACGCAATCGATTAGTTAGACATGTGAAATCATGCATAACATATTTCCATAGTGGCCATGCTGCAAAAAAAATAGCAAGAACAATAAAGTGAAAAAATTATGCTTTCATTTGTGTTCCGAGTTCATTAGTTCTCTCTGGAGGTGGTTAGCATTTTTTATCATGGGTTCTTTTAAGTCATTCACGGTTGATCATTGATACAATATTGCTGTTACTGTGTACAATGTTCTTCTGCTCACAGAGAGATTTTCTTTAAACACAGATCTGACTGTGTTATTCCCTCACTCAGTAAATTACAGTGGCTCCCAATTACCTGTAGGATAATCTATGCACCCTGTTTGCCTTTTAACGCTCTTCACAACTTGGCTGTTCTCTCTCTTTCTCTCACTCCTTGGCGCAGCCCCATTGGTTTTCTCTTTGTTCCTTATACCTGTCACTACATCTCTTGTCTTCATGCCTTTGCACTATCGCCCATGCCCAGAACTTCCCTACTTGTCTCACAGAATTTGTCATTCTAGCTCAAGCACTCCTTCTTCTAGGAGGCCTTTTCTGCCCTCCTCCCCCTGTTCCTCTGCCCTCCTTCAGACTTACTATGGGCATTCCTCCAAATTCCACTCCTAGTCCCCTACTTTCTTAACCCCATCTTCTGGGTTCTCAGTAATTGTCAGGGGTTCAACTGCCACCTTCATGAAAATGGCTTTTTGTAGAACAAGGCCATTGTAGCCATCTTCATAAGGTTCTAAAATAAAGACAAAAACAATGTTACTGGTTTTGTTTTTAAATTGTCTCTGTCTGGGGAATTATTTTCAATCCCTTCTCTTAGTTTTATCTTGTCTGGATTTAAAGTAATTTGTTATTATTTCTTCACAGAGATGTTATGGGCCATACTCAGAATTGCTCAGAAAATCACTGGCTTTGATATTTTAAAGCTGCTGGCTCCAGGGTCAGTGCTTATCCATTCAGCTAAGTTGCCTCTTTTGTTTCAGGTAGGAATTATAAGAGAAAAGACTCCCAAAGCCCGCTGTGAGCATCTGATCATTTTCATGATGTCTGAGAGGAAGAACGATTCTTGGAGGAATTTGTTTTGTTTTGTATGGCCTTGTCCTCTCTGCTTAGTGGTTTCCATGTACAGAATGATCCTCTGCAATTAGCAGGAAAAATCTGAGCCTCAAACACTAGCAAAGGATGACCTGCCCTATGTGGCTTCTCAAAAGATGAGACTTGTAGAAATCCTTTGAGCACAGATCTAAGGGGAGCCACAAACAGAAAGAAATCACAGCATTTAAGGGGACAGGGAGCCCCAAAGGGGATTGGTCTGCTCATGGGTTTTTAACGAAGAGAACGTGTCAATTATAGCGCTGTTTAGGGAAAGGACTGGCTGTGGACTGTGGGATGGATGGACGAGGGAAGACACCTGGAGGGAAGGAGGCCAGTTAGGAGGCTGGCTGCACTGGCCAGGGTGTGCTAGGAGAGCCCTTTTTTTTCAGGGATGTTTCAAAGAAAGGATCACCAATGCTTTGTGGCTGAAGGGATGTGCTGGAGAAGTAAGGAGTCAAAGGCATTTTGAGGATTGGATGATTTGGAGAAAGGTCAAGGAATCACAGAATTTCAAACGTACAAAAAATCTCCATGACAGTGCAGTCCATGTAGCATCAGGGCAGAACTCAGGAAGGACCTGTCATGGGGAGAACAGTAAACCTTGTTCTCCATATTCTGTGAATGATGTCAGAAAAATATCCAGGCACAAATGTCTAACAAACACTGGATGTCAGAGACTGAAGCTCTGTGAGGGAGATCAGGGCTGGAGATATGGATTTGGGAGGCACACACATTAGAAAGAGGAGGGAGATGAGAGAGGGAGGGAAGGAGGAACTCCAGGCAGATGTTCTTGCTGCTGGATTACCTAATTCAAGTATTGAGAAAGAGAAATATCCAAGAGAAAAAGATACCTCTGAAGAAAAAAAAGGTCATCATGTAATTAAAGTCAATAAAAACAAACCCTTCCAAAATCTCAGCATTGTAGAGGAATTCAGAGCCCATCTAGTCCAGCCCATGCCTGTGTAGGGAATCCTCCTGCAACATCCTCCAAAAATGGCTGCCAAGCCTTTAATTAAAAATGACTAGTGAGCAGGAGCTCAGAACCTCCCACAGCAGCCCCTCTCATGGCTAGACAGATGGAATTGTTGAGAATCCTCAGGCTGGTCCCCCAGGACATCCTTCCCCAGTGGGAGAAACCTTTCCTAAACAGTCCAGGTGCATTTCTCTGGCCCTCCTGTATTACTCCATTGACTTTTCTTGGCTTTTCCCAAGCAGGCCCTAAGGTCTTTGAAAGATGGCTTTGTTTCTGGTCTGAATTTCCAGTGCTATGGATCCCATGGAGGGATCTCTGTGTATGTTTGCTGAATGTTGTTAAATTTCTTCTTCCATGTGAATGCTACTCAGCTTCCTGAAAGGTGACTGACATGTCCCTGAGCCTCTAAGTATTCTCTTTTCCAGCATCAACATTCCTGATGTTATAATTCCTACCTGAATATAATTCCTCCAGAATTCCTTCAACTAGTACTCATCTGGAATGGTGTCAAGGCTTAGTCCAGACCCGACCCAATCTTTTCTATTCTCTACATCTCTAACTGTTTGCTAATAATAGTTAATGAGGACCTTGAGGCAGTTCCAAGGTCTCTAATTATTTTTTAAAAAGTTGTTTTGTTTTACTATACTCTGTAAGATATAATCTGAACAGTCTAACTGATCAAGACTTTACAAAGAATTGAGGAAAAGAGAAAGCCCAATTATTCAACAATAAGAAAGTCACCATAAAGAATGCTTTTATAATTGTAATTGCAGAAATATTTAAATATTTTCATGTAGTTATCTATGTCAAATACTTTCTGCATTTTTCTAAAATGGTTTATAGTTTGAGGAAGAGTGGTAGTCATAGTAGTAGTAGTAGCAGCAGCAGCAACAACAGCAATAGTAGTAACAGCAGCAGTAGTGGTGGTACTAATAGTAGCAGCAGCAGCAGCAGTAGCATTTAACATCTCATCTCATTTTATCCTGGTAGATAAGCACACTTGCTGTCCCCATTTTACAGATGAGGAAACTGAGACAGGCACTTGGATACGGAATGCTAACCAAAGCCAAGAAAGAAATAAGAGGCATTCCTTCCCAAATAACTGCAAAATGCATAAAATATCTAAGGTAATCTACAAATATATATATAAGATTTGTAAACATATAACTATAAAACATTCGTTAGAGAAATAAGAGGAAGCATAAATAATGAGAGATATTCACTGCTCATGACTGGGTTATGCCAACATTTGAAGAACAATATTACCTATGTCAGTTTACAGATTTGAGGCTTCCTGGAGGGGGCAGTGGAGAGGGAGATGCTTTTCAGAAGCAGACACGATAGTAAAATTCATTGGGAAGAATAGAAACCCTAGAATCCTGAGGGAAATAAAGAGAAGCAGGCATGGAGGGCAAGTCTATAAAGCATTACCAGACCTCCAACTGTGTGGTCAAGTGGGAATCTCTAACACTCGTAATTGGTTAAAAGAACAGAAAAACAGAGCCTTGGGACACACTGGTGAATTAAGAAATGGGAACAGTTGAAAAGAGGACCCTCTCTTTGGATAAACCTGAGGCTTTGCATGGCTTTGCAGGGATGGCACTTGTGATTTCTTTGATGGGGGAAGACTCGGGCAACAAAACATGGGCTATCCCAGCAGGTGGGCTCCTTCATGACCTAACAATTACAGAATCATTGAAAGAACTGAAATGTTAAATGACTCATCCAGGGTCACACAGTCAGAATGTGTCAGAAGAACACAGGTATTCCTGCCTTCAAGGCCAGATTTCTAGCCTTTATCCCACATTGCCCCTCTTTGGGGGGGAAGGAAACTCTTGGAAAAACTGGAAAACAGTTTGGGAGAAGTGAAGTCCAACTCTCGTGATCTCAAACCATATACTTAAGATAGATATGTACACAGCCTAAATAGAAAGGGTCACATATCATGGAAGAATTAGATGAGTGTGAGTTCAGGTTCTTACCCAAATGAGGAATGGAAAAGATTATGAAAGTTAAAGCAGACATTTTTGCCTATAAAATTATTACAAAGATTTTTGTATGATTAAAAGGAGGGAAGATACAATACAAATGGTGGAATGGGAAACTCTTTGCTTCTAATAGCACTGGAAAAAGCCTGAAATCTAGAACATATAGAGATTATTCTATGATTCTGACTTTAGACCTGGAAGTGACCTTAGGAGCCATTGACACTATGTATACCCTTTCATTTTCTAACTGAGGAAACTGAGTCAAAGAAGGGGTAAAGAATATTTTATCCTCCCCACTTCAGAAGCATTTATCTAAGGTCTTCTATATGCAGTGTGTGATAGGGTTTACTAATGGAACAGTTTTACATAAATTCCAGAATGTGGTGTTTTGATATTGTAGCTTTGATGTATTTCTTTCTTTCTTTCTTTCTTTTTTTTTTAAAGCAATTGGGGTTAAGTACCTTGCCCAAGGTTACACAGCCAGTTTTTTTTTGTGTGGGTGTTAAGTATCTGAGGCTAGAACCGATCCTGGGACCTCCTGACTCCAGGGCCGGCGCTCTTACTCACTGCGCCACCTTGCTGCCCCACTTTGATGTATTTCTGTATTAAATCTGTATGTGGAAATTTTATGTTTTGGGGTGAAGGGTCGTGTGTGTGTGTGTGTGTGTACTTCGTTATCTTCCTGACTAATGTTTATGGCATTCTATCACATCCTATCTCTTTAATTGAAGTAAATAATTAAGTGTAGACTAAATACCAGATCAGAATCAATTATAGCAGATCATAGTAATCCATTTACCAATGAACAAATGGTAGTAATAACAGCTGGTGTTATGAAATAGTGCTTTCTAGTGTTTCAGGCACTTTCACTTTTTGATCCTCATACCTGCCTTGGGGGGGTGAGTAGTAGTTTTTATTTTACAGAAGAGGAAACTGAGTCACACAGCAGTTAAGTGATTTCCTGCAATCACACCACTAGTAAATAAAAGAGCCAAGATTTTGGTCTTCTGAATCCAGATCTATTTTTCCCCCCACTAGACCATAGCTACTTGATCTGAAGATCCTGATTTGGTTTTTAAAAGTGTAGATGCAAACGCAAACATTCAGTACTATCAGTGATTCCGAATGCCTTTATAATGTCCATTGTAAGGTCTGGAAGGGATGAGCCTCACAGAAGGAGACCCAGTTGGGATAAGAGGCTGCAGCGTAGCAATGGGAGTCCCGAATGACCAGTGCACAGTGGGGTGTCAGTGTGCTTCCTTTTCCAGAAGGCCTTTGACACAGTTTCTTCTTCTGTCCTTGTGGACAAGAAGGAAGGTGAGAGCCAGATATCTGGTGTCCATTGCACTGGATTTGGAATGAATTCAGTGATTCCACCATCCCTAGAACAATGATGGAGGGATCAGGATCACTATGCTCCCAGTCTCTGCTTGGGCAGTATAGTATCTGTCCTTGACCCAGTGCTCATCCAGCTTTTTGTCTGAGCCTTGGGGATGTCACAGTATGTGGAGCTTATTGAATTTTCAGAAAATAAGGGACTTGATGTTAGGGGAAGACTGAGTCAGAATTTTGTTAGGCTAGAATTACTGTCTAAAAGGATGGAATTTGAAGGGGATAAGTATAAAATTTACACTGGAATGGAAAAAAAAAACCCAGCAGTTGTATTGGTGCAGGATTGGCTGATGCAGCTCACTGTGAGAGAGTAGATTTGAGGTGGGACCAGGTCTAGAAAGCTGTACATGGAGTCAGAAAGACCTGAGTTCAAATCTTGCCTCATAATTTAACTCTTATCAGTTAACTCGAAAGCCTCTGAAATCCCTTCTGACTGAGATTCTGTGATTCAGGCTGAGGGAGGCAGGGATGTCAGAGGTGGGTTACTTATGAAGTCCAAGTGAGGCTAGAGTCACTGGCCATGACGATGAGGGCACTGGAGAGTATTCCATATGAGAATTAGTTGAAGTAACTGAACATATTTGGTTGTTGGACTTGGAAGTAAATTACCCCTTTAAAGTATCTTCAGGGCTGTGATAAGGAAGAGGTCTTCTGAGAGCAGTGCTTCCACCGGACATGGAACAAGGCACATTTCAGCTCCATGTCCAGAGCTGTCTAACAGTGTGCCTCGGTATGGGACGACATGATGTGCCTTGGGGAAGACAGGAGGTTCCACATCCCTGGAAGTCTGGCAATGGGGATTTTTCATAGACATTATTTGTACTGGATGGCTTTTGAGCTCTATTCCAAAAATGAAATTATTTGAAAGAAAGGAATATGTGCCATTCTTGTTTTTTCCAATGAAGGACAGAGTGGCATTGTATAAAGAGCACGATACTTAAAGCCAGAAGACATGAGTTTGTGTCCCAAGTCCAGCCCTTCCTCGGCAGAGCTGTGTCAGCACTCTACCAAAAAGAATTGTTTTCCCCTCTCTTGCATCATTGGTGTGAGTAAAGTACTTTGTGAACCATAGTACACAACAGGCATGGGAACTATGGCTTTTAAAAAAAAAGGCTGGAATAACTGCACTCTTTTAGGAAAAGTCATTGTGCTTTGTGAAATAATTCAGAGACTCATAGTTGTTTTTTTTATAAGAGACTCATTAAAAGAGAAATTGTTTTGGAAGGGTTGTGGTGGGATTAGTGGAAGGTATAACCTAAGATAGAATGAATATATTTTTGATTGTGCCTTAAAATATTATAGACTCTTATAGTACTAGGAAAGGCTGTTGATGCTTAAAGTAATTTTTCTGTAAACTAAAATTTTCTAAATTCTTTCCATTTTCCTCTAAAAGCTACCAAGTCATCAGCACCCCAACTGATTTTTTTATGGTAATGGAATATGTGTCTGGTGGTGAATTATTTGACTACATCTGTAAACATGGACGGGTGAGTGATATGATACTCAGTACATTAGGACAAAGGAGACGATGTTGGTAGATAGTTTTTGTGTGTGTGTGTTTTTTTAAGGCTTCTTATAATGTTATGGGGTTTTTAATTTTAACTATTTGATCCCATCTGGAACTCCTCAAATATCTTTAAAAAATTACCACAACATTCATTTCATGTATAATACTAGCAGAATTGGGATTGCCTCAATAGCAAACACGCTGATTTTAGATTAACAGGAGTTGTTCCTTGGAAAGGTCTTTTTTTTTTTTTTGGCGAAGTTTTAAAGATTCACATGATTTAAGAAACAATGCAGAGATTCTGTTGTGATTTTTAGGAAGAGAATTCCACATCACAACTGACACTCCAGAATGTCCTTTTTGGTATCCGTAGCTGGGCACCAATGCCTGGGTGAGTGAACCTTTTCAGACCGGGCTCTTTCATCTAGTTCCCAGCCTTCTCCAGGCCCCCAGGAAACGACAATGACCTCTGCATCAGGATACACTGGCGAATGTTCAGGCTTTTCTAATAGAAAGCTGTTTTTGTTTGTTTCTTGTCTTTTTTTTTTTTAAAGAGCAGGATTTTGATAAATTCTATTTAACATAAGATACATTCTAAAGTCACTGTTCTCTTGGTGAGTGAATGAATATTCAATATATCTCAATGTTGTTTCCTTTGTGTCTGGCAGGTTGAAGAGACAGAGGCCAAAAGACTCTTTCAGCAGATTCTTTCTGCCGTGGATTATTGTCACAGACACATGGTTGTTCACCGAGACCTGAAACCCGAGAATGTGCTGCTAGATGCCCACATGAATGCCAAGATCGCCGACTTTGGTATGTGACTCCCACAGTATGCCAGAAATATGAAAGCGGCTGCTGATATTCGGGGGAGCAGGCCAATGTAGTGACAATTCCCCCTCTACCCAAGGCTTGGCAAGCTCTGTGGGCCTGTGTGTGTGTGTGCGTGTGTGTGCGTGCGTGTGTGTGCGTGTGTGCACTTTGTTCAGCAGGATCTTCAGAAATATGTATCTTGTACTCCTCATATGCAAGATTAGTTAAGTTCCATATAGGGAACATAAAATAACTGACCACAGTGGAGTAAACATTACACACTGAAAAGAGAGCCACTTAAAAAAAAGTATTAAAAAATCAACTGGAGAATAAATAACTCAATCCCCAAGAATTGATAGGTCAAAAATTAAATCCCAGATTGATAATTTCCTTAAAGATAATGGCAATAACAAGGTAATATAACAGATTTTAGGGATACAGCTGAAAAAAAAACGTATCTAGATGATTTTATTAAAAAAGAGAGAAAGAATAAATCAGTGAATTGGGAATGCAATTAAAAATGTTGGAAAATCAAACAATGAGCATCTCCCCCCAGAAAACATCACATTATAAATCCTGAAAATAAAGATGAACAAAATTGAAAAAATATTGAATTAGATAAAACTAAGGGCTTTTTTATTTTTATTTTTGCTTTTTGGAGGGCAGTTGGGGTTAAGTGACTTGCCCAAGGTCACACCACTAGTTTTTGTTTGTTTGTTTTTGTTAAGTGTCTGAGGCGGGATTTAAATCAGGTCTTCCTGATTCCAGGACCGGTGCTCTATTCACTGTGCCACCTCGCTGCCCTAAGAGTTTTTTTTTTTTTTAAAGCAATCAGGGTTAAGTAACTTGCTCAAGGTTACACAGCCAGTTATTTCTGGGTATGGTGGTCAGTATCTGAGCCCAGATTCGATCCCAAGTTATCCTGAGTCTGGGGCTGGTGTTCTTACTCATTGAGCCACCTGGCCGCCCCCCAGGAGCTTTTTTTTTAAAAAGCTAATTTGATTAAAAAGAAAAGGAAAACCAAATTACTAGTATCAAAAGTAAAAAAAAAAGAGAATTCATAACAAATGAAGAAGAAATAAAGGACATTAGAAAATATCTTGCCCAACTATATTCTTACAAGATTGACAAATAGAATAAATGAATATTTTAAAAAATACAAAATATCCAAATTAACAAGACAAGAAATAGAGGATTTAAATAACTCATTTTCATAGGTACAAATTAAAGAAGCCATAAATGAACTTCCAAAGGGTAAAACTGTAGGACCAGATAAATTTACAAGTAAATTCTATCAAACATTCAAAGAACAATTCCATTATTACAAACTGTTTGCAAAAAATACCCAAAGAAGAGATCCTAACAAGTTTCTTCTTTAACACTGGCATGGTCTTGATTCTAAACAAGGGAGAGTTAAAGCAGAAAGAGAAAACTATTGACTAATATCCTTAATAGACATTAATGCAAACATTTACCATAAAATATTAACAAAAAAGCTGAAGCAACATATCACAAAGATTATACCCTATGAACAGAGTGGATTTATACTATAAACTTAACCATATTAGTCACAAAATGATAAAAATCACATGGCTACATCAATAGATGTAGAAAAATCTCTTCACAAAATAGAACATTCATCTTGTTAAAAACACTGGGAAAACTAGGAATAAATGATCCTTTCGTCAAAATGATAAATAGTTCATATCTAAAACAAAAAGCTACCATTATAACAAGCTAGAGTCCTTTTCCAATAAAATCAGAAATCAATGAAAGATGGCGTTGGAATCACTTCTATTTGATGTAGTGCTAGAAGTGGTGGGTATAATGATAAGAAAAGAAAAAAACTTGAAAACATAAGTAGAGGTAAAGGAGAAGCAAAATGATCACCTTTTTGCAGATGCTGAGATAACGCACTTAAGGAATTCTATAGAATCAACTAAAAATTGGGACAGTCAACTTTTGTAGGACACAAAATAAACCCATGCAAATCGTCAGCATTTCTATGTAACATCAATGAAACCTAAGTCAGAGTATTAAAACTAAGTAGAGAATGTATAAAACACTTGAGAATCTATCAAAATGCACCTAAAAACTCTCTAAATAACAACAGCAAACCTCTGTTTACAAAAATAGAAGCAGGCTTAAATAATTGAAAAAATGCTTAATGCTCATGGATAGAATAAGTCAATGGAATAAAAATAGCAATGCTAATGCAATTTATTCATTCAATGCAATAGTGATCAAACTACCTAAGGCATAGAGAACTAGAAAAAATAAAAGTCAAATGGAGGCAGAAAAGGTTCAGAATTTCATGAGAAATAATGAAAAGAAGCAGGAAGGAAGGGGCCTCTCAGTGCCAGATTTCATGTTCGACTCAGAACAATCAGTACTGGTTCAAAACCAGAGAGATCAGTCATTGGAACAATTCTGGTAGACACCATATGAGGAAAAATGTGTCTAGTACTCTAGTGTGTGAAAAAACGAACACCTTAACCCCAGGATAAAGATTTACTACATGATTAAGAAATGCTGGAAAAACTGGGAGAAATATGAAAGAAATCAGATTTAGAGCAGCATCTCTCATACATGTGACATAGATAGAAATCCTCTAAATGTATCATAAATTAATGCCAGACACTGGGCTAGGTGCTTTACAAATATTATCTCATTTAGTTGAAACAATAACCTAGGGAGGTAGATACTACCATTATCCCCATTTTATAGTTGTGGAAACTGAGGCAGAGGGAATGTGTGACTTGCCTACGGTCATGCAGCGAGTTAGTATCTGAGTCTGAATTTGAATTCAGGTCTTTCTGACTTCAGATCCTGCACTCTATGAATTGCACCACCTGGCTGCAGTTTTGGGGAGGCAAAAATTGGAAACTAAAGGTATGGCCATTAATTGAGAAATGGTCAAATAAGTTGAGGTATGTGAATGTGAGAGAAGACTGTTGTGCTACAAGAAATGGAGAAATAGATGATTTGTATGAACTGATGCAGAGGGAAATGAGCGGAGCTTGTTAGAAAAATGAACAATTCCAAGGACTTCTAGAAACTGATGAGGAATCAAACGAGGGGATTCAGGAGAACAATGCCTGTACTAGAAACAATATTGTAAAGACAAAGACATTTGAAAGCTGTAAGAACTAAGGTCAGTACAGTGACACTGTATGATTCCAAGGCACCAAGGGTACCTGCCTCCTTTCAGAGAGGTGAGAAGATTTGGGCGGGGGGGGGGGAGTGAATGAGAAATATATTTTTGTATCCAGCTAATGAGAGAATTTGTTTTGCTTGACTTTACAAAGAATTTCTTTTTATTTTTCTTTTTTCTTCCCAATGGAGTGGGAGGGAAAGAGAGAAAATAGATTTCTGTTAATTTAAAAAAAAATAAAACTACTGAGGTGGGGAAGATGTTACTGGAGTGGAGTGTTGCACGCACTTTCAAATGAGATCAATGTATTGCTAGTTGTACTTAATTGGTTTATTTTGTTATAAGACCTCTTAAGGACTGGGAGTAATCCATACATATTTTTAATGTAAAAATAAAACATATCAATAAAACTTTATTAAAAAAAATGTTAGAGCTGGGAGAGATCTTAGAGATCATCCCATCTAGCTGCTTCTTTTTGCAAATGATGAAACTGAGGCCCAGAGATGAGAAGTGACTTTTCTAGAATTCTATGTAGTGGCAGAGCCAGGGGCTTTTAAAAGGCTTCTTGCTTTTTTTTTTTTTATAAGTAAGTCAGTAGACTGCGTTTTTGTCCTTTAAGCTGTCAAAATAAGTCAACTTTCAGGTTGCAGGGTTCACTTAAACTACAACTGAAACTCATGAAATTTGATAAATAATTTATTTGAAATCACTTCATTGTGAAAAATAAACCAGCATTTCAAAACTCCATAGTCTCTGACATTTCATTTGTCTTTTTATGAGATTTTGTTTTTTTTACCTCCATGTCTTAAAATGCAATATTAGTCAATGACCTCTTCTGGCTTAAAAATGCCATAACTATTTACTTTTCAGATAGTTCCTTAAAATGTTTTAAAAAATAGGATGAATGACATGTAGAAAGGCTGTATATTCCTGACAGATCTCAAACTGCTGTTGATGATGATATTTAAGCATTAAAAATATTTAGCGCTAGGTAAACTATATTTTTCTTTTCAGGCTTATCAAATATGATGTCAGATGGTGAATTTCTGAGAACAAGCTGTGGGTCTCCAAATTATGCAGCACCTGAAGTCATCTCAGGCAGGTAAGGCATCAGGGAAGGTTCTGTTTTCCAAAGATTCTCTCTTTCTTTGAGAGATCTTAGCATGTAATAGAGTGATTCCACCCCAGAGTTGTGTAGAGACATTTCTGAGAGTCCACATTGGACTTCAACATTAAGCACTGACAAGAGTGGACAGGGCTGCCTTAGGGTCTCCTACTGGACCAGGGCTCACTAATTCTCAACTTAAGCTATTGTTAAGGGGTTTCTTATCAGAGATCCTTTCTGAGATGATGCCAACTTCTTTTTTTTTTTGGGGGGGGGTTAATAAGCTTACTCCAATCTGTCAAACATGTATCATCTACCTCGTTCAGGGGAAAAAAGGTCAGCACCCCGAACTTCAAAGTATACAGGCAGAATTATCAAGAAGAAACAGATCAAGT
>NW_027185852.1:19518996-19560203 GCF_028583685.1 Petaurus breviceps papuanus | reverse complement strand
TCCAAACTGTCCAGCCATTACATCCATACCAAATCAACATCTGGGTTTTTCAAAGCCGGGGGGCTCTGGACAACGGCTTCCCAGAATCCAGATCAAATTACAGAACACTTCTCAAAGTGAGCCCCCGATGATGCCAACTTCTGTGAATGTGATGTCATTTTTTGTTCATCATTTTCCAGTATCCACCAGGATAGCTTGGTTTCAGGAAAGGAAGCTGCCTGACAATTTCACTGTAGTCATTTTTTTTTTCTGGCAAAGAACAAATGGGAGATACCACACGTTTTAGAGACTCTGGGCTCTCTTTAGGGTTTACCATAAATATGTGGCTAAACTCTTTCAAATATTATTTGGCTTCTGCAAAGTACAGGCAGAGCAAGCCTTCGGAGGGCTAGTCTCCTTCTAGCTCTCCAGATGACCTCCCATCTCCACTATATTTATCTTGAATGCTTTGATTTATACATGTTGCCTCCTATGGTAGACCAGGCATTCGTTCACTGGACATGATGATGCACACCTGTGACCACCGCTGGGCAGGTGGAGGCGGGCCCATCCCTTGAGCTTGGGAGTTCTGAGCTGCAGTGGGCTCAGGGATCTGCACTAAGGTCAGCATGAACATGGAGAGCCTCTGGGATCTGGAGGTTCCTATGTTGCCTGAGGTGGCCAGAGCACCTGTGCTGATCAGAGGTGGGTTTTGGGCCATAAGGAGCCCTTGCCTTCCAGTTTGAGCGAGGTAGGATACCTAGTCTTTTTTTTTTTTTAAGAGGAGGGAAAAAAAAGAAGTATAAGCTCCCTGAGGGCAGAGACTGTTTTTGCTTTTTATTTGTATGTCTCCAGTGCTCAACACAGTATATGGCACATAGTAAGCCCTTAAGAAATGTTGATTGGTCAGAGATAAAGTACATAATAGTAGTGGATATATATAAATGAACTACATATAGAACAAAATCTTGTCTCCCTGCCTATTTAATTAATTAATTGACTGCAATGTACTAGGCACTGGCAGGTCAGCGGGTAGCATGGTAGCTTCTATTGTAAAAAGACGGTGAAATTCATGTGCTTAGACAACTTATCTTTTTTTTTTAATTCTTATTTTAACCAACATGAGCATTTTAACATGCTCAGTAGAGCTGAGAGGATTGTAAAAACCTCCAACTTTACCATGCACAGCTGGCTTTCCTTTAAAGAATATAACAAATGCCACCTTTTACTTTGATCCTGCTGCTTACCCAACTGCTTTGTGGTATTGACCTTTAGTCTGTGTTAGTGTTAATGTGGTTTTTATTGTCTAAGTGAGGATCTCTCCGAGCAAAAAGCAGAGTTCTGTTGAAAGTGGAAAGAAATCATTTGAGCAAAGAAAATAGTAGCTACCCAATGGTGCAGGCAGCAAGGCTAGTAGTTCGGACAAAACACATTCTAAACCACTACAGTTTTATGAGTTAGAGTCATTTGTTGGAATCGTAGGTCCATACTAAATAATCAGAGACTCTTGTGTGCCTCTGGTGTTCAAAGCAATCTGGTGTGTGTGTGTGTGTGTGTGTGTGTGTGTGTGTGTGAGGGAGAGCGACAGAGACAGAGAGAATGAATGAGAATATAAAAGAATAATAATAATGTAAATGTAAACATAGCTTACCTGGAGGTAAAGATCCAACCATCAGATGGCACACACACACACACACACACACACACACGTTTAAATCTAATCTTAATCCCCAGAACAATGAATAATAGTAAAGTCTATTCAGGATGATGTGAGCTAAGTCGCTTTCACAATAAAACCATAGATTGTTAGAGATGGACAAAATCTTAGAGATTATTTAAACCAAAGCTATTATTTAATTGTTTTTTACATTTTTATTTATTTCAATGAAGATTTATTTTCTCTCCTTCCTACCCTAGCAAGAAAAAAAAAAAAATCAAAAATAGCCCCTTGTAACAAACATTGATAGTGAAGTAAAACCAATTCCCACATTAGCCTTGTGCATCAGTCTGTCTTATCCTGCATCTTGAGTCCTTCACATCTCTGCTAGCTGGGAGGGCAGCAGGCTTTATCAGCAGATTCTGGCAGTTGTGGTTGGTCACTGTGTGGATCAGAGTTCGCAAATCTTTCAAAGCTACTTATCTTTACAATGTTGTGATTGTATATATTGTTCTGCTGGTCCTACCCTTCAGGTCACATCCCTCTGCATCATTTCATGCAGCTCTTCCCAGGTTTCTCTGAAACCATCCCTTTCACTATTTCTTACAAAACAATAGCACCCATTATATCCATATGGCATAATATGTTCAGCCACTCTCACCTGAGGAGTACCCACTTCCTTTGCCACCATAAAAAAGAGCCGCTGTAAAATGTGTGCATACCTGTGTCCTTTTCCTCTTCTTCTGATCTCTTTGGGGCATAGGTTTTGTAGTAGCAAGGCTGAGTCAAAGGGCATGCAGAATTCAGTCTCATTTTGCTGTTGCTGAAATAAGCCCAGAGAGGCAAAGTGAACAGTAGTCTTTAAGAAAGGTGCTCTTCTAACTACTTGTTCTCTCTTTTTTCACTTTGTTTTGTTCCTTCTCTCTTGTTCCTTCCATTGGTTATAATTCTTCTTAATGTTTAATGTAGAACCTATATCGGATTGCATGCCACCATGGGGGAGTGGGTTTGGAACTCAAGGGACTGTGGAACTGAATGTTGCAAACTAAAAGTAAATAAAGACATTTATTTATTTATTTTTTAGAAGAATGGTGCTCTTCCAATGTCCTGTCCCTCATTGTTGGAAGCTGGAACAGCAGCCCCCAAAGGACTGTCTAGATACTTCTACTCATTGGAATTTTGTTGTATCAGCTTTTCTTTGAAGCAGTCCATGGCTTGGGAGTTCCTTTGTCACACAACTCTGTTTACTGTAATGCTGTTTGTCGTTAGATAAGATGGGCTCTTCTTGGTGGGAGAAAACATTGGAGAGGAAGATGGTGGCCAAGGAGTTCAGAATGTTGGAAGTGACACCGTGATTTGGTGGTGGTTATTTTGGGTTGCTGTAAGTAGACCCCTCTGCCATGCCCCTCTCAATGTCCCCTCCCTCATCTCTCCCTTAGGTTGTACGCAGGGCCCGAGGTCGATATTTGGAGCTGCGGAGTGATTTTGTATGCCCTCCTCTGTGGTACGCTGCCATTTGATGATGAGCATGTCCCTACGTTATTTAAGAAAATTCGGGGAGGCGTTTTTTACATCCCAGAGTATCTAAACCGTTCCATTGCTACTCTCCTCATGCACATGTTACAAGTGGATCCCCTGAAACGAGCAACCATCAAAGATATAAGGTAATTGTTCTTGGTTTTTACCCTCTACCTTTTAATTCAATAACTATTATTAAGAGAATTTTATGTTTCCTGTTACTTCCCTCTCAGCAAGGTGGGTGGGGATAAATTTCCAGATTTTAGCTTTATTAAAAAAATTAAAACATAAAGATATTTGCTGAGTTTAAACCCTTTAAATAGCTGCTGGTGGGCTTGCTGTGAAAGGCTGATATGGGAGAGGCTTTGGAAAGTGCAGTTGCTGGCTTGGCAACTGATAGGGACAAGCTTTTTATAGTGCCCACATGCCAGGGTGAGGCATTCCCCAATGCATGCATCTCAGCATGTCAGAGCTCTCAGAGGTTTCTGGTTCCTGCCTAACATTTCAACAGGTGTTGGTTTACAAACAGATTATTTGGACATATTTCCAGATCCTTATCCTTGCCCTGCACAAACCAGAATGCCTATTTTAGGACACCTGACCCATGGAGGACGTAAGTGGCAGCTAGAGTATTTGTTTACAGTGTTTACAGTCAGCCTGCCTTAACAGTGCAATGTGTACTCAGATTGATAAACATTTATTAAGCCCCTACTGTGCACTAGGTGTTGGATATATGAAGATGAACAGCAACATAGGCCCTTCTCTTAGCACAAGGCCTGGCACCAACTAGGTGCTTACTAAATGCCTGTTGATTTGACTATAGGAGATTACACTTAATGAGAGAATGTTGTGACAAACATTCACAGTGTGACATAAGGTGAAATGTGATGGGAATAACGGAGAAACCATTGAGAAAACTATGAAGAAGATCACTGTCCGCTGGGGGCGGAGAATCAGGGAAAACCGTGGATGAGATGGCCCCAGGGCCGGTCTCCAAAACACAGAATGCTCTCAGCAGGCAGGTGAGAAGGCGGCAGGTAGGGCAGAGGGCTCATCAGGAGAAAGACCTATGTAACTGCAGAGGCAGGGAAGGGAATGGGCATTTATAGAGTGCCCACTGGGGGCCAGGCACTGTGCCAAGCTCTGTACAAATCTGATCCTCACAACAGCCCTAGGAAGTAGGTGCTCTTATCTTCCCATTTTACAGTTGAAGAAATTGAGATACCAGGTTAAATGACTTGCCCAGGGTGACATAGCTAGTGTCTGAGGTTGCATTTAAACTCAGGTCTTCCTTGACCTGGGGAAGGAAGAAAAAGTATCATAGGATCATAGACTCTTCACCTAGTGCTTTATACATTAAGCCACCTAGCTGCAACAATGTGATTGAGGATTAGTGACTAGAGCTCAGAGGAAATAGTAGGGCCTCAAGTATAGGCTGGGGTGTATTGGGAACTTATTGAAGTCATGGAAGTGGGCTAGGTCTGCAAAGGACATGTAAAGTAAGAAATAAGCCAAAGACAAAGCCTTGGGGAAAGACACTCCCTCCCCGTCTCACTGGTGTGTTTCTGTCTCCCTCCCTCTTCTGCTCTGTTCCTCCTCCTCCTTCTCTCTCCTCTTTCTCTGCCTCTCTCCATTCCCACTCCTCTCCCTTTTTCTCCCTACCTGACTCCCATGGTCAGACGCTGTCTGGAATATTGCATTCAGCCACAGGGGTTGCAATTTAGGAATAGCATTGATGAATGGAAATTAGTAAAGAAAAGGGCAGCCAGGTTATTTGAGATGATGCCTGACATGGACCAGTTCAAGGGAAAGATGGTTGTTTGGCCTGAAGAAGTGAAGCTTTAGTAGGGGAATGATCCTTGCTTTTAAGTATGTGCAGGGCTGTTATGGAGAGGCAACAGGTGATATGTTCTCTTGGTCCCAGTGGATAGAAGTAGGAACATTTGAGGGGTGTTTGTTTAAGCCTACTGTGGCCTGACATGAGGAGAAGCCTTGTAATTCGAGTCATTCTGAAGCAGGATGGGTCAGCTCGGGAAGCGCTTCCTGGTTTGTCCCTGGAAGTCTTCCTTGAAAGGCAGAATGATGGCTTTTCATGGCTGCTATAGAGCCTTCCTCAGGGCCAGATTGGGCTGGATGCTCTTCAGAGCTCACCCCTGACTTGGGCTTCTGCCCTCCCTGTTTTCAGAATCTTACCTGTCACCTGCAGAGTTGGTCAGTCAGGAGTGAGATGGGTAAGGAAGTGAAGGTGCCATATGTAAATGAACCGTTTTAGAAATTTGGCAGTAAAGTGGAAGAAAGCCACAGCATGAAAGCTTGAGCAGGTGGCAGGGCCAAGAGAATGGTCTTTAAATATGCCTCTAAGGACAGGCCCAACTGCCCCCAGCCTCCAGCAGACACCAGTCTTCCTCTAAAGCTCCATGGTGGTGTCTTTCCTCCACTCCCCTCCGCCAGGTTCAGAATTTAAATAAAGAGAAAAACAAAGAGGTTCATGTTGAACTGGAAATGAATGCATCAGAAAAGACATTTTGAAGGTGTAACATCTGCAGAGGAAGGAGCTAACTTTGTGAGACTTGTGCGTCTCTGCCCAGTGCTATACAAACCAAGACATCTGTAAGCAGGAGTTGTCTTTTTAAAATAATTTAGACATTATAATTCCATTAACTTGCAGAAAGTCCTAAGATGATGAATAATTACATCATTAGGGGAGGGAAGAGGAGGAAAGGGAAGAAAAATACAGTACAAAAATGGCATAAAATACAAGGTATAAAGTTACCACATATTTCGTTCTTTAGTAATAGGAACTTTGTAATGATGTCAGGAGTTTAATTTGAGTTATTTTCAAATTGTTGTAACTTTGAAACCTGAGTTGACAATTTTAGGAAGTTTTAAATGTTGAATCTGTAGCTTTCAGGTATATGCGTTTTAAAATTTTGTAGAGAAACTCTTGATTTGGCAAGTCGTGATTGCATAACCTATGTCTATTCTCTTTATTGAGAATTTTGTTTGTTTATCAATTCATTTGGTGTAGATTGGTGGTACAGCATATAGATTGTTTGGCTTGGAGTTAAGAAGACCCATCTTTGTGAGTTCAAATCTGGCCTCAGACACTTACTAACTGTGTGACCCTGGGCAGGTCACTTAACCCTGTTTGCCTTAGTTTCCTCATCTGTAAAATGAGTTGGAGAAGGAAATGGCAAACCCCTCCAGTATCTTTGCCAAGAAAATCCCAAATGGGGTCACAAAGAGTCAGGCGTGGCTAAATGACTGAAGACCAAAATGGCCTAGATTGAGGTTTACAGATTGCTTGTGGTTTAGGGGCAGGGATTTCTCAGTTTTGAGACAGTTTACGTAACATTTCTAGGCTGGATTTTTCAATTTATATAAAAACCAGGGCAATGTTAGTGAGAGAGAAATTTTTCATGATGGTTGTTTAATAGTGTACATGAAGCAAACTGGTTTGGGGTTAGTTTCCCATGGACATGAAAACCTTTACAAGGATCATTATCACAGCCAAGCTTATCATAGGTTCTGCCCTGTCCCTGGTATCTACATCATGTTTATTTTTGTAGACTTGTCAGATATGAAAGGTGATGGGCAAGAGAGGCTAGGCTGGTTTGGGTTGGCCCCCGAGAGCAGAACGAGGACTACAGGGTGGGGTGTGTGAAGAGCTAGAAAGGCAGACTGAGGTTTGAATTGGAAACAAAACAAAGCTTAATGTCAATAAGGAAGTATCCAAAAATTAAATGATAGTCATAGAATGTCAAGAAACAAGAAATGAGAATGGAGGCCATTACCTTAAGTATTGGTTGGGAGGAGGAAGAGGAGGCACTAAAAGAAGCATAAGGTTTGACCAGAGAGGTGGGAGATCCTTGTGGAGTGTGATGTCTCAGAAAGCAATGGATCATAGATGTGAAGTTGGAAGGGCCCTTTGAGGCCATCGAGGCCTACCCAGAGAGGACAAGTGACTCGTCAGCTTTCATGGCTCTCGTGTCAGGGGCAGTCCACCCGCTTCCCATTCCAGCATTCTCTCCATTGCACAGTGCTGTCTTTGGGGCTTCGGGAAGCTTGGTTATTCAAGTCAGGTGCTCCCAATATCAAGGAGGATGGCTGAAAAGAAGGCGTTAGGTCTGAGAGCAGTTAGAGGAATCGGTGACATTTCGGTGTGTGGAGGGGTGCGAATGATGGGGAGGTGTCTGATTGGGAAGGAATAAAAGC
Organism: Petaurus breviceps papuanus; assembly: GCF_028583685.1. NCBI lineage: Eukaryota > Metazoa > Chordata > Mammalia > Diprotodontia > Petauridae > Petaurus > Petaurus breviceps. Next base: position 19,552,834 of record NW_027185852.1, on the reverse strand, counting down.
AAGTCGAAGCAGGTTTTGGAGAGAAGGTAACTCATGTGGAGTTGCTGATGGGGATGGATGATGAGAAAGTGGAGATTTCAGCTACAGGCAGCTTCTTCAAGAAGCTTGACTAGGAAAGAGCAGAGAAAGGTCAACTGGTACCTAGGGTAAGGGAGACTTGAGGAAGTGCAGGGAGGTATGGGAAGAAAGAGTATCCTGGAGTAGAATAGACTGAAGGTTCACTAGAGGCAAGTGATGCATTCTGGAGCAGTATCTAGAGAAGAGAGAGGGGATGGATTTCAGGGCACAGGCAGGGGCATTAGTTAGATGAGAAGCAGGGAAGGTGAGAAAGAAGAGGCAGCAGATATGGCGAGAATGTGGACAAAAGGAGAAGTGGCCTCAGTCCTCTCGGTTCGTGGAGTAGAAGACCAAGTCAAGTCATTATTGTGTGTGTGTGTGGGGGGGGTATAGTGGGGGATGGCATGGAGGCAAGCATTGGGGTTTTAAGGAAAGGAAGGAGCGTGGAATAATTGTTGTAGGGAAAGATTCAGTTCAGTCATTTTTCAGTCATATCTGACTCTTTGTGACCCCATTTGTGGGTGTTTTTTTTTTTTTTGGCAAAGGTACTGGAGGGGTTTCTATTTCCTTTTCCAGCTCATTTTACAGATGAGGAAACTGAGGCAAGTAAGGTTAAATGACTTGCCCAGAGTCACATGACTAGTATCTGAAATTGGATTTGAACTCAAGAAGATAAGTCTTCCTGACTCCAAGCCTGGCATCCTATCCATTGCACCACCTAGCTTTGGTTTAGGGAAGGATAGGGAGTCATTCATTAAAAGGAGAGTTGAGGGATTACTGAGTAGCAGAGAGCATCCTGTGGAGGTGGAAGCGGGGCACCATAACTGTGTAGCGGGTTTCACCTTAGAAAAAGAATGCCATTCTTAGTCATTAATGAACGTGAGTTAGTGCCTGTTATCATTACGAAATATTAAATGTTGAGATGTTAATGGATTTGTTCTTACCCTTTGGTTCAACAGTTTCTTTGATTTTTTTTTTTTAAGCAATCGGGGTTAAGTAACTTGCTCAAGGTTACACGGCCAGTTCTTTCTGGGTGTGGTGCTGAGTATCTGAGCCCCAATTCGATCCCCAGGTCATCCCGACACTGAAGCCAGTGCTCTTATTTGCTGAGCCACCTGGCCGCCCCTAAGCAATTGGGGTTAAGTAACTTGCTCAAGGTTACACGGCCAGGTGTTTCTGGGTGGGTGCTAAGTGTCTGAGCTTGGATTCGATCCCCAGGGCACTGGGGCCAGTGCTTTTACTTGCTGTGCTACCTGGCCGCCCCAGTTTCTTTGATGTTTAAATGACTAGACCCCTTATAGTATTTTCAGTTTAATTAGTTTTCAATAATTGCAATTTATGTTAATGAGTCTATATTATTGAATTAGATTAGGATCTCCAAAGCCTAGCTTACTTTTTGCTGTTGTTGGTATCTCCCAGATGAAGGAACTCCCTTAAGCAATACAGATTGGCACCTGTTTTTCCATTCATAGCCTTAGGTAGTTTCCTTGGGGCGAGTAGACATTAAGTGATTTTCTCAGGGCCACAAAACCAGCATAAACTAGAGGAGAGACTTGAACCCACATTTTCTCAACTCTGGACCCTTCCTCCATTCTCTCCATGAAGCTACTTTTCATTATCTTTTATTTTCCCTAGAGAGCATGAGTGGTTTAAACAAGACTTACCCAGTTATTTATTTCCTGAAGACCCTTCTTATGATGCAAATGTCATCGATGATGAAGCTATAAAGGAAGTGTGTGAAAAGTTTGAGTGCACAGAGTCAGAAGTGATGAACAGCTTGTATAGTGGGGACCCTCAAGACCAGCTCGCGGTGGCCTATCACCTCATCATTGATAACCGGAGAATCATGAACCAAGCCAGTGAGTTCTACCTTGCCTCCAGCCCGCCCACTGGCTCTTTCATGGATGACAGCACCATGCACATTCCCATTGGGCTGAAACCACACCCTGAACGGATGCCACCTCTGATATCAGACAGCCCCAAAGCCAAGTGCCCTCTGGATGCTCTGAATACTACTAAGCCCAAGTCTCTAGCTGTGAAAAAAGCCAAGTGGCACCTGGGGATTCGCAGTCAGAGTAAACCCTATGACATTATGAATGAAGTCTACCGGGCTATGAAACAGCTGGATTACGAATGGAAGGTAGGACACAGTAGTGGTTCATGACCCTTTTTCATGAATTATTTCCCTGGATGGTGTGTAACTGGTGAACTGAGTCATGAGGTCAGTAAACAGAAATGTGGTGAGTTACTAGTCAGTGGCATCTTAACTGTTTCTAATTCAGATATACTTCAATTGATCTTAATAGCTTGGGCTAACAAGCCCTGTTCTTATTAATGATTTGCCAAATACTTTTTTTTTATAATCCTTTCTTTTTGTTGGGATAGAAAGACAAACGTTTCTCTTTACAGAATTGGGCGATGCTGGAAAACTGTCCATATTTCTAATTCTAGTGGAGAATCCCCTGGCAATTATGTTTACCAACTTGAAAACACCCGAGAAAATAGCTCCCCTGTTTCAGCCTGAGCTCCAGCAATTGCATGTCCTGAGACTCCACAGATAGTATGGTTTTCTTTTTCTTTCTTTAGAGGATTCACTTAATAGGAGGCTATGGCAGTGAGTGTGTGGACAGCATATCTCTTACCCCTCACCTCCCCCAGGCCATTGGTTTTGCCTTTGGGGGATGAATGTTTTTCTCTAGGCTGAGAAAACCTGACCAATTTTCAGGTGCTTATGATTTTCTGAAGATTTAGTTCCTGGGAATGGACATTATTAGCACATATTTTTCCACTAAAAGTACAAAAAAGTAGTTCTTGATGGATTAAAATTCCATTCAAATATTTATAATTTTGCCATTTTAGAAAACCATTTTCCATTTCCCTTTCTAAATTACCTTAATAATGACAGTTTTCCTTATTTTTTTTGATAAAAAATGAAAAGGAAGAAACAATCTAAAATTTGCCATGTCTTTAATTGACATGTTTAAAGAAAAAGTACTATTTGTTTTGATATTCATACATTTATATATGGATCAATATTTTTTTGAAATTATTTCAAAGATCTCTCATAAATTCTTCCTCCATCTCTTTTCTGAGTAGAATGAAAAAGATGGTAGGTAGAGAGTTCTTTCCTTATTGTTTCATCTACAAAGGAATACTACCATTGTAAAAATACCTTTCTAAAAATGAGCCCGTTTTCCCCATTTGATTTGGTAATTCCCTTTATTTTTCTTGACTTCATCTATTCATGTGATATATGCTTCATGTTGTGTAACAGAAACAGTACTTTGGAGGGTGATGATGCTTTGAAAAATGAGGTATATTTCTTCCCTTCTAATGATGACAGTGATAAATAATGAGAGGTAGCGTCTATGCAACGCTTTAAAGGTTTGTAAAGTGTTTTTACAAATATTCTCTCTTGATCCTCACTAGGTGAGATGCTATTGTTTTCCCCCATTTTATAAACACAGAGCAAGGTTGAGTGGCTTGCCCAGAGTCTCAAGACTAGTGAGTTTCTGAGGCTGGATTTGAACTCAGGTCTTCCTGACTCCAGACCTCGTGTTCTGTCTATCGCATCAACATATAACCTTATTCCATGAACCTGTCAGTTAATTCACATTCCACATGAGTTGAACCTTAAGGCCTTTTCTTGTTACAGCTCGAAGGTCCAGTGGTTGGGGGGCATGTGGCAGCAGAGGGGCATCTGAGAACAGCCCGAGAAAACATCCTGCAGAATGGGAAGGTCATTTAAGAACTTTTTTGACAGCGCATTCTAAAGACTCCTTCTGGATTCAAGGGGGAACATTGTGTTTTCTCTGCCCTTCCTTTATCTAAAAGAAGGTTCCATGTTGTAGGTGGTAAATGCTTATCATCTTCGAGTGAGAAGGAGGAACCCTGTGACTGGCAATTATGTGAAAATGAGCCTTCAGCTATACCAGGTGGACAATCGAAGTTACCTTTTGGACTTCAAAAGTATTGATGGTAAGGAGGCCATGCTGGCTTGGGATCTGCTGCCTGCCCAGGTACCCATGGAAGTGACAGTCTGAGAGCAGCCCAGTCTGTTAAAATCACAAACCTTACAGGTTTGCTGGCGTGGAAAGTGGAAGGAACAGCCCACTTGGAGTCAGAGGCCCTGGCTTTGGACCCCGAGCGCCTTTACTTCAGTTTTCTGGCCTACAGTTTCTTTATCCATAGCATGAAGTGGTTGGATTAGATGGCCTTCCATGTCCCTTACAGCTGAGTCTGTGATCCCAGGTGTAATGGGCAGCTCTGAGAATGGCTCTGCCATCCCTGATTGTGTGCTATCTAACCAAATAAAAACAGAATGAAAAAAAGGTTAAGGAAATGAAAAGTACCTTTCAGATCTGGAAAATGATGCATCTTTCACAAGAATTCAGAACAGGCATAAAATCAGATGGGAACTGCCTTGGTGTACACACAGCGGGAGAAGAGAGTAGCCACACACAGACTTCATCTGCATCTCTCTTCCCAAGATGTTCACAGGGAGAAGGCAGGTGTAGGGAGCTCCAGGGATTGTGCAGGCATTGGCTGGGATGGCCTCCAGGGCTCCTTTCAGCTTGGAAATTCTGGTATTTCCTGCATTTCACCAGCATTCCTGCTCTACTCTGCTGCTGATCTCCTTGTTCCTTCTCATTAAAATCCTATCTCTGCAGTTCTGGGCAAGAATTCCTTTGTCGTCAGTATGCTTGCTGACTGCCGCACATCCACCATCTGTAGAGCAACCATGAGCAATGAAACGCTCCTTCCCTCCTGAGGTAGCTTCTTCTTCTTTGGGATCTGCTCTCTCTTTGTTAGGAAGTTTTTCCTTGTAACTTATACCACTTAGTGGAAGGTGTCCTCTCTAGGACCAAGCAGAATAACTCAGAATCTCTTCCACATGAGAGGCCTTCAAATACTTGAATCTTCATGTGGCTCCTGAAGTCTTCCATTCCCTAGGATAAACATTTGTATTTCCTTCAGTGGATACTTTGGGTTTTTTTTTGGGGGGGGGGATTCAGGACCCTTCACCAGATCCTGGCCAAACTCTGTTTATGTGCCATCTTGTCAATGACATTTAGAAAATGCAATACCCAGCCTTGACTAGAGGACCCCAGAGAGGCTGAGTGCATCCATCCCTTTGGGATGGTGTACTTCTGTTATTATATCCTAAAGTTACATAGGCCTTTTGTGGCTTCCACATTGTACTATGGACTCAGAGTGAGCTTGCAGTGCACTAAAATCCCCATTTATTCTTCATAAATTGTTGTCTAATCACACCTCCTTTTTGCTATACTCGGGCATTTAGTTTTTTAAACCCAGGTTTTTCCTTTATATTTATCATTACTTAACTTTTAGATTCATTGTATAATTCTTGGTCCTCCTGGATCCTGACTCTGCCAACTCTGCCAATGTTAGCTAGCCCCTTTAGCTCTGTATTACTCACAGATTGGTTAAGCATGCTCCCTTCATCCACGTTCTTTTTTAAGATACTAACCACAACAGGGCCCAGGATTCCAGAGGCCTTCTTCCATGTTGGCATGGACCACCAGCCAGTCCTTGATCTAGTCATCTAGCCCAGTCACTCCCGTCTTGTTCATGAGCACGTCCAGCACTTTGTTGAAGATCAGGTGTAAGCTCTCCACAGCATTCCCCTCCTCTCCCACTTCTGTGGCCCAATCAGAAAAGGATGGCGTTGCTTTGTCATACACCCTTGCTAGTTATGCAGTCCTTGCCTTTCTTTCCAGCTGCTCCCGTACTCTCTCTTTAATGCTCAGTCTCAGATTTCTCCAAGAATTTCAGATTCCTCAGACTATGGCAGAAGAGCCTGCCCCCTTCCCTTTTCAGCTCAGCGTGCTTGGCTGTGGCACTTGGTACTTTCTTCATGATTTGTTAAGGATAATTTGTAAAAACTCAGCAAATCACATCCTCAAGTTCCTTTGGAGCCAAGGAATATTGTTTGTCCACACCTACTGAGTCAACATCCTTGAGGGAGATAAAGGCGATGTTCTCTTACCGTATCCCCATGTCCTTACTTGTCGTGGGCTCCAGATCCTTGTTGACCCTCCTTCCCCCCCCCACCCCCCCTTACCCCAATCTACCAGGATTCCAATCATTTTCTTTGGTAGAAAAGCAGAAGCAAAATTAAAATTGAGTAGCTCCTCTTTCTAGCCTGATGATTAGCACCATCCCACCCACACAGAGTGATAGTTCTAGCGCCTCTTTGATTTTCAGAGTCCTTTTCATTCCTGGCATTTCTCACACCCCTCAGCTCCTCTGAGTTCAGGGATTCTGGCATTCTGATAGGATCTGGCTCCTCAGGTAATCATTCTCAATTCCCTCCCCTCTCTTCAATCTTTTGTCTATGCCTTTTAAAAACCTGCTTGGTCAACGTCTTTTCAGCACATTCATACCAGAATCTTTAGACGGCTAATATATTTCTTACTTAGGGGAAGAATTTAGTTGGTCAGTGGAATTTCATTCCTGAATGCATCCTGTCCCCTTTGAGCCAATTTATTCTGTAGAATCCGAGTCATTACCACGTCTAGGCACCTTATCTAGCTCTGTGTCCATCCTAGATGCAGGTCTGGAGCTCTCCTTCCTCATTGCTGCTCAGATCCCAGGAAACCTTCCCAGTCGTCTTCATTGCTGGTGACTTCCTCCTGCTGATTGTCTCTAGCTTATCCTGTCTGTATCATGCTTTAGCTAGCTGTGTGACCCAGGGCAAGTCACTTAACTCCCATTTGCCTCAGTTTCTTTTACTGTAAAAAAATGGGGACAATAATAGCACCTACCTCCAAGTGTTATTGTAGGGATTGGATAGATAATTATGCAGCAGTTAGCACAGTGTCTGGCACATAGGAAATGATATAAAAGTTAGCTGTTATTGTCATTATGGTATTTTATTCCTTTTATGTCAAGATTCTTTGACCATTTTCATTGACTTTTCTTTCTATGAGTGTAATGAATATTCCTTTTTTCTTGGTTCTGCTTCCTCTCCCCCCAACTTTATAGTATTTCCTAGAGGTTTTTCTAGTTTTTTGGGGGGGAGGGTTGCCTTCATACCTGTTGGTCTTAAGTGAATGATAGTATTCCTTTACATTAATGTGCTGCAACTTATTGAACTTTTCTTATATTGTTGGTGTTCAGATCACGTCTAGCTCTTTGGGCATCAGGTATCATGATGTGGAGTGGAGATGTGACTACCTAGCTCTCCTTTTGTTCCTGGTAATGCTTTCTATTTTCCCGGCAATGGAATTATTGGATCAAAGGATATGATTATTTTTGGTACTCTTCCTGCATACTTGAACACAGTAAAAGATTGTATGTTTGAAATTCCACATAGTAGGTGTTGAATAAATGTTTGTTGAACAACTAATGAGCAGTGAAGGAGTGTAACGATTTTCCTAACTGCCTACCTGCATGGAATTTCCTTGATCTTAGTTATTTTTTGCCATTCCAGAGGATAATAACTCAAATTTGCTTCAGTTTAGTTCTCTTTGGTTGTCAGTGATTTTCCCCAATGATTATTTGCAGGTTATGTTTCTTAACTTTTAAAAATATTAACTTAAAAATATTTATTTTTTGGATGAACAAAAGATTCTCATTGAAGAGTTGTCATTTTTTAAAAAGTTAATATATTTTAGTGTTAAAATACTTATTTTTTTTAGTTTTAATCATATTGCTATATACATATGTATATATATTTAACATATTCAAATAGAACCTGTCTTGCCCCCCACAATTCCTCCTATTTGTTGGCATGGAAAAAAAAATCTTCCCTCTACCATTGAGATAGTCAGTCTATTTTCTTCCATTTTTTTCCCCATTCCTGGCAAGGGCACCTCTATCTTCCTACTTGCCTGGGCTCTTAACATACATGTTACTGTCTGATTTGTCCTCCTTTTCAACCCCAGCATCCAATCATCCGATTGGTGAATCTGATTGTTCCTACTTTGATAACAGCTCTCCCGGGTGCCCCCTTCTCTTCTTTGACATCGCTGCCATTCTGGGACAGGTCCTTGGCATCTCATACCTGGACTATGGAGATCTTTTGTATTTGAGAAACAGCAGGCAGACTGGATTGCAGAGTATGTGGAGGCAAGTAAGGTGTGAGAAGACTAGAAAAGCAGGATGGGGCCAGGTTGTGAAGAGCTTTAAAGTCAAATGGAGGATTGTGTATTTGATAATCGAGGGAATAGGGAGCCAGCAGGGTTTGTTGAATGGGAGTGGTGTGATGTGGTCAGACCTGTGCTTTAGTGAGATCAGTTTGAAGGCTGAATGAAGTGTGGATTGGAGTGTGGAGAGACATGATGGGGGGAGACCAACCTGCAGGCTGTTGTTGTGGTCCAGGGGTGATTGAAAGCCTGCACCAGCATAGTGGCAGGGTCAGAGAAGAGAGGGGGTCACATTAGAGGAGTTTTATGGCAGCAGAAACAATGACCACTGGTTGCATATGGGAGATGAGAGAAGAAGGAATGGAGGATGGCACTGAGGTTGTAAGCCAAGGACTGTCCAGATGGTGATGTGTACCCCTTACAGTAATGGGGAAGCTAGCGAGACGGAGGATTTAGGAGGAAAGATAAGTTCAGTTTGGGGGCATGTTGAATCTATGGGACATCTAGTTTATGACATCTAACAGACAGTTGGAGATTCTAGTCTGAAGGTTAACAGAGAAGGTGTGACTGGACAAGTAGATCTAAAGAGTCATCAGCGCATAGATGGACATTGAAAGCATTGAGCTGATGAGATCATCCAGTGCAATAGTATAGAGTGAGAAGAGGACCCAAGACAGAGCTTTGGGGGACCCCACCATTAGCTGGAGGGACCTGAATGAAGAACCAGAAGAGGAGACTAAGAAGGAGTGGTCAGACACATAGGAGGAAAACCGAGAGAATAGTGACAGAAGAGAGCATCAAGGAGAAGGTTATCAAAGTATCCAAGGCTACCGAGGGGTTGAGGAGGAGGACAGCAGAGAAATGAGATTTGGCAAGTAAGGGATCATTAGTAATTCTGGACAGAGCAGTTGCAGTTGAATGATAAGGTCAGAAGCCAGATTTTAACGCATTAAGAACAGAGTGAGAGGAAGAAAGTAGAGACACCAGTTGTAGAAGTCCTTCCCCAGGAGTTTAGCACGAAGAGCAGCAGAGAGATGGAATGGATCATGTTTCCATTTAATGTGCCCCTTCCAAACGTGGTCTATGTTTGTGAATTCCCATAATGTATAGAAATCCCAGCAGTTTAGAGCGGCGTCTTTTCTGGTGGATTTATCCATGTGCCCTCCTGATCTTTACCTCACTCTTAGGAAAGGACCCTAAGGATGAAGTGTCTCATGATCATTTCTGTTTCTTTGTACATTTAAGATGATGTCACGGAGCAGAAGTCTGGTTCTTCAACCCCTCAACGTTCATGCTCTGCTGCTGGCTTACATAGACCAAGGCTGAGTTTCGATTCCACCACAGCGGACTGTCATTCTCTCAGTGGATCCCTGACTGGCTCCTTGACGGGGAGTGTGCCTTCTGTAACACCGCGCCTGGGCAGCCACACCATGGACTTTTTTGAAATGTGCGCCAGTCTGATCACTACGTTAGCCCGCTGATGATTCGTCCCCAGTCTGTCCTTGTGTTACTGCACTGTGAGAATCAAATTTGTCTCTTTAAATTATCTCCTATTCTGGATAGCTTATACACCACAATACAAACCGAAGGTTGTATCCCTTAGGGACACCCATTCCCATACTGATCATTGAATAGACTGACATTTTATCTATTTTGCTCATGGTAAATGCACATAGGCAATATATTTGATAGGTAAATAGGAATGAAAGTGATTGTGGTTTTAAAGTAGTGAATTCATGTTTAAGCTGATGACAACATCCTTCTGAAGATATAGCCTTATTTATGGGGATTTTGCAGCATCATTTCACTGTACTCTTTGATATGGGTACATAAGGGTGACTCTGCACAACCCTTGCTAGGTGATGAGGTGCTTTGAGCTCTCCCACTCATCTTCAGTTTACTGTAATAAGTTCTTATTGAGCACCTACTGTATGTAAAGATGTATGCAGAGTCCAATAAGACTTTTTTGTTTTTACAATTTAACCAGGAGTCATCAGTCTGATGTTGAGCATTTGAGAGGAGAGAGCTAGCCAAAGAATTCTCCTGGTTTAGACAAATCTCCTGCTGGGCAGCGGCAGGTTAATGGTCCTGCAGCAGGTTACTGCTGCTCCAGGGAAGTCTCTCTATTTGAAGAAGTCCTTTGATCACCTTTGCACGCCCACCTCAGGGTTGTTAATAACTAGCTTTCCAGAGTGGGGATTTCATTTTGGAAACTTTTTTTTTTAAGTTTTCAAGGACTGTAGGGAATGACTAGAATTATCATCATTTTGCCTTTTAGGCCTTTCTTCCAAGTTTCACAGCATGACTTTGAAACCTCATTCCCCTTCCGCCATACAAATTGACCTTTGCTTTATTTCTTATTTTATAGTTCTTTAATAATAGTGAAATAGACCTTTAAATAAGAGAGCACCCACCCTTAAAAGAGAATGCTCTCCTCCGGTCACACATGTTGGCTGCATCAGGGAACCTCTGAATTCCATGGACTCAGCCCTTCCTTTGAAGTTGGGTTTCTTTCCTTTCCTCCCCTCCCCTCCCCACCCTCCTTCTGCTCATTAGTCATCTCTCCTCAATTCTGAACTGAGCTTTCAAATCTTCCTAAAGATCCTAATTTGTTCAGTATCCTGGTTACTATCCTTTTAACTTGAAGACATGATTCCCACCTAATGGGCTTCAAGTTTGGAATTGAGGACTTCCAAAGCTCGATGGGCTAGGACATTCACTGTGGAGTTGATAGGGAAGGGAGACTTTCAACACATTTTGTTCTATCGTTACATCTTGATATTGCTATCTGATGTAGGTATATGTATACACGTATATGTGTTTATGTATATTTTATTGGGGTTTTTACTTTCCCTTTCTAAGTAAGAAAAAAAATTTCATTTCTTTCTCTAGTTCATACATATGTCTACTTGTTATTTCTTTTTCTTCAGTGCTTTCCTCTAATACTGAATTTTTTATCTTCCACCTGACTCATCCAAGATACAACCCTGTAAAGCATCCAGCAGTGAAATGAAACATGGCGTTACTTTTAGGGATTATGTTTGTCAGACATCTTGCATCCTCTGCCAAGAACCAAATGAGAGTTTGATATAATTTTCCCATTATAAGAATGGTGCATATATTTACCCTGAAATATTAGCCTAATCAGGGATTGTTATGGGTTAACAATACAGCATGTTATTTTGTAGTACTTTAAAAATGCTTTAAATATTTTGTAAATGATTTGATTTTTAGATTTCAAATATGGTTTTTTAAAATGAAAAAGTGAACAATATTGTTGTTACTACTGTTTTTATAATTATTTTGGTTAAGTAGAGAGCTATTGGAAAGATTGCCATCTAGTGGCAATTTAACATATATATTTTTTTGCTCCGAGCATCCAATGGTTACTTACTGGGCTTGATTCAGGCTTTGCTTGCCAGAGGGGGCCCTTTCTTGCCCCTACACATTTAAAATTCTAAATGGACAGCTTTTCTTTTAGGAGGAAAAGTTGCCATATTTCCAACTCACTGCTGCAGGAATGAGTCTGGTGGCTGTAAGATACTAGAATGAGAAGTTAACCCAATTAAGAACCAAAGCTCATAGGAGTTCCAAATGTGGAAACCTACAAAAATAGAGCCCCCAGTGACCAGGCTTTTAGTGAATGTGTTTTAGGTGCTAGGCTCTGTGCGAGGTACTGGCAATCCAGGGAGAACCCAACAGTATGAGCTCAAACCGTTTTGGGGAAGCAACCTGGGCACATATAAGGAAAGACAAAATCTATTCCAAGTAAGTGCAATCTATTCCATTGTGGTAGCCGGGACAGAAGGCCATGGCAGATGGGGCTGGATTGTGGAGGGGGTATCAGGAAAGGCCTGAGCTAGGAGATAGACCAGGAGGGAACTGGGCAGAAAATGAGACATTTGAAGAGGTGGAGGTGAAGAGGGAATGTGTTCCAGTTCTGGGAGACATTACTACAATCATATCAGGAGTATAATGTACTGGTTAATCCAGATTTTGACCAAATTCATTCACGTAAAATTGACTTTAAAAGTGGGTATTAATGTTGTTTTTAGCACTTTCTGAATATTTATGAACATCTTATTTTCTTTTCTCATATACCTAACCGTGAAACACCTGCTGTTTTTAGGTACTTCAAGCGTTGTAATTGGGTTTCAAGAACCAAGGTCCAAATCTCAGATCATTGACTTACTCTTTGCACCATCTTTTCAGGCAAAGCCCTGATCGTTTTCAGTCTGTTCTTTCCTCACCTGAAACATGAAGGGATTTGCTGAAGGGCCCTTGTGGGTTTAATTCCTATGCCCTATGAGTCTTTGGGCAGTTGTTTTAAGTGTTATGGACATAGTAGTAATCCACTAATCTTTGGATTTCAGATGAGACTGTCTGATGGGAAGCCTAGTGAATATAATAATCTCACTGGTGGGAATGACATCTGGGAGTTGTCAGTCACAGTTGGATTCATTCAGTGGTTCTTTTGCCGACATTGTAGGAAAGAAGGGGAGCCATCAGTCACCAGCCTCCCCTGCTTACTCCTGTAGGGAATGTGATTCTTTTTGACCCAGTTCTTCCTATAGCTGGTTTTTGTGGCAGGATCAGTCAAACTGAGGCAATCCAATTCTGACTCCTGATGGCTACCAGACTAGAATTTAATAGCAGAAGCTGTGTATCCAGTAGTCTAAGCCGTCACGTCATTGTTAAAATACCAATTGGACTGACCCCCAAGGCCTTTGCTGATAGTCCCAGATGATAACAGGAAGACTTTTGGAGCAGTAAAGATTGAGTTAAGCTTGGTCCAGTCTTGGTTTCCTTTTCCATTAGAGGTGATACCTCTCATAAATCATATTCAATTGGTTTTCTCACACAGTCTTGGTATCACAGACAAATGTTTGTATTGAGCAATTGCTGGACAAAAAAATTAATACAGTTTCATAGCTACTAGAATTTCAACTATCTATGGAACTACTGACTTCCTATTGACCTTCAAGGTCTTCAAGGGGAAGTCAGCTGGCTACTTAGTCATGGGGATGTGGTAGAGCATACTCATGCTTGAGGGAAGGATTGGACCAGGGGACTTTTGAAGTCCCTTTTGTCTCAGAGTTTATGATACTTCATTTTTAACCAAAGAGAATATTGTTCAGATGTGGAACTGAATCATCTCTTATCTGAATCAATAACCAGCAAGTGATTGCTTGATTCCTGATAGGCATCCTCAATGTTTTTTTTTCCTTTCTTAAGTAGTTTGTGGTTCCGATGTAATCACCCAGACTTTATCCATGATTTAGGAGTTAGAAATGCATGAGGACGTGTTCGTCAGAAGTTACTGAATGTTTCTATCTAGAACACTCTATCGGCTTGAATCCTAACAGATTCAGGAATAGGGGGATTCTCAGGTGGGAGATGCAATGAGGAAGAGAACCAGTTCTATTCAGCAGCCCAAAGCCAGATAGTTCAGTGGCTTAAGCCCATTATAAATGGCAGTCCTTCTGTGTCAGGGTGTTGGCTGTGTGAAACACAATTCTCCCGTGATGATGATGGAATACAAATGGCATTTCTGTAATGCTTTGGGAGGCAGCATGAGCTAGGGCATTGCCAGTTTTGGAATCAGGAAGGCCTGGGTTCACGTCCTGCCCCTGACTCATATTGATTGGCTAGGCCAATCTCTTAAGGTCTCAGTCACCCAGGTTACTCTGAGATGAATAAACTGCAGAGCAGATGATAATTTACACTGGTAGAGGGTGTTTCCTCACTGGGCACTGCCTTTAGCAGTGAACTCACAGATTGATCCAAACACCACAAATATACACCTATATATAAACGCCATCCATACTGAATGATTTACAAGATGCTGTCAAATGTTCTCACAGTTCATCAGTGTGTAAATTGTCCATGGGAAATATACAATCCTTGTGACTGTTTGGTCCAGCTAGACTATACTCAGGAAATGCAAATTACTTTAAATATTAGCTTAGGCATGGCATCTCTGGGAAAGCAAATCTGATTTATATAGTAGGAAGTGATCATCAGGCATTCCATTGCTGGAAATGATTTTCCATCAGCTGCTCTTAGAGTTAATCTGTATTTTCCATTAGTTTAGATAACCAAATGAGATGAATCTCATGTTTGGGTGTCACCTTCTGCCCTTGAATTTGATTTTTCCCCCAAGTATGACTTATATTTATCCTTTAACACTACCTGGCTCCCATAGAAATTACATCTTTATTTATCAGCTAATATTGCATGCCTCATTACAAAAGAAGATAGAGGTTTTTATTAGTGGGTTTTCTGTTACAAAATTCTTTCCTCTCTAAGAGCAAGGATCTAGGACCTAAGACCTGCCCTCTCTGTTCTGGCTTTTCTTTTCCCATGAGTCCCATGACAATCTCTTGCCATGGTGAAATTTATTTCCTTCAGCAGTTTTCCTTAGGGTAGGGCTATGAACTTCACTGAATGAATTGATGCTGGCTTCCTTCATCTGTAAAAATTAAAGGGGAGGACAGGACCAGATCATCCCTATAGTTCCTTCCTGCTTGAAAGCTGTGTCTTTTCATAGTAGTGATTGCTAGAGCTATGATAAACACAAATTTGAATAGTACAACACAGATAATACTAGGACCTGTATATAAAACCTATACTTGAATCTTTTATAAATAAAATTGTCCTCTAGAATGCCAATGGCAGAACCATCTCAGTGAGCCAGACTTTGCCCAGAAGCATCATCTATTTGGTAGATGCCATGAAAAACCAATCCTCCTGAATTTGGATGAAGGGACAGGGAAGGCTGGTCAGAAGTGGGAAGGAACAACAGCTTCCCTTGGTTGAGCACTTGAAGGTTTGAGAGCACTTTTTGTGTCAGAGTTGTGTGCTGGAGAAAGAAGACACACTTGTATTCTTTCAATAGCACATAACAGAAGGCAAACAGTGGTATCCAATTTAGTTCCTTGGGGAGAACATTAATAAGAATAATTTATAATTGAATAATCATAAATAAGGATGATTGAGCTTTTCCAAAACCAAGTGTTTGCAAATAGGATATATGAAGAGTTGAAATCTTATTTGTGGAACAGGAATCTTGAGCCCTTGGTCACTGGCCATCTAGGCTCCCAGCTGAGGCCATGCAGCCTTTTGTATAGTTTATTTCACAATTGGATTAACAAGGTGTGTGTGCATGTGTGTGCCTGTGCTCATGCATGGTTGTATATATGCATATGCAGAGAAACAGAGACTTAGATGGTAGTAATACCACCAGACGAGCATCATGAGTTAGAGACATTAATTGAAGTCTGAGATCATCTTTGTGGAATCCAGGTTTTCCTCCACTCTTACCAGGTCCATCATCTTGGCAAAACCCTGTATTCACGGGGCAAAGGCAAACTCACCCATCTCCCATCTAAGTTACAACTAGCTCCAATCTGGTGTGAGTTAACAAGGGCTAGCTGTATTTTGTTCAACAAATGGAAATGTTATCAATTGTATGTGCTGTGCGTGCCTAAGACCAGTGTGACTTCTGGCACCTAAAACCTGTGTTGCCGTGCGCAAGACTCCATCCAACTTGGACCCTCACATTTAGCTCACTCTTGTTGAATGTTCTCATAATCTGTCCACTGAAAAAAGTTTCTAACACAATGGGCACCCTTTCTCCCATATTTAGTTACTGTATATTTGCTATTACTAAGCCTGGAAGCATGAAGTAATTGGTATCAGACCCATCCCCAAAGGTGAATTGGAGTTTTAATTAAAATTCTTTCTCGACCACAGCCTGATCTAATAGAGCTGTGTTGGTTTTGATAGGAGCGAGAGCCTTTGTTTACTTCATGGATGCTTTCACTACAGGTTAAGCCCATGGTGTGTGCACATGTGTGTGCATGTGTGTGTGTGTGAGATTATTAAGTTCTGTTTACAACTGAAGAGAGTTAGATTATTTTGAGACGTTCACATTATTTGGATAACCAGGGTAGGCCCATTTCCTATAAATTTGGAGTATAATTTAAAAAATTCTCTAGATAATGTTCCTTCCTGGAGAATTGTTGGTTAAACACATCATAGCACCCACACTTAGGTGCAGAAGGTTTCAGAAGCCAGGTGCCCAGTGGTAGAAGGTTGATATAGCGTGATACCCTTTGGGCTGGGCAAGTTTGCACTAGTTAAACATTAGAGGAGGAAAAGAGATGTTTTAAATAAGGGGAATAGAAAACCAACACACTGAAAAAAAGTTTTGCAGTTGGGAGCAGTTTCTGCCTTTACAGTGGTATTACTTCTTAAATGTGCATTGTCGGGGAGGCTGGGTGGCGCAGTGAATAGAGCACTGGCCCTGGAGTCAGGAGGACCTGAGTTCAAATCCATCCTCAGACACTTAACACAAAATTAGCCGTGTGACCTTGGGCAAGTCCCTTAATCCCAATTTCCCTGCCTCTCCCCCCCCCCCAAAAAAAAGCAAAAATAATACAAAAATAATAAAATAAATTTTAAAAATTTTCATTGTCAAAGGGAAGGACTCTTAGGGAACCAATATTATTCTCACGTGACTTTAAGGAAAACCAGAGCCTCTGTGTCAGGGAAATCCAGAACTGTGCCTTCCGTTCTTGAACTAGGGGCAGTATGGTCCAGTCGATAACTACAAGCACACCTGTGGTGTGGGGTTTTGATGGAGACTTGAGAAAATGAGCACAGGCAGGATACATCATTCCACTTACTTCCCTCTCACGATTTGCTTCTTATAACCACAAATATTTTGTCTTTGTTCTTGAAGAGTTGGTTTCCAGTTGTCTTTTACTGTGTAGACTGGACTACATATATGTTAAGCACTTACTGTGTCCTTTTATGGTTTCTACATGGGGTCTGCCTGTTCTTTGACATGACTTGGCCATCAGCTCAATGATAAAACGCCATTTCCCTGAGCAGGCTTTGAGTATGCCAACTTCAGACTTGATATAGACAGTTCAACTCTTTTAAAGTTGTAAAAGAAGGGAGTATTGTTTAGTGAGCAGAGTTAGGGGCAGAATTCTCCATTTTATCAGCTCATTGTTTTGTAATCAATCAGTAGCTACTTTGGCAGAATCCAGATGATAAGAATACTTCGTCTACCTCACAGGTATGTTGTGAGAAGCTATTGGAAATGTACTTTCTAAGTGCAGAGGATCCTCATGCACTTAGAAACCCTAACCCTAACCCTTCTGCTCCCTCTCCTCCCCCCCTTTTATAATTATCTTTGATAATGGACAGGATGGCTAGTCTGAATTTTCTAGGTGAGTCGTCCACAGTGTTTGTGATCATGTCTTCACAGATTATGAAAGACTGAATACAAATGACTGTTCTTAAATTCATCCTAAGCAAACCCTCAAATGTTACCTTTGTCATCTTTTGCTCTAATTTCTAAACTGAAAGCCCTGAGATGCCTGCAGAAGCTGCCTTAATGAATCACCACCCACTTTCTCTCCAGACTGTTCATGATTACCGGCTGTACACTCAGTTTTGAATGTGTAATCGTAAAGTTGTCCCAGAGCTGTGAAGTCCTCTAAACATGGTCGTATTTATATAAAGCATGTTTGTATTTTGTATTTTGTTACACACATGTATATCTAGTAGGTAATTTTTTTAGTCACCCCCCAAAAAATAACAACCTTGAAAATTAATGGCTACGAAGTATATCTTTCTAATATGGGGGCGACACATGTTCCAATTTCATCAATGTGATAAAGCACTAATGTTCATTTCACCTATTTTAAACAGCAACAAACCAGGCAGCCTCCTGACTTGGGGGCCTCGTAGAGCACACGGTTCACTTGAGGCTTGTATACAGTGTCGAATCTTGGAATCCAAGGAGACCTGGCTTTGAATCCTACATCCAACCGGTTAATTGTGCGATGTTGGACAAATCACAGTCTCTCCGAACCTCATTTTCCTCATCTCTAAAATGGGGGTGCAAAATGCTTTCATTCTCTACCATGCAGGGTTGTTTTAAGAAAATACTTTATAAGCCCCCAGATGCCGTAGAAACGTGAACCATGTGGATCTGGAATCCTTTTTTAGAGTCATTTTTTAAGCCGTTGAAAGTGGGGACCATTTTTCAGAGTTGGCTATCACCAATGAAAACCCCGACCGCCATTTTTGTCTCAAAGGACAGAGGACTCAGACGATTTCAGTTTTGTTTCCAGTGCACTTTTCGTAGGGTCAGATCATTATTGGGAAGGCTTTACCTCCCAGCATCTGTGTGGGAAGAATTTGTCTTTAATACAGCAACCCTCATGTAGCACCTGTTGTTTCTCCTGACTTGGTGTTTGCACTTTATGAGTTAAAGACTCAACCAGAACAAAGGATGATCTGGCTCCTTGCAAGCCCTTACACATAAATAAATTAAAGACTTTGGTCTCTGAAGGATGATTTGTATGGTTTCTATTCATTCAAAGGGGGGATAACCAAGTATAGAGTGGGACAACCAATGGTGTCAGACAGCTATTCTGGTGAAAATTCACTGTGACTGCAGTCACTTGCACAAGAATCATGAGTTGGAAGAGATCATGTCCCAGCATCCCTGTATCCACCCACCCCTGGATCTCTCTTCTTTCCACTGTGCTCTGCCGATGTGGGGCCTGACTTTCTCAGACTTCAGAGATCTTGAAATCCTGGGGTGCCTTTATGGACCTCTCTTGGTCTGTTTCCACAGCCTATAATATCCTGTTCTCTAGATGCCAGCAAACATATCATCAACCAGCAGGGTGCAATTGGGGAGGGAGCACTGGGTTGGCATTTATGGGACTTGGGTTCAAATCCAGGTTCAGCTCCTTTCCTTTGTCACTAAACAAGACATTGCCCTTTGCTAGGCATGGTTTTTTGTCTCTAAAAGAGGGCTGGGGGGTGGGCAGAGTGGAGTTTATCTAAATCTTCCAGCTCAAACTTCTAGGCCAAACTAACCATCTTGAGGAGTTGAGAAAGAGGAGGAAACTCATCTATCACAGTCTTCAGGGGAGCAAGAAGAGAGTTTTCCATTGCCTGAAAACTGAAGGCAGCCCACAGAGGTGCCCTCACCATAAAGGAGCCCGTGGCCCCTTTGGTTCATATACTTGGAAGGACATTTGCAGAAACTCCAGCATTAGCTCTAGTTATAAAAAAGAAATGTCAGTCTGAGCATTTCTTTTTCAGGAAAAGCTTCAATTTGCTGTTTTTGAGCCATGAAGGAATGGATGTTTCTTTATGGCTTCCTCTCACTTCACCCACTCCATTAACTAATAAATAATAAAGTATTACATTCTTAACTCAAGAATGAAAGAAAATATATAGAATAGGTTTTGAAAAGCTGTGAAGGGTATGGGATAAGGTCAGGGCAAAATCAAGATGACTCGGCCAACATTCATTTAACACCTACTGCGTGCTTAGCACTGACTGTGTGAAGTGTTGGGAGTAACATGAAAAGTAGCAGATAATCCCTGCTAAGGATTAAGGAGCTCACAGTCTAATAGCAGAGAGACAGGAACTGACTGTGTTATGTGCTTATTCATACCTTTTTTTTTAATTCTTATTTTTTAATTAATTTGTTTCCTTTTACTTTACAGGATTAAATTCCACAATTCCTTGAGTTTCACATTTTGTCTCCCTCCCTCCCCTTCCCCCCATGGCAGCATATAGTCAAGTATAGGATCTGTACATATTTTCACATTATACTTAGTCAGGTTTTAAAGACAGATTGTATCAGCTGGAATGAAAAATGGTAAAGAGGACATAAAACTAAATAAGAGAAGGAAAAAGATCAGGTATTTTGCTTCTACCTGCATATAAGCTCAGTTCTTTCTAGTTCTTTCACTGGATGCACATATTTCTCTCCATCATGAGTCTTTTGGGATTGACTTATATCACTGTATTGCTGAGAGGAGTCTAGTCTATCAAAGTTGGTCATCACACATATGTTGTGTCTGTAATTGTGTACAGATTTCTCCTGGCTCTACTCTTCTCACTCAGCATCAGTTCGTATAAGCCTCTCCAGGTAAATATGAAGACCATCTGCTCCTCGTTTCTTATAGCACAATAGTATTCCGTAACATGCATAAACCACAACTTGTTCAGCCATTCCCCAATTGATGGGCACCCCCTTAATTTCCAATTCTTTGCCACCACAAAAAGAGCTGCTATAAACATTTTTATACATATGGGTCTTTCTCCCACTTTTATGATCTCTTTGGAATATAACCCTAGGAGTGGTATTGCTGGGTCAAAGGATATGAAAGTATTTATAGCCCTTTGGGCATAATTCCAGATTGCTCTCCAGAAAGGCTGGATCAGTTCACAACTCCACCAGCAGCTCATTCATACTTGATGATTCATTTAAAATGACAAGGAGGACACTGGAATTAAGAGGGATTCTGATAGAAGGTGAGCTTTTCACTGGGACTTGGAGGAAGCCTGGGGAGCAGAGGTGGAGGTGAGGTGGGAGAGCCTTCCAGGCATGGAGGACAGCTGGAGCATCTCGTTTGTGGAACAGCCAGGAGGGTGGTGCCCCCAATCAAAGAGTACATGGAGGGGAATAATGAGTAAGAAGACTGGAAAGGTCAAAGGGGGCTAGATTTTGAAG
Source organism: Petaurus breviceps papuanus (assembly GCF_028583685.1). NCBI lineage: Eukaryota > Metazoa > Chordata > Mammalia > Diprotodontia > Petauridae > Petaurus > Petaurus breviceps. The sequence goes on along the minus strand of NW_027185852.1, from coordinate 19,532,107 downwards.
GGCTTTGAATGCCAAACAGGACATTTTGTATTTGACCTTGGAGGCAATTGGGGACCACTAGAATTGGCTGAATGGGGAAAGGGGAGTGTATGACATGGTCAGATCTGGGTTTTAGGGGTTTAATTTGATAAGGGCTGGGGAACATGGATTGGAATGGGGAGGAATGAGACAAGGAGACCAAGGGAAAGATTGGGAAGGATTGTAGATGTTTTGTTTTGGAGGGGAGACTAGCAAAGCTAGACAAGAGATACAGAGTGGTGAGTCCCACGTTGACATTGTCTGAAATGAAGAGTATATAGCAGAAGATTCACTGGGCTTATAAGTAGGAGACTTCTAGCTTCACTTGTCTTGCTTTGTGGCTGACTTTGGGGCAAGTCATTGAATTTCTCCAAGGCTTTCTTTAGAGGAAAAATGATAATACTTGCAGATCCTCCTTGAAAGCAAAAATAGGAGAAATGGTCAAACTTATAATGAGGTCACTTAAGGCTTAATGGAAGGAAACACTTAATAATGGGAGCTCTTCCAAAGCAGTGGGGTCTGCCGTAGTAGAAAGTGCGTCTCTGCTCTTTTTTTTTTTTTTTTTTTAAAGCAATCAGGGTTAAGTAACTTGCTCAAGGTTACATGGCCAGTTATTATTTTTGTGTGGGTGCTGAGTACCGAGGCCGGAACCGATCCCAGGTCTCCCGACACCGGGGCTGGTGCTCTTACTCACTGCACCAGCTGGCCACCCCGGGTCTCTGCTCTTAAAGAAGAGGCTACATGATGGCTTTTTGGGATTCCTTTTCAGGTATGTTCTAGACCTCTTGGTCCCTCATGAGGGCAGCTAGGAGAAACAGTAGATACAACTCTGGCTATGGAGTCAGGAAGACTTGAGTTCAAATCTGACCTCAGATACTTACTAGCTGTGTCACCCTGAACAAGTCACTTCACCTTATTTGCCCCAGTTTCTTCATCTATAAAATGAGCTGGAGAAGGAAATGGCAAAACCACTCCAGTATTTCTGCCAAGAAAACCCCCAATGGAGTCACAAAGAGTTAGACATGACTGAAAAATGACCAAGCAACACCAAATGGATTGCTCTGACTTTTGAGGCTTGTGAGGTAATGAGTTCCCCATCACTAGAAGCGATCAAGAAGACGTTGGAGGAACAGTTGTCATAAATGCTACATAGAAGTTTCCTTTTCAGGTATGAGTTGAACTTAGTGGCCATAGATGTTCTATCCAACTTTGAGATTCTGTGAGTTGGAGGAGATCATCGGGAGTTGAGGAATCATGAGTTTGTCAGAATTGTTTTTAGAAGGGTTTTGAGTGTGAATTTCAAAATCTCTAATGAGGACAAGCAGTGATGGTGTGGAGTCATTGAGAAAGTTAGGAGAGGGACCCACAGGTTAATAAATGAAAGCGATGGTGAAAGAGTGATATGTCAATAGATGGTCTAACTTCTGGGAGAATAAAGTTCTTGAGGGAAAGAGAAAGCAGATAGTCTGGTAGAGGCAGCACAAAGCTAGGAGAATGCCACCCATTCCTCCTCCTCTTAGCCCAGGGAGAAGAGTGACCTTCATTGGAGAGACTGAGACTGATGTGTTTGTGTTAGTTGGAAAGTCAGTTGGTAGGTAAGTGCTAAATGAAGGGGAAGGAGCACACTAGTTGGTTGAAAAATGAGAGGAAAAAGGAGATTCTGTGAAGAAAAACAAAAATTCAATATGCTATACTTTCTTTAAGTAGCAAGTTATCTTTTGTACATGAAACCACAGGGTTGGCCTCCTAAAACAGCTAAACAAAGTAATAATATATGTAGAGTTCTTTAATGTTACTATGGATCATTATACCAATGTTATATTAATATTATTAAATACATATATAGTGCCATTTAACCAGATCTGGTACAAAAATAATCTCTATTTCTATAGCACTGGATGTTGTAACTACCAAGTGCCATAGAAATATGGGTATTTTTGTGCCAGACCCAGTTGAATGGCACTCTCCTCACTGCCATCTTTATAAACTTGGAAAATATCTTCATAGAAGATGTAAGGCTTCAGACAATAGAGACAGCACCAGACTGGAAGTCAAAGGACTTATGGTGAAATCCCAGCTCACTGGTTGCAACTCTGAATTCAAAGCTAACAAACTCTACTGATTTGTTAAAGTTACAAATGTAGTCAGCATCATGATTCTAAAGACACTGAGAGTATCCTAGAAATTTTGCAAGCAAAAATGACCAGCAACCATTTCCTAAGAACCTACTGTGTGCTCACAGTGGATAGAGAGCCATCCTTGAAGTCAGAAAAACCTGGGCTCGAGTACACATCCTATTTGGGCAACCCTGGGCAAGTCACTTAACTTCTCAGGGCCCTAGACAACTCTCTGAGACCCTAAGGTGAAGAGAAGATGCTGTGCACTGGTCAAAGAAGGTTTTTTGCTAGGGAGCTCCCTGTGCCAGCACAATCACAGATTTGATCTCTGTCCTTCTTTCCGTGGGCATTGTGTTCACTGGGAGGGCACAAAATGAAAACAAACCCTGCCTTACATTAGACTGGGGAAAAGAACACACACGTGTATCTGTATATGTATATACGCATGTACACATATATACCCACACATGTATAAAGGAGTTCATATACACACACTATACATACATATACATGTCTATGTGTCTATATACATATACATATATACCCACATGTGTACACAAGATACACATGAATGTGCACACACATACTACACATGCATATACATGTCTATGTGTCTATATACATACACACATATACCCACACATGTACACAATATACACATGAGGGCATACATACCTACTATATATATATATATATATACATATCTATGTGTCTATATACATACACATTTATACCCATACATACAAACACTTATATGAAGTAAGCACGAACTCATTTGAAGGTAACATTAGGGGAGAGGGCCATTAAAGCTGGGTGAATCAGTTAAGTCCTCTTGAAGAAGAAGAATTTTCTTTTGAAAATATCTCCAGGGGATCCTCAAAAATGAAACTCTCTTCCTATTTGTTAGATAAATGGCAAATAGTTAAACCATACTTTGAGATCTCAAGTTTTAAATTTTCTTCAAAACAATTTTAAATCTTGTTATCAACATTTAGGAGCTTCCTGGGAGAACTCCAGCACAGGCAGCTTATTAGTTCTCCACAAACGAGGCTCTGATAGATACCCTAAACTACATGGACCTCCATTTCCATTGTGTATAATGAGGAGGTTGGACAATGATTCTGAAAGTTCTTTCCAGCTTTAAATGCAGTGATAACTATCCTCAGGCATCTAAGGGCGCCTCTGTGGAGGAGAGGTGAGCTGTCTGCTTCACCCAGAGGGTAGGGCCAGGAGACATGGTGGGAGAAGCTGAAAGGAGGTAGATTTAGGCTCATTGTAGGGAAAATCTTCATTATAATTAAGAGCTGCTGAGAAATTGATTGGGTTGTCGAGTGAGGTAGAGATTTCTTCCTCATTGGAGAGAGCTAATCAAAGGCTGTGTGACTATTGGTTGGATCAGCATGTGTCGATGGGGTGATTTTTCACATAAGGGTTAGAACAGATGGCCTGTCACACTTTCCAACTGAAATTTTATTTTTCTTTTCATGTTTGGGTTGTATTAGCTGACCTCTGACCCCTCCAACTCAAAGATTCTGTGGTTCTTTGATCTTATAACCCAGGTCACTTCAAGTGAGGCTGTGAAGTCAGTTCATAGTTCTCTTGCAAAAGAGAATCATTTCTAGAAAAGGGGCTGAGATGCTGAGAAAATTGTCAATATAGGGTAAGTTTTACGAGATCCAGAATGAAACAGGCCGACTTTCCACTTCTCTTTTGGAAATGTCTAAATATTTGTGTTGGCACTTACACAGACCTGCACAGGCTGAAGGAAAGAGACGGCCACACAAACTGGTGAGCACATGCTAAAATAATAAAGATAAAAATTCCTTCACATTGCTTTAAGTTACATTCTAAATATTTGCTCTATCTCTGTGATGTCGACCATATCAGTGCTGAAATTTTAAAGTGTGAATGTGGAGTTTTCTCTTTCAGTTTGAGGGATGGAAACTTTCAGGAGAGAAAAGACCATGGATGGCGACAGAAGGTGTGGGTGGCCGTGCCCAAGTCACTTCACCCTGATGGGCTTCAGTTAACTTATCTGAAAAGCAAATGGTTGAGTTGAATAACTTCAGATCTGTCCCCTTCTTTCTTGAACAGTCTCTGTTTCAATATTATTTCTTCTAAGATTCCTTCCAAGTCTTTTCTCTCTGTTCCAGTGGACTCTGTTCTAAGGTAGCCCTCCCTCCTCAGCAACTCTAACATTCTCTGATGTATTCTGAATTTGACATTCCGTGTAATAGCCTAACTCTAACTAATATACAAAGTGAAAATATCAAATGGCATCAGAATAAAAACACATTCCTTGAGTTTGAGGTAATTCAATCTAACAAATATTAAGTTGTCAGAGAAGACAAAGGGATTGGATGTATCCCTGCCTTCAGGAAGCCAGTGCCTTCCTTCTACAACCATCTGGGAGCATAGCCATTCTATGGCATTATGTTTCATGGTGGTGTTACCTTGCCAATTAGACTGGCTAGAAGTATTGACTTGCCTCTTCCAGTGGGGCAATGCCACTCAGGGAACTTTGATGTTGACCCAATATGAAACCTTTCATCTCACTGACAATATGCCTGTTATGCATAATTAAAAAACAAAGAAAAAACACCCAAGCAACCCAACTTCTAAATAAATGATTTTGCCCCCCACAATTCTGTTTTTTTTAATTGTTTGAAATATAAAAATACCTTTAAGTGCTTTCTTTGTTTAGATACTAGAAGTGTACAGGCAAAACAGCTTGGTACTTTGATCAAGAGGATTTCTCAAAGTACCATTAACATACACATCAGTTAGGCTTTGTCCAGGTACAGTTGTCCCACATGAAAATGAATGAAGTTGGCATGCATTGAAGAAATATGTCCTTTCCCAGTGACATCAATGAGAGCAGTCAGTGTGGAGGTGATAGCGATTCTGTTCTGAGGTGGGACAGCTTTCTGGTTATGACCTCATCCCTTTAATTTTAATCCCTTGCATTTCAGTGTTTAAATATGCTTAAGAAGAGCTTATATCCTTCCTTCTGTTAAATGTTTTAAAGTAAATTCCATATATTATTCAAATACTGAAAATATCCCATATAGAAAATTGAAACTCTAAAGTCTTAAAGAATGAAAGTCACTGTTTTCGTGTACAGTTATGTTCTAAGGAGGTTGTATAAACCATGTGAAGTTCCAATTTTGAGACCACTCATTAGCCCACTACCCTAATATTACCACATAACCATCCTTATTTCCAACTCGTACCCATTAAATATGTATCCATGGAAATATTGATTTATAGTATGTTAAAAGATTATACTTAGAAAGGGCGTAGGTATGTGTGTTTTTTAAAAAATTGCAAATGTCTTCATCAGTAATGTAGAATCTCTTACTGACAAGGTGTTAATGATGAGTTCCATTGCAGGGGAGCATTGGGAACTGCTTCTCACTCAAGAAGTTCTCAGATTGCTCTAGGAAAAACATTTATGGTTCCTGCAAAAACAAAAAATTAAAACTACCAAACATTTGAGGCCTAGAGGATGGGATGAAACAGGAAGGAATCCCTGTGGAATTTCCTGAATGATAACCAGGATGTTTTCACATTTGTATACAAAGTTTATTAATTACATTTAAACTAAAATTGGATATATAATCCTTGAATTTAGGAAGGCATCAGAGCAAAACATTCAGGATGCTTCCCCAATATGCAGCAAGGTTTGAGTTTTAAGAGAGAGGAAGATCTGGGTTCAAATCTTGCCTTAGACATGTATTAACTGTGGGACCCTGGTTAAGGCACTTAATCTGCACAAGTCTCATAGAAGCAGGTGCCACTCTACTTTGGTGGATGGAGTTTGCTCACCAAGAGTTCCCTACATAATGAAGCTACAACCTGTACCCCAAACCACCATGCCACAAAAATGTGATACAAGCCCCGACTTTGAAGTTGTACAATATGCCTTTGAATCACATTTATGCCACCTCTTTGATCTTTGGCAACACTTTTAATCTCTCTGGGTTTCTGTTTTATTATGTGTAAAATCAAGCATTTGAAGTAGAGGTTCTACCTCTAAATCTTCTAATCATGATTTTTAAATTTGGGGGAAGGATGACATGTTGAAGAAGCAGGAGATAGTCTGGATGCCTTGGTCTAGACTCTAGAGAATGAGTTAAATATGTGGAAGTCAAGGGGAAGCAAACTTTGGATCAAAGCTATGAAGAATTTTTTTAAACAAATAGTGTGTTCCCTAAATGGAATAGACTGTCTTTGAAGTAGTAAGTTCCCCATCATTTAGAAGTACTCAAGTAGAAGTTTGTTGACCAATGATTTGGGATATTTTAGAGCAAAAAATACTTCAAGTTTTGAGAGGTTGGGTAAGTGATTTTTTGGTGTCCTTTCTAACCTAAGAATCTTATGATTTTACAAAGGGACTACATTTCCATCAGTGGTCGGAATCTTGTTGGCTATGAACGCAGTTAATTGTGAGGGTTTTCAAAACCCACAGAGAAACCAAACCCAACCACTTACTTGAAATCAAGATGGTGAATTAGTACATATTTATCTGAAGAAAAGGAAACACTGTCACTGGCCAGTAAACTAAAGATTGTTTTGAGATGTCTGTCTTAAAAAGTAAAACAAAACAAACAAAAAACCCCAGTGTTTTACCTTATGAATATAGCTGAGAAACTTGCATTTGCCATCAGAATCATGACACACGATTAGGTTATTTTGGGTGATGCTGATGACAGGAAGTTCCTCTCTGGGGATTATTGGCAAATCTAGCATCCCTCTCCATGAATTCGAGGAGGACCCTACTGTGACGTTAATGACTATAATCTTTATGTCATGTTAGGATAGAAAGAACCAGTCACATGATTACTGATTGATCCTTTGCCATAATAAAATAACTTGAGGGTACAAATACAAGAACCAATTCCCTTCCTCCCCTTCTCACTCTTACTATATGTTGCTTTACTAAGCAGTGTCTTTGGGAATAGAAAACAAAAGACAGACACAGGATGGAATGAGGCATTGTTTCATGGGTAATAACTAAACATTGCTGCCTCACATTTTTACAATGCTTTCAACTTTTTCAAAGGGTTTTTGTATCTGTTACCTTCTTTTACCAGGATATCTCCTCATGGGCCAGAAGACCACTCCTTGGATATTCCAGACTTCAATCTCTATGAGGACAAGGGCGTCTTATCTAAAGTTTGCATTTTCCTCAGGGCCTAATCCAGTTCTCTATAAATGCTTGGTGCTTACATATTAAATTAACGAGTGAGTGAGGTCCTCTGATGAATCCTGTGAACTCTTTCATGGGTAAGGCATTATTTATTATTGAGTTGTAGTCGTAACAGTTCTGATGATCATTTACATGGCACTTCAAAGCCCTTTCTGTGTCACATTTTTGAACCTCATAACTGTCTTGTGAGGGACTGCAGGAATGAGTGTCCTCATTTTCAGATGAGACTTGTTTGCAGACTTGGAAATTTCAGAGGTGAGATTAGAGCCTAGGAATCCCTGACTCTATTCACTAGACTGTTAGGCTCTAGAATTTTTGATTGCCGTACTTATCATCAGTAAAGAAAAAGAAATTGAGCATATGCTCCTAAAATATATGAATATTTGTTTCTAAATTATATACATGCACTCCTATACTAATATGTTATATATATATTATAAAACATACATAATATAGAAATAAAAACATTAAAGATGAAATACTAATAGCTAGCATTCACACAGTGATTTAAGGTTTGTAAAGTACTTTGCAAATATTATCTCATTTGATCCTCAAAACAGTCCTGAGAGGCATGGGCTACAATTATCCCCATCTTATAGATGAGAAAATGGAGGGAGACAGAGGTTAAGTAACTTATCAAATGTCACACAGCTAGTAAATGTCTGAGACTGGATTTGAATTTAGGTCTTTTTGACTCCAGGTCCAACAAATCTTGTTTTATCTCGTCTCCCTGTCTCTCTGTTTTGATTTTGTTTTATTTTTGTTTTTTGGAGGGGGGAAGGCAGGGCAATTGGGGTTAAATGACTTGCCCAAGTTCGCGCAGCTAGTAAGTGTTAAGTGTCTGAGGTCAAATTTGAACTCAGGTCCTCCTGAGTCCAGGGCTGGTGCTCTATTCACTTCACCATTTAGCCACCTGTCCCTATCTCTTTGAAGCTGGGAAGTTTTGTGGCCACTCATGAGCAGATCTCACTCCTGATTAGCACTGGGGCAGGGCTTCATTTCTGATCTGGGTGGGTGTATCCCTCCTTAAGTAACCTGTTTCTCTCATGCCTCATCAAGTCGGTGCTGAACATGATATGGATAGTGATGGTCTTTACTCCTACTGTACCCAAAATGGATAGAGTACTGGGCCTGGAGTCAGGAAGATCTGAGTTCAAATTTAGCCTCAGATATTTACTGTGTGACCCTGGGCAGTGACTTTACTTCTGTCTGCCTCCGTAACCTCATCTATAAAATAGGGGTGATAATATCTCTACCTGTCAGGGTTGTTGTATTGATCAAATGAGATATTTTCAAAGTGTATAACACAGTGCCTAAAATACAGTAGGTGCATCATAAATGCTTTTGCCCTCTCCACCCCTTCCCCACTGCAGTTCAGAGCTCCTGAGGTCAAGAGCTTCACCAGCCTCAATCTTCTCAGTAGCAGGAATGACAGGCAGGCTCCACATTGTCTGTCTTGGCTGACAGTTCTTCAGGAAATCTTGCTGCCCAACCAGTCTTCAAGGACTTCCCCTGTGACATGTGGATGCATTCAGTGGGTGTTCACAGGTGACACTTTTTTGTGGCAGTCATAGAGAGTTTTCAGGAAGTTTTAGTCCAGCTTTTGCCTTGGTCCTGCTTCCTGTCCTTCTTGGAACTGAGGTCCTGAAGAGCATTTAAATAACCAGCCAAGAATGCGTAATCAGACGCTACGGACATCAGTGAAGTAGGAAAAATCTCATGTATCTGTCGTGTTTGTAGGGGACCACAATTACATCAGCTGGGAACTCTTGTGCTGAGTGTAACGTTGACTTTCATCTACAAAGTGTTTCATTTTCATTTCTTGGGGAATCTATGGAAAGAGCATCATTTTTTTTTCCAATGGAAGGATCAAATGACCCTTTCCAAAATGAGAAGATTCAGTAGATTCTTGTACATATTGAAGAGGCATTTACTGGGGACAGATGCATGGATATGTATGTAGCATAGTTTGGATGGCTGTAGGGAGCGTAATCACTTCTTCAAAGTAAGAGGTTTATAAAGCTGCCCACAGGGAGGCAAGAGGGCTTTCTATTCTAGAGTCCCAACAAACATTGAATGCTTACAAAGGGTCAGGGTTGCCAAGAAATGATGAGTCTCTACAGTTGATAGAAACCTGGCCTTGCACTCAAGCACAGCTATGGGAAGCAGGAGTTTCTACACAAAGAAATTTCCTTAAACAGTGAAACCGTAGATCTAGCCTTCCCTTCTTCTCTTTCCATCCCCAAAATACCACCCCCGCTAAGGGATCTATAGCTGTCTTCAAGCATTTGAAAAGTTGTTTTTAGGAAAAGCAATTAGACTCCTTACACCTGACTCCAGGGCACCCTAGAATTATGTGGTGGAAGATGCGAGTAAGTGAATTTAAGTTTCATTTTGTGAAAAAACTTTCTAATAAAATTACCCATGAACAGAATGGGCTCAGGAGTCAGTCAATACGTAACTATTGAATGGTTATGTGTAGTTACAAAGAAAGCCAAAAGCAATCCCTACCTGCAAGGAGTGTACATTCTAAGAGGGAAACAACATGTAAACAGTTACACACAAGATAGAAGGAGAGTAGGAGAACCTCAGTCTGAAAGGAGAAGGCATTAACGCCTGGGGAGTTGGGACGGGGAACCTAAAACAGGCCTCCTGCCAAAGCTGGGCTTGGAGTTGGGTCTTGAAGGAAGCCACAAGTGAGGGGCCAGACCATAATGGCACCTAATAGAAAAGCAGGGAGATGAGGGATGGAGTCCAATGTAGTTGGATCAGAGGGCATGGAGGGGACTAAGGTACAAGAGGTTGGAAGGGAAATAGGGGCCAGGTTAGGAAAAGCTTTAAATGTCAAACAAGGGACATTATATTTGAACATGGAGGCAATAGGGAGACCATGGAGTTTCCTGCACCTGCTCACACTGTAGAAAAATCACCTTGGAAAGCCAAGTGAAGAATGGATTGGAGTGGGCAGAGACTTGAGGCAGAGAGACCAGATAAAAGGTGTCCTGGTAAGAGGTGACGAGAGCCTGAACTAAGAGGCAATGAATCCCTCAGGAGATCTTTGAAGAAAGACCAGATGGGGGATGTTGTAGACAGGATTCCTGTTCAGGAGTTAGACCAGATGTCTTCTCAGGACCCTTTTAATTCTAAGATTCTTGGGCAATCAACAACCCATTTTCCCCCCTTCATCCTGTCCCCCATTTTGTCCCATATCCTGCATTTCAGGCAATGAATGGTTTTCAGTAGGTCTTTAGAGTACCTGATCCCTGCTCATACTTGTCAACAACTCTTCTCATGGGTATGTCCATTTAGCAGGGCTGTAGGTCACGCTACCCTCCCTTTTCCACCCCCATCCTGTCCTACTTGAAAGAAGTGATCTGGGACAATGAATGATGGGTTCCCTAGTATGAAAGAATGAGTAGTGGAAAGTCAGAATCATGGTGTGGTAGTTAACCCCCCAGAATACATCCATAACATTGCTATCGAAAGCCAGTTAATTCAGATCTATCTTTAATAATGCTAACTTTCCCTACATAGAGGCAATATAACATAATGCTGTCTTGGAGTCCAGAAGGTCTGGGTTCAAACACCATTCTTAATACTTGCAGAAAGGACCCTTGGTAATTCAGAGCCTTTTGAGGAATGCCCTGGGACTTCCTCTGGAGTCATCTCTCATGGAGGCTGCATGTTCTTCCCTCACAGATCCTTTGCCTGTTGGGGTATCATTTTCCATAAAGGGTCAGCATACCTCCAATCTTTCTCTAAGTAGTTTTTCTTCTTTTTTAATCTTGTGTTTTCCTAAGTTGGGTTTCTTGTTTCTAAAGAAGAGTCTAGAAGATAAGTTGCAGAAAGAAAAGTTTATGTAAGCTGTGGGTGGGTGTTTTGGTTAGCTGCCATCTGGGATGCCTCTTGGTGCTCGCAGAGGCTCTATCAGTGGAGGCAAGCTCTGGAAGCCTTCCTGTACTAGGGAGGATTCTCACAGGTTCCCCAAAATGGGTCATAATAATTATAAGAACTAATTCCAGTTCTAACCCTGTGCTAAACACTTTACAAATATCATGTCATCTGATCTTCACAACTCTGGGAGGCAGGTATTATTATGATCTCCATTTGACAGATGAGGAAACTGAGGCAAACAGAGGTTATGTGATTCGTTCAGGGTCATTTTAAAAACCAGTCCGGCTAAGAGGCTCATCACTGAAAGGTCAGTCAGCAAATGAGGCAAGTCACCCTGTGTCTTTGGGACTCAATTTCCTTCTCTGTAGAATAGGGCTTGGACTAAATGATCTCTAATGCCCTTGGAAGCACCAAACCTTTGATGCTGTGTGACAATTTACCTCTCTTGGCCTCAGTTTCCTTATCTGTAAAATATGAGGCTTAAACTAGATGACCCTTGGGGACCCTTCTAGTTCCAGATCTAGGACCTTCTGTGTGTTTTCAGTGCACTGACCATGGAGACCTTGTAGCCAGCTGCGGCAGAGGGGGTGCCAAGAACGATGAAATCCCCCCACTTTGGGTGGATAAATTTATGTGTAGAAAATTCAATAAAGCCCCTCCCCTTTAAAGCAATGTGATATATATGTATATATATATGTATATATATATGTGTATATATATATATATATATATATATATATAGTCTTTTGTGGTCTGGGGGTGCCAAAGTGCACAGAGCACTGACCCTGAGTTCATGAAGACCCGAATTCAAATTTGAACTCAGGACACAGGCTGTGTGACCTCTGGTTAGTCACTTAGCTTCCCTTTGCCTCAGTTTCCCCATCTGTTCATAGCACCTACCTGCAAAGGTTGCTGTGACGATCAAGTGAGATAATGTTTGTAAAGTGCCTGGCACATACGTAAATGCTAGCTATTATTAACATACACCCCCAAACTAGCAGAAATGACTATGACAGCTGAACACATAGAAGGGCACACAGAACAAACAAGCAAACAAACATGTAGGTTATTTGAGAGAAAATCAAACACAAAACCCTTTATGCAAAAACCAACCAAATGAAAAAAACAAACAAACCCTACTTCAGGCAAAAAAGTTAATTCTTTTTAAGTAAAAAAAATGAGTTAAACAGGAAACATCCTCTGGTGGTTAAATCCTATAGAATAAATAATGTAGAATAAAAGAAACTTAATGAAAGAAATATTTTAAAATCTTTCCTTCCCTTCACAATTATTTGAATGAATTTTTTGATGCCTATGACTTCAATTTTGTGCATTTATTCTTTTTTTTAACTTAATTTTTGACGTGGCTGTCTGTAGGGACAGAAATTCTAATTCCCCCTTGCTCATCTGAATAAATGTGACTTTTGCTTCATGACTTGGAAGAATATTGCAGTTTGAGGGGGGGAGGAGGAGTAGAGACAAATGCCAAATTATGCAGAAGACAAGTGCCTGACTGTGTGGGACTGGCCTGTCAGTGCTGTAGATCTTTAGGCCAGTGGGTGGATGGGCAAAGGGCCCTTAGCTTGGCCCCCAAAGTTGCAAATTTAAGTCCTCACTTGTCCCCTTGCTGGCTACGTAGGGGTCAGCTCATCACTCTTCACTACCCTTTAGCTCACATCATTTGGGCATCTTCCCCCACTATTTCCTTCTTCACTCTGTCTTTCATGAAGAGGAGAACAAAGTAAGCCCATCTACATCCAACCTTGTTTCTATTGGTGTCTTCTTCAGGAGATACACTTCAATCCCACTCTTTCTCTAACCTGCTCTCTCTCTCTCTCTCTCTCTCTCTCTCTCTCTCTCTCTCTCTCTC
>NW_027185852.1:19480240-19518986 GCF_028583685.1 Petaurus breviceps papuanus | reverse complement strand
CTCTCTCTCTCTCTCTCTCTCTCTCTCTCTCTCTCTCTCTCTCTCTCTCTCTCTCTCTCTCTCTCTCTCTCTCTCTCTCTCTCTCTCTTTCTATTATTGCCTTCTTGGATGCCTAAAACACTCCTGTGTTTCTCTGTTCTTTAAAGTAACCTCACTGACCCCACCATTATTGCTAACTCTCACTGTATATCTCTCCTTCCTTTCTCAGCTAAACTCCCTGAGAAAGTCACACCTGGTGTCTCTGCTTTCCTCTCACTTGATTCTAAAGTCTTTAACATCATCTGATGGTCATCTGTACTCATAAGTTATCTCTTTGATGCCAAATCCAATGACCTCTCCATTCTCATTCTTCTTGACCTCTTGGCAGCCTCTAACACTATTGATCACCCACTTCTCCTGCACACTTTCTCCTTTGTAGCTTTTTATGGCACAACTCTCTTCTGATTAACTATTTGACTGCACCTTCTCAGTCTCCTTTGCTAGACCTTTATCCAGGTCGTACCACTAAATATGAATGCCCCCAATGCTCTGTCCTGGGCCCTCTTTTTCTTTCATACTTTTCCCCTTGAAGATCTCTTCACCTCCCATGGGTTCAGCTCTCATTCCTATACAGATTCATTCCTAGATCTATATACCCAGCTACAACCTCTCTCCTGAGCTCCAATGTCCTATTACTAACTTCCTCTTGACATTGTGAACTGGATATACCATAAGCATTCAAACTCAACACATTAAAAACTGAACTCAATTTCCCCTCCAAAGCTTCCCCTCTTCTTAACATGCCTATAATTGTCCAGGGCACCACCATCATCCTGCTCATTCAAGCTTTCAGCCTGAGGGACATCCTCAACTTGTCTCTCCCATCCACTCTACTTATCTGATCTATTGCTAGATCCTGTCTTTTCTATCTTTACAACATCTCTCATCTTCAGCCTCTTTTCTTGAACAACCAGCCTGGTGGTCTCTACCCATTCCAGGCTGTTCTCCACCCAGATTCCAAAGTGATCTTCCTGTAGGACAGGTCTGACCACGTCACTCCTCTACTCAATACATTCCAGTGGTTTCCCATTACCTCCAGGCTCAAATATAAATCCCTCTAGTTGACTTTTAGAGCACTTCACAACCTATTTCCTTCTTACCTTTCTACCTGTCTTTTTATACCTTACTGTACAGATCCAGTGAAACTGACTTCCTTGTTCTTCCTTGAGGAAGACACCCTATCTCCTAACTCTTTTCCCCTGGCTGTCCCTCATGCCTATAATTGTCTCCCTTATCATCTCTGCCTTGTGCTTTCTTGGGCTTCCTTAGTCCCAACTGAAATCTCAGCTCCTACAAGAAGCCATTCCCAATCAGCCTTCATGCTAGTGCCTTCCCTCTGTGATCACCTCCCATTCCCTTTGCTGTAACTTGTTTGTCCCTAGCTTCTTGCATGTTGCCACCCCTCTGTCCACTGCCCTGTGAGTTCCCTGAGAACAGTGACCTTATTTTTCCCTTTTTTAGTATCCCCAGCCTTTAGTGGAGCAGCTGAAGCACAGAAAGTATTTAATGGATGCTTGTTGATTGATTTATTATGAGGAAAGCTGTTCACAAAATTTAAAAGTGTTCAGAAATGCTATGGCTGGTCTCTTCTTTTTCATCGATATCTCCAGCACTGGCCTGAAAAGAAAAGTGACAGAATTAAGAGACATCAGTGTCACTGTAGTTCTGGCTATAGAGTAATATTTGAAGGGCAAGAAAGTTGGACATTGATAAGCATGGAGTGAACAGGATGGAAAAGGCTCTGAAGCAGATGACATATGAAAATTCATTTAAGGAACTGGTGGGGGAGACATTACCTGCCTTCCAGTATTTGTGGGCTGCTACCTGGGAGACAGGATGGAGTTGTACAAAAAAGGAGGAGTCGGAGTCCAGAGCTGTGATTGCACTGACATAGAGGATACCAGAGAAGAAAATCCTCTCCCAATGTAGATCAGCAACTTCCCTACAGCTTATAAAGCTAGAGAATTCCTAGGAGTTAATGAGATGGTCTTGTCCATGGGTTAACAGACTGTACATCTTGGAGGTGAGCCTTGAGCCCAGACCTTCCTGACTGAAGTTGGCTCTCTGTCCACCCTGCCTCTCTGAGACAGGGATTAAGTATGTTAATATGTGAATGAGTTGTGATTTTGTCAGTGGAGGGGAAACCCTGGTATAAGAACTTCTACATTCAGATTGGATTCTATTTACAAGTCTACAGTGTCCTGAGGCCAACAGACATGAAGTTCCTTAGTTAGAAACTGACAGAGATGGGAGATTTGAACCCAGGTCTTTCTGATTCCAAATGAAAATTCCTCTCTCTCTCCTACTTGAAGGCATGACTATGCAGCAGGACAAAATTACATCGATATTGGGGCAGCTAGGTGGCACAGTGAATAGAGCACCGGCCCTGGAGTCAGAAGGACTTGAGTTCAAATCCAGTCTCAGACACATAACACTTATTAGCTGTATGACCTTGGATAAGTCACTTAACCCCAATTACCCTGCACTCCCCCATCCAAAAAGCAAAAAAAAAAAAAATAAATTGCATCAATATAAACTTCACAATGATTTCACCAGCTGATATTAAAAGAGTGCTAGAAGGTTTGCAAAGGACTTTTTTCATACATTACCATTTGATTGACCCTATGAGTGGTACAACTACTGATATTGTCCTACAGAAGTCCAGAGAAGTTCATTCAGGTACAAAGTATAATCTCATTATATACAGAACCTCACAGTTCAAGTTCCCATCAATTCTAAAATTGAAGGGCTTTTTTTTTTTTGCTTATTTTTTTACATTTACTAGAAACAGATCTTTAGAGTTATTATTATTATTATTATTATTTCTTTTTGGAAGGCAATTGGGGTTAAGTGACTTGCCTAAGGTCACATGGCTAGGTTGTGTGTGTGTGTGTGTGTGTGTGTGTGTGTTAAGTGTCTGAGGCCGGATTTGAACTCAGGACCTCCTGACTCCAGGGCTGGTGCTCTATTCACTGCGCCACTTAGCCGCCCCAGATCTTTAGAGTTATAAGGAAATTCTGTCCAACACTTTAATTTTTTTTTTCAAAAGAGGAAAGTGAAGTCAAAAAAGAAATGACAGGGTGGGTAGGTGGCACAGTGAATAGAGCACTGGCCCTGGAGTCAGGAGGACCTGAGTTCAAATCTGACCTCAGAAACTTAACACTTACTAGCCATGGGATCTTGGACAAGTCACTTAATCCCAATTTCCCTGCCCTCCCCCCTCCAAAACAAAAACAAACAAACAAAAAAACAAATGATATGCCCAAAGTCATGGCAAGTAAGAAGAATGTTGTAAAATTGAAACTAGGAACCAATCACTTCTTCATCCAATTCTGTTCCATGTTTCCAAGCTATCTGGGTGTTTTTCTGATGTCAGATAAGCATGTAGTAGCGTGTCTCTAGGGGCAGGTAGGAGGTACCAGAGTGCATAGAGTGCCTGGTCTTAGACACTTACTAGCAATGTAACCCTGGGCAAGTCATTCAACTCTGTTTGCCTCAGTTTCCTCATCTGTAAAATGAGCTTGAGAAAGAGACTTTCAGAATCTTTGCCAAGAAAACCCCGGATGGGGTCAAAAAAAGTCAGACATGACTGAAAAATGAATCTGCCAAATAAATGCTTATATATAATCAATGAAGTGCTTGTTTCTTTAAAGCCTTTTGCCTTTTAGGCATAGCATAGGTATCCCCTCCTCCCACTCTGTGAATGTCTAGCTGTTCTTTGGTATAAATACATAAATACAGAGATTTCAATGACTAGGGCATTTAACATTTAAAATGGAAACCTGCTTTTCCAACCCATGAATCCATCTTACTACCCCAGGAAAAATAAATTACATCAAGTCTGAGCCCAGAGAAAATAAACTTCAGGAAAAGGGGATTCTGTGCCATCTTCCATGTCTGTGTTTGCTTTGGCCAGGCATAGGCTCCCCTCACAGGGCGCTCCCCAGTGAGTTCTCAGCATCATTTCATAAAGCAGCAGTCACAGCCACCAAACAATTTGGAAGATCACTTGCGTGAAAATCTTTTCTACAACAAAGCCACTGAGAGACTGCTCCCAGCCCTAGCAAAAGAGGACGTAGCATGCCTACTTCCCACACAGCTCAAACATCCCACCTCAGAAGGGTCCCAAGCATGCCAGGGGACAGAACTACAAAGCTGGTTCTGTTTCTCTCAATGATCATTTAGATCAGACCTTCAGATAGTTTCTGCTCTGAGGGACAGAGCCTTGAGCAACTTGGTGCTTGAGGAAGACCATTGCTCTGAGAATGGCTGAACCAGGTCTGGGATCTTAGCTGAGACCAAGGGCACATCACCTAATGCTTTCTATTCTATTTCTACTTTGGCAGGTGGAGCTAAATGCTTTCTTCCCTCCTGCCACAAACTAGTATTTTTGTTGTTGTTATCGAGTTGTTTTGGTTGTATCTGACTCTTCATGACCCCATTTGGGGTTTTCTTGGCAGAGACACTGGACTGATTTGCCACTTCCTTCTCCAGGTCATTTTACAGATGAGGAAACTGAGGCAAATAGGATGAAATGACTTGCTTGGGGTCACACAGTCAGTGTCTGAGGCTGTCTTGCTGATTCCAAGTTCAGTGCTCTATGCCCTATGGCCCTACCCAGCTTCCCACTTAGCACTTGCTCTGTCTATGTGTAATTACCTACTTTTCTCTATCCATCCCCCCCCCCAACAGAATGATGGCTTCTTGAGGACAGAGATGGTTTTGCTTCTGTCTTTTATTTTCCACCAGTGCCTTGTACAGTTCTGGACACATAGTAGGCACTTACTTAACAGATTGTTATTGAATTTAACTTTGAATTTGAATATAGAATTTGCCTGCTCTGTCTCATGAGTTTGGTAGAAGAAAATGCTTAGCCAGCTAAAATG
This sequence comes from Petaurus breviceps papuanus, assembly GCF_028583685.1. Classification (NCBI taxonomy): domain Eukaryota; kingdom Metazoa; phylum Chordata; class Mammalia; order Diprotodontia; family Petauridae; genus Petaurus; species Petaurus breviceps. The sequence continues at coordinate 19,514,061 of NW_027185852.1, read as the reverse complement.
CACCACCTTCCCATGAGGCCTTGATTTGATGATTCCTACAAGATGAAACTCTTCAAGGTGACAGTGGGGAGGGGAATGAATTCCATGGTAAATACTATGGAGGACCAGCTGAAGGTGCTGGCCATGTGGGAAAAAGGGGACCCTGGGAGGATGGGACAGCTATTCTCTTGGCTAACAAATTGGTTGTCTGTAGTCTAGAAGGAAGACAATGAAGGGAAGCTGTTGGGAGACAAAGCTGGACCCAGTAGAGGACAGCAATGGAGCAGACTGATTCCCTCAGATGGTGGGAGCAGGGTCCCACTCCTGCCCTGCCCTCTCACTCTTGCACCTCCCTTGCTTGGCTGTGGCTCTAGCTGTGGGACCTGCTGGGCTGATTCTTTCAGGGGGCAGTGGGGCAGTTTTGCCACCTCTACTAGAAAAAGACCCAGTTATGTGAGAATTGGGGTCAGAAGCTTCAGTTGAGCTTTTGCTGCCCTCTAAAGTAGGCTTTTTGGCTTAGCTGACTCTTTGCTGTGGTGGCCTTGAAGGAAGAGAGGATAAATATTTTATTTTAAATTTAAATCATTTAAAAATATCTTATCAATAAAGTTGGTTTCTGTTGCATTTAGCACACATTGCATTGTGAGCCTCTAGCCTGAATTACTGGACTGGCATAGTTTAGGTCTGGTTGACATTAATCAGCATGTGGAGCTCCTAGTATGGAAGCTCCTTCCACAGTTCCCTTCCTTTCCCTCTTTCCATCTTTGTCATTTCCCCCTGTTTCCTTTTACATGTAGGTGCTCCTCAAGTGGAAATCACCACTTATCTAGGATTTAGGAGATGAATTCTAGGGCAGGGCCCTTAGCCTGGGGTCCCTGAATTTGTCTTTATAGTATTTGGGGAACTTTATTGCAATGTACTTGGTTTTCTTTGTAATCCTATGAATTTAGAAATCCGTTGTTCTGAGACAAGGTCCATGGGCTTCACCAGACTGCCTGAAGTATCTATGAAATTAAAAGGTTAAGAATGTCCACTTCAAGGGGCAGCCAGGTAGCACAGCGAGTAAGAGCACCGGCTCCAGTGTCAGGATGACCTGGAGATTGAATCCCGGGCTCAGACACTAAGCACCACACCCAGAAACACCTGGCCATGTAACCTTGAGCAAGTTACTTACCCCCGATTGCTTAAAAAAATAAAAAAAGAATGTCCACTTCAGGGAGTTTTCTGAGAAACATAGAAGTTAAGTGACTAACTCAGGGTCATACATCTACAGTATCAAGTGGAATTTGAACCTAAATCTTCCTGACTCCAAGTCTGTCTCTAACCACCCTCCACAATGCTGCCTTTTAGAAATGCAAACATCTTTAATGCTGAAGGAAAAAAAAAGCTATCCTCCATGATATGCAGGGATTTATTTTATGATGTCAAATCATGTGTGTTACTGTGAAGGTTTAAGACACCTGGGGGACACTGTTTCTAAATCTTGTCTGGGGCACACCAATGCTTTCACCTGACTTGGTCCCCCAGAAATGCTGTAGTAGGGATTCATGCCTCAGGTCAGTCATGGACTCAACTTCTGAGGACCCCTGTCCCTTTTCCTGTATCTTTAATCTCTTCCCTCCCTCCTACTAGCCTTCACTTTCACCTACAAACATACCAAGTTCTCACCATAAAAAAAATTCTTCTCAACCTTGTGACCTCCTCCAGCCACTATCTTCTCTCCCTTTACTGCCTAAGTCCATAGTCATTAACTTTCTTTTCTTATCTCACTTCTCATATCTTTACAATTTGAACTTTTAACCATTCTCCTCTTCCCCTACTCTGCTGAAGTCATTCTTTCAATAGTGGCTTCCTTATCTCTGATCCCCATGGACTTTCTTCCTCTCTTCAATCTCCTTGACCTCTTGGCAGTATTTATAGATCGTTTTGTCCTTCTTCCTTCTTGAAGCCCTTCCCCTCCCTCCTGGGCTTTTGAGCACTACCCTTGGATGGTTCCCTTCCTTTCCCTCTTTCCATCTTTGGTCATCTCCTCCTACTTCCCTTTAAATGACTTGACTTTGGCTCCCTTCTCTTCTCCCTCAGCACTGTCTCTGAGGGATCCCATGCACTTCCATGGATTTCTTTACATAGTGGATGCCTAATAAATGCATATGGAATAATTACATTATTTCAGGGTCTGTACTTCATAGAAATGGAGATGATTCTCAAATCTCTATATCCAGCTTCAGCTTTTTTAATATCTCACAATATTCTAATGACACTATACATTCAACATGCCCCAAAGTAAGCCTCTCCAAAATGACTCCTTTTCTCTACTTCTCTTAATGGTAGTGCCACCAACATCCCAGTATCCTGCTTCATACCCTCAGACTCATCTTTGATTCTTTCTCTTTCCTCACTTTATAGTCCAGCTCTGGTCAATTTGCCCTCTTCAACATTTCTTACATTTGGTCCTTTTCTACTATGAAAACACTCATGGTGGTTCAGGGCCCCCAGCTCATTTCATCTACTCATGTAGATAAAGGCAACAGTCTCCTAACTAGCCTGCCTGCTTCCAATCTGCACCTGCCTCCAATTTGCCTTTCACATAACTTTGAATAACATAGATTCAAGTCCCAGCTAAAATTACACCTTTAGCACGAAGACTTTCCCAATTCCCCCTAATTCTAGGGGCTTTTTTCTGTTGATTATGTCCAATTTACCCCATGTGTATCTTGCTTATACATAGCTGTTTGCCTGTTTTCTCCCATGTGAGCTCCTTGAGAGTAGGGATTATTTTCTGTTTTGTTTTCTCCTTTCTTTGAACCCTCAGTGCTAAGAATAGTACTTGACATATAGTAGGTGCTTAATAAAATGCCAGGTGACTGTCCAACATAGGTACCTGAGCCATCTTCACCTTCAGAATTTGAACATGCCCATCTATAGCTCAAGAATCTTCATTTGCTCCCTAGGGTCTATCAAAAAATATAGTAGTTTACAAGATGATGAAAATTACAGTCCACATTTCTGAGTCCTTGACACTTTATAAACACTTTGCTCAAAAGAAATAGGTCAGGTTGGTATTTCAGGTATTAATTTCCCTAATTTAAGGATGAGGTTTGTAGAGGTTATAAGGGACTTTGCCCAGATTACAGGAGTAGGGTAGGAAGAGTTTTAGATTTGGACTCAGAAGACTTGAGTTCAAATCTTGTCTTGCTTACTTACTATCTTTGTGACATCGAGCAAGTGATTTGCTCTCTCTGATCCTCAGTTTCCCCATATGTAAAATGAAGAGGTTGAAGTAGATTATCTCCCAAGGTTCCTTTTAGGTCTAAATCCTTATTCCTTTGCTCCTCGGTGTCAGAGCAGAGATTCAAGCAGAGGTTTTATGAACCTGTCTCTTATTTTGGTTTGTCCATTATACTACACTACCCTCTGTGGAGTCTGGCCTTAACTTACCTCTCCAGCTTTATCTCTCACAACTCTTTATGTACTCTATATTCCAACTGAGCTAAGTAATTCCTTTCCCCTCTTCTCACTTCTCCTGACCCTACTGCCAGAGTAGACTTACCCCATTCTCCATCTTTTGAACCCTTCCCCCCCAACTAAGGACTTAAATCGAAGGTCATTGCTTCCTTGGAGTCTTCCTTCCCAGAAGCAAAAAATCTCCTAGTGGGAAGTGACGCATCCCAGCACCCACTGGGTCCAACCCATCTGTCCCTGCACTACCAGCACACATTTTAAAGCCTTTCATGGAAGCAGAGGGGGAAGGAACTGCTTTGGTCATGCAGTCTCACACATGCCTCAAAGAGCATTCCAGCTACAATGTGACCAACAAAGACGTGTTCATCCAGAGTGCTTGGAGACATTCACTGGGAGGAAACCCGCTACCTCTCGGAGCAGCCCACCCTACTCTGGCACATCTCTGATTCCACACCTCTAACACCCAGCCTAAATGTACCCCTCTGTGACTTCCACCCACTGCTCCCAGGTCACAATGTGGATAGTTCCTCTTTCCCATGACAATACATAGTAGGCACTTAATACAAATATTTAATCAACTTAACTCTCTTTTTCTTAAAGTTTCATTCAAGTTATAATGGAGAAGGGGGAAAATGATTCCCTCTAGTCTCAGTAATTCATTCATTACTAGCTTTCTACTTAGTTTCTAAGACTGTCCATTCCATGAGACTGTCCAGTTCAAGGACTTCGTCTCACCTAAACTTCGCATCTGCTCTTTCACCTCAAGCTTGGCGCTAGTTCCTAGCATGGGGCTGTACACACTCTTAAAAAAGAGTATCAGATAAAGGAATGTGTTTGGCAGGTTTCTGATCATAGAACTTTGTTTGAAAGTCTATATCAAAAGGACTTTTGGAGGGATTAGAACCCAGGGTGGGATGGAGGCAGATGTTGGCCATTACCTTTCCAGTTCCTCAGAAATTCTGTTCCCTTTGTTTTCTTTCATCATCAGAAATTTTGGTTTCCAGAGTCTCACCTTCTCTTTTTCTCTGAAAAGGGAAAAGAGAATGAAAATGAGGTAAGCACAACTGATTTTTAAAAATGGATAATCTTGAGCATGGAGAAGAAAAAAACTTGGCCAGACAAAATCCCTGCCTTCAGTTAATTGAAGAGGATTTGACAGATTCAGGGTCCCAAGAACATAATTAGTGAAGACCAAGAACACCCTAATAATTCTGGCCAGCCAGTAGTGAGAGGGTCTACATTAACTTAATTCAATTGTACTGCCATTTGAAGCACCTGTGGTATGCAGACGATTACAGCTGGGCTAGGTGAGATATACATTTTGGATGTGTCATGGCCAGCTACACCCTGAAGTGGTAGTCATCAATCAATCAATCAATCAATCAATCAATCAATCAATCAATCAAACAATCCAGTTTGGTACTGGATAGAAACAGAGCCCCGCTGGCTTCAGGAAAGTCAGAGCCACACTGTAAGCAGGTCAAGAGGATGAAGAGACTGTGTGAGCCAACCAAATCAGAGGGGAATGAAACCAGGTGTGCGGCTCCTAAACCCGGGGGTGGGTGGCGCGTCCAAGAGGAGGGAGCGGGGTCTGGGGCTACAGAGAGATCAAGGAGAATAAGCCCTGGAAGAAGGCCATTTCATGGGCAATTAGGAAGCCACAGTGATTTGGTCATTTCTGAGTTGTGTCTGACTCTTCAGGACCTTACTTGGGCTTTTCTTGGTAAAGATACTGCAGTGGGTGGTCATGTCCTTCTCCACCTCATTTTACAGATGAGGAAACTGAGGCAAACAGGGTTTAGTGACTTAGCCAGAGTCACAAAGCTAGTGTCTACAATCAGATTTGAACTCAGGTCCTCCTGACTCCAGGCTCAGGGCTCTATCGAGTGTACCATCTAGCTGCCCTGTTAATTAGGAACCTACTGGGGACCTTTCAGAGGCTATTTGAGTTGAGTGCTAGGGGAAGAAGCCAGATTCTAAGGAGGTTAGGCAGAAGGGACGTAGAAGCAAGAGTAAAGCAATTCTGACCATGTAGGGGAGGGCATGGGAGTAGTTAGGTGGTGAAGAAGGCCTGAGAAAAGGGCTTTTTAAAATGGAAGATTAAGAAGAAACAAGCATGTTTATAGAATGAGCCAATTGAGAGGGATAATATGGGAAGAGAGGGAAGAAGACTTCAAGGTCCTAGAAAAAGGCAGGAGGAAATTACGCCAGGGACACAGGTAGGTGAATTAGAGCCAGAAGACTCACATGGGAACTAGAACTGAATGACACTTTATAGGTCAGCTAGATGAGTAAATTGAAGCCTGCCATCATATATTAAGTGACTTGCCCAAGGTCATACAGCTAATAATCCAGTCAAGATTCTAAACCCAGGGCATTTCCCCCTGTACCATGCTGTCTGCCCTCAGCAAATTTAAAAATTGCTACATCTCTCAATATACCTGACCCTCACCAAGAGGCTGGATTAAGCCTCCAGGACATCTGACTGACAAAAGAGCAAAATCAACATACTTGGAATCTTTCTTGTCCACTGCCACATCATCGTAGAGTATGTTTTCCTGAGACTTAAGTTCTAGAATCAAAGAGAGATGAAAATCATCAGTCAGTCAGTAAATATTTATTAGGCACCTACTATGTGCCAAGCACTGTGTTAAGTACTGAGGATGGAGACAAGGATGGGCAAAAAGAGAAATTTTTTGTTACAAATGTGTAAAGCTATTGCACTTGCAGATGGTGCATAAATGTGTGATGATACATGTCTGCCCCCAATCTTCACTAAGAGGTGAAAACTGAAGATCTCTCTTACCATAGGTATATATAAACTATATATGCATGTATATTATGTGTATATACATATGTGTTTGTATGTATATGTTTATATCTAGAGAAAGAAAGACACACACAGACACAGAGAAACAGAGAAAGAGAGAGACAGAGAAACAGAGAGAGAGAGACAGACAGACAGACAGAGACAGAGAGAGAGCAAAGAGAGAGAGACAGAGAGAACCAACCAGGTGTCAGGAACTTGGGGCCTGAAAGCTGCATGTGGCTTTCTAGGTCCTGAAGTGTGGTCTTTTGACTGAATCCAAATGCTTAATAAATTATTGCTGATAGATAAAAATAATAATAACAGTTTACATTTATGTAGCACTTAATGTCTGGCCATATGCCAGACACTATGTTAAGTACTTTATAATTATTATCTCATTTGTTCTGTGAAATATGGATTGATTCAAAAGGCTGCACTTAAGGACCTGGAAAGCCACATATGGTCTTCAGGCCTCAGGTTCCCCACCCCTGAGTAGGCATTTAATAAATGTGTGAAGAATGAATAAGAAACTTTAAAATGACCAGAATGGGGTAATTTCCCAGTAGGACCAGAAGTTGACTATGTTATTTTCCCTGATGGGCATACAGTTTCAAGTTCATGAGCTTCTCTGACAGTTCCAAGTTGTCATCATCACTAACGCCAGCACCATCGTGATAAGTGATATTTATAGGACAATTCATAGGAGCATGGATGTAGAGGGAGACTAAGAGGCCACCTCATGCACCCTCCTCATTTAAAAAATGAGGAAACTGAGGCCCATGGAAGGTCATACAAGAAATACTGTCAGAGATGGAATTCAAACCCAGGTTCTCTTATTTCAATGTCAGTGCTCTGTCTACTGTAGCACAATCCTTAAACTTTGTCAAGCTGAAGGTTTAGAAAGTGTTTTCCATACATTATCTCATTTAATGCTATAACTCTGTGAAGTAAGATCTCTTATTATCCTCATTTCACAGTTGAGGAAACTGAGACCCCTTGCAATTAGGTGACTTGTCCTGGGTCACAAGACAAATAAGTATCAGGGTCAGGATTTTGACTTGAGTCTTCAGTACCAATGTTCTGCCCACTATACCTCCCTATGGACTGACTGTGAAGCATCAATGTCATCACTCTTTCAAAAGTGAACTAGTGAGATTAGAACCATATTCAGGCTTGGTAAAGTGAGAAAGACTGTAAAATGAAGCATCATCCTTCATTGATCTATTTGGAAAACTTCTGCTTTTGTACATTGAGTTTTTCTCCTCTCCCTCCCACTATTCCATCTTATCTCAATATATTTGCATTAACCCAAGAAAAGTAACTGTCACTTACCTAAATTGGGCATCGAAATCGAAAATCCGCTGTTGGTCAACAAAAACAAAAGTGGGGTGGAAGTGTTAGAAAAAACCCATTATACAGAGCATTTATTTGATTTATCTCAAAGAAAGGTAGCATTGCCTTGGAATAAGGAAGATTTGGGTTCCAGTCCTGCCAGTTACTTGACCTGTCAGAGTCCCAGGCAACTTTCTAAGACCTTCAATGCCAGAGAAATCTCTGTTTTGCCTAGGTTCCTCATCTGGACCTTCCTGTTATAATGATCTCACAAGTGTCCTATTATCTACCCTCTTCTTCCATCCCAAAGACAAGACATGTCCAAAGGTCTTAGACAAGTCCCTTCATTTCATTCCCAGCTCTATCCATGTTCTCCAGTTCAATTTCCATCCCTAGAGACTCCACCCACTTCTCAAGTCTCTCACTTATTTGACAGACTTTGAGGCATTTGATGACTGGCTCAATTTCTCACCCAGCCTATTAAGTGTTAGAGTCAAGATGTGAACTCGGTCCTAGTCTGGGCGGCAGAGTGAACCTCCCAGTCAGGATTTGAAACTAGATCCTCTAAACCTGAGTCAGGTTCTCTTTTCCCATCTTCGTGGGTCCACCTATTCAAAGTCCTGTATTTTGAAATTCTTTCCCCTCAATCTTTAAAGGGAAAATAAATATAACCTATTGATGGGTGTATATGTGAATATCTTGTCCTCTAGAAATTAGTATGAAAGAGGAGACGATTCCCATTAACTTGGGTTTCATTTGTTTAGGTAATGCCCCTGTTTCCCAGAATAGGCTGTAGTATGCCATGATTGTCACTCTTTCCTACAGAAAGACGTCCCCCCCCCAAAAAAAAAACAACTTTTTTTACCTTAAGTTTTTTTTCATCTTCTTTGGTTTAAGTTTTTCCTTTTCTTTCTTAAAAAAACATCCCAGTTTTTTAAATTTTTCTTTTCCTTTCAACCTAAGGAGAATGAAATTATGTAAATGCTGGGCCCAAAGAGAGACCTCAAGAGAGACTGAGTAAGGACCAGAAATTGCTGATGCTTTATGGTAAACACAACCCCAACAGAGATCTCGGTAACAAATCTTGACACGTTCTAGGCTTCTCTTCCTTGTTTGCAAAGAATCAGTGAACTGATCTCTGTTGCAAAAGGAGAAATCATTTTTCAGGTGCCATACTTTTCTATATTAAAAGCAGGGCAAACAGTCAGTAAGGTTCATAGAACAACATGACAGACTGCAGGGGTCCCTATCCACAGTGAATATCACAGAACTGCTTGGCCTACTTCACAGACTCATAGTGACTTTGAGTTCGAAGTGACCTTGTAGTTCATCTAATCTGAGCTGTTGATCAACAAGTGGGAGGGCACTCCCTCCCACCCAAAACTTCCCTCCTGGGCAGCTCTCATTGTGCAGAAGGTTTGCTTGACATCGATCCTAAATTTCTGTCTCTGAAACTTCCCCCCACTTACTCCTGGGAGAGGACTAGCCTCAGCTCATTTTTGGTCACCTGAGTAGTCTAATGATTGATTTCCACTTTACTCAGTAGAGATGACAGAGGTGGGAGGGCTTGTTGAATGCCCTTCATGATGGATATTTCTTCTAAGGATGAACCTGGATTTTACTAGTTTCATTCAACATGGGTGGGTCAAGATTGGTTCTTTACCATTTGCTACAAAGACCATCTTTTTGTGTACAATGGCCACACTGTGAAGATGACGACAATAATGAATGCTGACTAGAACTTTAACATTTGAAAAGTGCTCTAAATAATAGAGATTTTTAGTTTCATGTACAATCCTTTTCTGTCCTACTAGGTATATGAAAACGCTCGTTTATTTTGGTGTTTGCCAAATACAGAATAAATAAAAAAGAATAAAATTTAAGATTATTGAAATTTTAAAAATAATTTTCTGTCCTCTCTGATTCTCCATGACCCAATTTATGGTTTTCTTGGTGGTAGAGAAACTGAAGCAGTTTTTCATTTCCTTCTCCAGCTCATTTTACAGATGAATAAACAGAGGCAAACAGGGTTAAGTGACTTGCCCAGGGTCACACAATTAGTACGTATCTGAGGCTGAATTTGAACTCAGTTCTTCCTGACTCAGGCCCAGCGCTCTATCCATTGTACCACCTACCTTAGGGGGATAGGCTTTGCATTTTGTAACATTATATTTTTTTGTTAGAATATTTTCCAAATACATTACAATCCATTTTACAGTTCTGAAAATATATGTCAAGACTGGAATTGTATAGGTATCAATTATTTTTAATTGTATTTTTTCCCATTTAGCTTCAACTTAAGGATTTGAGTCGATCTGCTGTTCCTATTCAGTAATTGCTGAATCAATAATCATTTGCTTTTTGTACCCCTAAGGATTTCTAGGCACACCCTTTTTTATTCCTTCACAAACATATAATTTCTTGTAAGAATTGGTGGATGGTTTTTAGTTAAAGTCATGAACATTAATTGGCTTCTCTTTGAAAGGGTTTTGGTGTTCTCGTCTTGATAGTAGACTTGTCAAACCTTTCATTGAGAACAATGGGATCAAGACTTGCACCTAAGAGAAAGTCAGTAAAGTGCCTGGCGATTCCTTTGTGCAGCCCTGTGAAGAGCTCGTGCCAAGAATAATGGGTCTCATCTAGCCCTCCACTTCACGGCTTGGCAGAGAAATGAGAATCTCAATCCCCAGTCTCAACCTTCTTCTGTCATTCACTCTAGCCATTGTGTGTAAGCTTTCCACTGGGCATTCTGCCCAACTTGTGTTTTCTCTTGCCAACCTATGAAAAGTGGTAGGGCCAAATTGTAAAGGGCCTTAAATGCCCCAAGGAGGAATTTATATTTGATGCTGGAGGTAAGAGGGAATCAAGATTATGTACAGAAGAGGGGAAGACATGGTCAGACCTAAACATTAGGAAACTCACTTCAGCAGCTGTGGGAAGGATTTATTGGAAATAAGACTTGAGGCAAGGAAAACAATCAGGAGACTAATGGAATAGAGGTGTTGAGAAGGGGCTGGGTGAGTGGAGAGAAGGGAATGAAGATAAGAGATGTTGTGGATATTTGAGGTGAGTGAAAATGAGAAGCCAAGGATGATGCTGGGACTGGCATCTGCATGGTTAGAAAGATGGTGATGGCCTTAGTAGAAGTCAGGAAGATCAGAAGAGGGCTGAGCTTTCAGAGAAAGATAATCTCTTTAATTTTGGACGTGCCGAGCTCCTCATGTCTATAGGACATATTGTTTCGAATGTCAGTTGATGATAGAGATTGGAATTCAGGAGAGAGATTAGAGTTAGAGATATAGCTCTGGGCATCACAAGCAGAGAGATAATGTTTAAACCTATTGGAGCTGACAAAGTTTTCCTAGAGAGGCTGTGGAGAGAGGGCCCAGGGCAGAGTCTGGGTGCACCCACAGTTCATGGGTGCATCTTCTTTAGCAGATTTCTCAAGTTGTTCCTACCATGATAGTGCTGATGCCTGTCCTTAAGATTTTCACTTGACCGCTTCACCTTTCCTTCCTACCGTGTACAGCCGCCATCATATGCAGGTCCTGAAAGGTTTATACATTTTCTGCCAACTATCGTGCAAGGCTGCATTTGCTCCTCCTGATGGTTATAGTGACTGCCTGCTCTTGTGAATGACTGTGTTTGGTCTCGCTGGTCTTTTAGTCAATTTCATGCCAACAGATTAAAAAAAAAAGAACTTTTTGAAATTCCAATCTGGCTTTGTCCATCTTCTCTTCAAAGTCATTTGAGAATAATTTTTGAGACCTCTTTTCTTATTAAATAGACTTTCTAGAGTTTGAATTAAGTGGAAAATTTTCATTAACCTCAGGTTTTTCAAGTTTTCCCTCCTCAATTTTTAGGAACGACTCTATTTGGCTCTGACTTCATCCTCTGTGGGCTTAGGGCTCGGTTCTTACAATTGTCTGGTGCTGATAGGCAATGTATTGTTGTGTGACTTGGAGGTGATGACAAAAGGTAGCATGGAGTCCTTGCCTATAAATGCAAGATTGGTTTCCAATATGCAATGGCGTTTTCACTTGATGAAAGTATTTTATTTTCAGTTAGTTTATTGGGTACCCCTGGTTTGCCTGCTTTCCTATCTGCATGGAAAGATTTCAAGGAGCTAGTGTTTGGCTACCTTTGGTTTGTCCTAATGTATTCTGCTTTCCTGTGCTACATCACTTGTTATGGCATCTGTTCCATCTCATTCTTTGACTTAGAGAATCATAGACTGAGAGTTAGAATACACCTTAGAGTCTAAGTCTACACCTTAGGTTTAGATGACTCTAAGGTACCTTGTATTGAAGTCTAAACCTTTGTTTTACAACTGAGGAAACTGAGGCTCAGAAATGGTGAATGTCTTGGTCACACAGCTCTTTTGTGTCTGAGGAGGGATTAGAACCCAAGTTTTCTTAACTTCTGAGATCAGCACTTTAGCTGCTCCAGCCTGGCTCTCTTCCTTCACGCTGACAAGGGTGTTAACTCAATCAAGAATATTTCCAGAACCCAGACTGCCAGCGTTTTCTGGTTCCTTATTTTTATTGCTTTCATCACTGTTACTTCTCTTCTTATGTTTTTGGATGATGTTCAGATGGAACTGTTTGGAAGACAAGTCACTGTTCTGCTCCTAGACTTTGATATTTGATGTTCCATGGAGTTGACTATGGTACAGAGAAATATAGTGATTACTTCTTAACAATTCATTCAATGTGTTATCATGGATCTAATGTTGATTCCCTGAAAGTATCTCTCTAGAAGTAGACACAATGTTCTTTTTCCTGTTGCAGGTGGTTTTAATTTCTTTCCATTCTATGTATTTTTGAAAAACATGAGTATTTGGCATAGTAATGTCTATTAACATTTTGTTCTTCTATATTTATTCTTATTGTTGTGTTTCTACTTTGATGGCTGTGGTCACAAGTATCAAGTTCTCAGAACTGCAAAGCCAGACCTTTCCTCACTTAGTCTGAAGCCCTCCCCACACATACATTATCTCAAGAAACTAAAAGAAGAAACAAGGAAAAATTGAAGTTGGAAATAAATTCCGGAGAAGGATGTTCTCCATAATAGTTAGATATAAAATCAATAGTAACAAGAAGAACAGTAGCATTTCAGTGAACTGTTTTCTTCCTCTGGCCTGAAAGAGTCTAGTCGTTAGTGTGTTCGAATTAAATAGTTTATCACCAATGTCTGAACTAGCCAATGGGGAGTGACAGATGGGGGTAAAGGCATGGGAACTTTGCTGTGTTCACAGAAAAAAAAATTTTTTCATTTAAATTAGGCAGCTGGGTGGTGTAGTGGATAGGGCATGAGACCCAGAGTCTGGAAGATATGAATTCAAATCCTGCCTTAGACACTTACCAGCAGTGTGACCTTGGGCTAGTCAATTAACTTTGCTTTGCCTCAGTTTCCTCATCTCTAAAATGGGGATAATAATATCTCCCAGGGTTATTATGGAGCCAAACTGAGAATATATATAATTTTAAGCAATCGGGGTTAAGTCACTTGCTCAAGGTCACACAGCCAGTTATTTTAAACTGAGAATATGTTTGTGGAGAGTTTTTTCAAACCTTAAAGTGATATATATGCTGGGGATGCGGATGAGGATGAGGATGATGACAACTCTGGTTTATATCAACTAATGGGAAATGTTTTCCTCACATAAATCTAACATCTGCCTTTGTTGAACATCTGCCACCTATTTCTGCCTTGTAGGGTCAAGTAGCCCAATCCCTCTCTACTGTGACAGTGCTGCCAGCCTACACTCATCTCCATGACCTTTGAGGCAGTCTGTTTCACTTTGGACCAGCAATAATTTTTAGGAAATTTTTTTCTTACATCAAATTGAAATCTATTCATGAACCTGCATCTGTTTGCTCTTCCTTCAGCCTCCTGGGGTTGATTAGAACAAGACTTCTCCATCTGCCATGTGACTGACCTCCAGGCATCTCAGAGCCCTCTCATGTCTGTTCTCCTCATCCCACTCCCTGCACTCTGCTCCTCCCCAAGCTTGGTACCCCAGCTTGCCTACAGAGGCTGGACCCAGGCAAGGTCCAAGAGAGACTCACTTACTCTGTTTGGGGTTGTCTGCTCTCTCCACAGCACAGGTCTTCATATAGTTCTTCAATGTTTGCTTCTGAAACTAAAGAAAAGGATCAGGTCATATTCTTTAATGATACAGTGTGAAACCCAGAGGAAAATTGCTTTAGAGAGAGAGTCGTGGTACATTCAGAAGAACTGTGAGAGAAACTTGTAGACTAGTTCCAGGCAAAGCATCTGCCCAGGCTTCCCATAAGCAAAGGCCCACAACCTTGCCTGCCCTGGTATGGGGGAGTAATGGTGTTAGGAGCTGAGCCCTTTCTGTGGCATGAGGGCTTGGTTGAGGTATTTTGCTAGGCAAGGCTTAGCTTGTGGTTGTGTAAGATCCAGGCCCTCTTGGGGATATAGCCAATCAAGCTGAATCTAAATGTCCCAAATAGCATTTTAACCTTGAACAAAACTAAACCCACCACATTCCATTTTGTAGTGTGTGTGTGTGTGTGTGTGTGTGTGTGTGTGTGTGTGTGTGTGTGTGTGTGTGTGTGTGTGTGTTTGGTCTGGATCTCTGATTTCAGCATTGTGGTCTGCTTGCAATGTGGCAATTCTCTCCATCCATGCAAACTAGCAACTTAGAGTCTTAGAAAGTTCCTGGGCAACAGTTAGAAGTGAAATGATTTATCCTTGTTGATAAAGCCTCTGTGTGTCTGGGGGCAGGTCTGAAAACCATATCTGCTTAAGTCCAAGGTTGGCCCTCAAGCTGCAATGCAAACTGCCCCTCATTGACAGTATAATTGTCCCCATTATATGGATAAAGCTCAGAGACATGAAGTAATTTCTCTGAAGTCACACATTTAGCAAACGTAGGACAAGAACCCCTGCCTGATTCCTACTCTCTTCCACTCTGCAATTCTGTTTTTCAGTTTGACATTATATGAGAACAAATTACCCAAGTTCCTCACGTACACAGGTAAACAAATATCTGATTATTTGATAAAATCAATGTTGCCTATTTAGGAAATGCAAAAGGGCTCATTCTTTCAGTTGCTCAGACATGTGTTTCCCTATGATTTAATGTTGTAGTAAAAGTCCTAATAACAACACTTAAAATGCTACCGGTTTTAGAAGATGCACCAATCAAACTTTAACAAACGCCCCAAACTTTTCTTTGCTAGTTAGTGTAGCCCATCTTATAAACATCCAAGGAACAATGAGATAGTGCCAGGAAGGATGGCGCCGTGTCTCTTGCTATACCAGGGTGGAGATGCCATGACATTCTGTGGCCATATGATGTTAGACTGAAGGAGGTAGAGTGCACCAAGGAGCATGTTTTGGCCACAGAGTCTGGGAAGCCAGGCAGAGATGATTGAATAGAGTGGAAAACAGCCCGGCATTGTATTATGCCCATTACATGCTCTGCGTTGTGTAAGTGCTGTGAGGGACACCTGAGGCAGTATGTTAAGCATCTTCACATTACATTATGTACAGATGGATATTCGGTGCCATGCTCTCTTTCTCTACGTGGCAACTGCACTCCTGCTGGTTTTGCAAATGACACCAAATCTCAGCTTCCAAGAAGGAAGGGAGAACCTCCTATTAGATCACATGTACCAGAGAGAGAGGTCCCTGAGGGAGAGGTTATCCTTGTCAAGGAGGGATGAGGTCTTGTAGCCACATGAAGTCTGGGGCATTGAGAGAGGAGAAGAAATGTGACAAGGGTCAAGCTGTAGACACAGAAATAGGGAAGCAGAGCAAAGATTGTTTAATGGAACAGAAAACAACATGGCTTCCCTGGGGTGAACTGTGTCATCCTCTGTAGCAGATAGACCAGACAAATTGGAGGAAGGCGCCGATTAGATTCTGCCCCATTTAGCTTCAAAGCACAATGCCTGAGAGCCTTTTACTTCCTCTTCCTTCTCTCCATCTCTTTAGGTGGAATTGAAAAAAAATCCAACTATATTCTATTTTGCCATCTGCAACCCCTGATGATATTCTGTAAGGCTAATATTCTTAAAAAAATGATTTGTTCCTATTATCTATGAGTCTATAATTACCTGAGATGATAGTATTCTTGGAAAGATAGCCCTCAGGGGTTTTGTATTTTATAGACTATGAAATTCTGGTGCGAGAGGTTAAAGACATCCTGAGGGACTATCGAGTCACCGTGTAGTTTTGTGAGTGATCCTATGACACTTTCAGACAGGTCTCCAACACTAAACTCTCTTGGGGCTCATTTAGGTTTCCCCTGGAAGAGTGAGCATGATGCCACTGGGGGGAGGAACACAGGTCCCAGAGCTTGAGGATCCATCCCTGTTTGTTACCTGAAGGGCAGGGACAATGAAAAGAACACAGTCCCTGCTGCTACAGAGTGATACCCATCCAGCATTTTCCTAGGAGAGTTCAATGACTGTTCTTTCCATTTTAGGAAGATTTGTGGTCTTCCTCACTATGTCTCTTGGAAGCTACAAAATTGACTCACATTCCTTACCTGGTCCTAATGACATGCTCCCCACCTGAGGCAGGATTTCTACTTAGACACCATCTCCTTCAGGGAGTTTTCCCTTCAAATCCTGCCTCCCACCTGATGTCTTTCCTATTCTCCCAGCTGCTAGTGTTGCCTCTGAAATGATGTGTATATATTTTGCATTTATTTATATGTGTAAGTATTATTTAATCAGAATATAAGCTTCTTGAAGGCAGATACTGTGTTATTGTTTTGTTCCAGCTTTGTTCTGGAAGACATGGCACAGAGCTCACACAAAATAAGAACAGGATAAATGCTCATTAAATTGAATTGCTCCTGGAGCTGCTCTGCCCTTAAAAAGAACAACCATTTAGAAAAAGCCATCTCTCTACTCTAGAAGTTTTTCTTTCTACTTGATTTCATTTAAGACTATCTTAGGAAGCTAATTTTCTACTGAAAGAATTAATCACCATCACCTTAGCCATAAGGGATCTCGCCTTGCGATCATTTCTACTAAACCATAGTCCTGACCAGGAGGAACTTTTAAAGACAAGCACTTTGGCATGTGTGCCTCGGATCTAGACTACTCCCACTTACAGAGGGATGTTTCCAATGTTCTCTCCTGTACTTACAGCTATGTGAAGTGAACGAATTATGTAGACCAGACTTGGGCCTATGGGGAGAGAGAAATATAAAAAAGACTATCCATGTGTTTGATTGTGAGTCTAAACTCACATCAAATGTGTCTTTCAGGGGAGCAGAGAAGTGCTTACACTGTTTTTCTAGGGCATTTTCTCATCATCATATACCTCCAGTGGTCTGTATTCCAAACCTAAGATTTTCTGATGCCAAGTTATGGTATTTTTTTTTGTTTTAGTCAAGTCCCCTGTGTTCCTATAGCTACCCAGAAAGAAAAACAAACTTTCTCCGAAGAACAGTAGGTCCCATTTCTATAGAGCAGGAGTTCATTATGTTTTTGTGGGTCATGGACCCCTCTGATATTCAGTATGAAAGCCCATTCTCCATGTCATCTTCCCTCATACTTTTTCAGGTGCCCTTCTCCAGATCTCAAAACTTTGTCATTAATAACCCTTTATCACCAAATCCAAGGTCTTAAAAATTATTTGAAGGATTCTGGGAACTTAAGAGATCACCTAGTCTAATTCTCTTGGTTTATAGTTGAGAAAATTGAGGCCCAGAGAAGTTAAGTTGCCCAAGGTTATACAGCTGGCAAATAGTAGAGCATGACCTGAATGTGGGTCCTTTGCCTCCAAAGAAGTGCTTTAAAGCTTTAAAGATATATATATATATATATATATATATATATATATATATCTTTAAAGTTTTTTTTTTTTTTTTATATTTATAGGAAAAGCAACATTTGGGCTTTTTGGTAAAAACCTCTCTTGGCTAAGATCTGGGCTTTGCCCAGCTCAGCAACGTAGGTGGGGTTGAATGTAAGGTGTTGATTCAGAAGAGGGTCTGGGGACAAAGTGTTGTGCCAGATGGATATCAGGCAGCAGACGTGCAAGCACTCGTGAGTTAAAGCCATGAGAGCTGATTCCAGGACAAGGTGAGGTGGGTCAGAGAATCTCCCCAAGGACATGATATTAGCAAAGGACAGAAGGAAAGGGAAGCAGGTGGGTATAAAGGAGCCTGAAGATGCAATTGCCATAGGAAGGTCAGGGATAACCAGAAAGAATCTCAGGAGGGCAGTTTGTATGACTGGGGTCTTCCTGCAAAGAACTGCCTTTTAATCCAAGGCTTGTAACACCCCAATAGACAACTCTGCCTTCAGCATATAATCCTTCTTGAGCATTAAGGAAGTCCAATATAGGAAAGAGGCAATTGGATCAATATATATTGATGAATATATGTCAAACAAAAAGCTGGATTTTGTTTATAGAATTGGAGAGGTTTGTGATAATAATCAAAGACTAAGTTATTGCTACCAAAAATTACAGAAGGATTATGCTCATGGTGCTTGGACTTATTAGTCAATGACATTTTGCAAAGAAACTAGAGAAAATGTGAAACAAATCACTGAAGGTTGCAAAAATTTAGTACCTATTAGTTATCTAATAAAACTTGATCTGGTGTCCCAAATTATACATCAGAAACCCACTACCTCTTTAAATAAACAGATGATATATATTCTATAATATAACTACAGACATTAAAATATTAATGAGAATTGTACAAATAAAATATAATGGAACCCAAGCATTATCACAAGACAACCAAAATCTATAAAACTTTAAGAACAACTTCTAAAAACAGAAGTCTCTATATTCAGTACTCATAATTTCTAACATTCATTTTTAGAAGAAATTTGAGTTCCAAATTTTCTCCCTCCTTCCTTCCTAAGATGGTAAGCAATGTGATAGAGGTTATATATGTGCAATCATATAAAACTTATCTCCGCATTAGTCATGTTGTGAAAGAAGGAATAATTTGCAAAAAAATCCAGTTTGCAAAAGGAAAAAAAAACCCATGAAAAAATAAAGAAATTGAAATCAGCATGCTTTGATCTGCATTCAGACTCCATTAGTTTTTTGTCTGGATGTGGATGGTATTTTCCATCATGAGTCATTGTATTGCTGAAAGAGCTCAATCAGTCATAGCTGATCACTGCACAATGTTGCTGTTGCTGTGTACAATGTTACTATGGTTCTGCTCACTTCACCTTGCATTAGTTTATGTAAGACTTTCTAAGATTTTCTGAAATCATCCTGCTTGTTATTTCTAAAAGCACAATAGTCAATACTTATAATTTCTAAGCTGCATCAAATGAAAAGCTTTCAAAATATAGAGTAACAATGAAAGAAACCTGGGAAGAGGATGAAGTCCATGCCACCTCCCTCATCCTTTCTGCTACTGAAATTATTCCAAAGATTCTGTCACTGACTGAGTCTACAGAGAATGAGCTAACAGCCCCACACTTTTATTGTTACCAAAAAAACTGAAACAAAAACCAAAACCCAAACAACAACAACAAAACAAAAAAGAAACAGTTATTTTATCTTCCTGTTCAATAAGCCACAGACCATTAAACATAAAAGAGTATTCCAAAGGCCATTTCTGTATAAATTCCATAGAACTAAGATGAATCAATTAAGATAATAATAGTGATTAACACTTCTAAAGTGCTATACAATTTTCAAATCAATTTATGCATAGCATCTGATTCAATCCTCAAAAGAGATCTGTGAGATAGATTCTATACTCCTGATTTTCTTTTAGAGTTTTACAGATGAGGAAACAGATTGAGAGAATTCCTATGTTTCCAGAGTCTTCTGAGACATAGGATTATGGGATCCTCCAATATTCAACCTACGTGTTTTCTATTTGAGGAAATCTAAGCCCTGAGAAGGTAACTGGCTTGCTAGCCATCAGAAAGCATCTCCTGAACACCTACCTGCTACATACTTAAGCCCTGTGTGGAATAAAGGGAAAGCATAGAACAAGGAGGACTCATGAGACAAAATGAAAAATCCTGAAACAAGGAAGGGTCAAAGTGGCTGGTGAGTGGCTCTGAGTACACGAGGTCACAGGGCCAGAGGCCGAGGGCTGGAAGGGCCTTGGAGACCACCTAGCTCAACCTCTTTATTTTACGAATGAAGGAACTGAGGCCCTGAGGGAGACAGCCTACTCAAGTCACACAGATGGCAGAGAGAGGATTCGAACCCCTATCCTTTGACTCCAAACTCAGTGCCATTTCTCCTCGCCATGCTGTGAATGCCTTTTGTGTGTGAGGTGAGCATACTCTAGGAGCATTCCTGGCCATCGCTGTCACTGGGGAACCCAAGGGGCAACCAGACTGGACTGCAGACCAGGCAGCGTGTTTTATTCCCCATACCTGGGATGAGTTCAACACGGAGCAGCGACCCAGAAGGAAAGCCACAGGCTGCCAAAGGGTGTGCCTTATACACTCAGCCAATGTCTCAGGCCGCCACAAGGCTCTCCCTGCCTCCTTTTTCTGCTCTTCTCTGCTCCCAGTATGAGCATCCTGCAAGACTCTGTGTTCAGGTCTTCTACTCCCTCTCTAGATTTGTCTCTTGCTTACCTTATCCATCCTCCTGGCTCCAGCGATCAGTCTGAGAAAGATAACGATGGTGATAATGGACACACTGCTCTTCGTGCAGAATGTAAAGCTATTAAAGTTTAAAACTGAGCTAAGACTTTCCCCCCACATTCATATATTTTATTTTAATTTATGGAATAAAACAAGCATTTCCATAACATTGTGTAATAAAAAGCTGATTGCACAGGGAACCACAAATCTATTATGTACAACTTCTTCCTTTTAAATATATAATAAAGTTATCACGTGACTTTTGAGGGGCCTTGGAAAGTTCTTCAAGATTTGCAAAGCGCTTTAAATATCTTTAAATATATTAAAAAAATAATATTTATTTTGACTTTCATGACATCTCTGTGAAGCAGGTGTTCCTCTCATCCCCATTTTACAGACAAAGAAATTGAAGTTGACGGAGGTTAGGAGACCTGACCAAGGTCACACAGTAGGTGTTTAAGGTAGGATTTACACTTCATTCCATCACCCAGTGACTCCATACACTTTCTCTCCAGTTCTAATTTCTCTGACCTCATCTTGCCTTTCCAGCTTCTTTCTGGGTATCACTCCCAGCTCATACTTCTAACTGAATGAAACTCATTGTGTCCCAAACCCAGCATGCCCCTCCTCCCCTCTACTTTCCTTTTTCTATCAATAACATCAGTTCCCTCCCAATCACCCAGGCCTGCAACCTTGGAGGCACTGTTCATTCTTTTAATTTTTTTTTTTTAATTTGGAAGCAATGTGGGGTTAAGTGACTGGCCTGGGATCACACAGCCAGTAAGTGTCTGAGTACAGATTTGAACTCAAGTCCTCCTTATTCCAGGGTCAGGGCACTAGCCACCCCCAGTGTTAATTCTTCCACAGACAAATATCAGCCAAGTCCTGACAATCGCCCCCCCTATGAAAGATGTGGATAAAATTTCTTCAAATACCCCGAGGCCTCTCTCTTGGGAAAGGCAACAGATAGGATTTCCTTAAAGGCCTTTTGTGAGCCCATGTGACCCCATGATCTCAGGTCCTTGCTAAATGTCTGTAGGTTTCCTTACTGTTGTGATATTGAAAAAGTTGTTTTCTGGTTTGGTTTGATTTTATATAATTATAAGAGGAATGTTAGGGTTTACATTGCCCCAGGAACATGGGCAGGAGAGGGAGGAATGGATACGTTGGGATCTACAGCTTTGGAGAAAGAGAGAAATGAATGAGATCATGGGGTCACATGCCAGGCCCTCCAGGTCCCCCAGTTCCCTACAGTGATGTACCAGCTTTTCTAGAAACAATAGCTCCCCCCACCCTAAAACTTCCTTCAGGTCCAAACTGCTACAGCCTATTAAAGTGCTGTTTGTGTTCCAGCCCCTTCAATGATGCCAGTGTATGTGTGTGTGTGTGTGTGTGTGTGTGTGTGTGTGTGTGTGTGTGTGTGTGTGTCAGAAGGGAGCAGGTGTGGGAGGTGAAAGAAGAGAGAGCCAGCCTCTGGGCTGCAGGCTCCTCACCTCTGCTCTGCTAGACCCTCAGCTCAGGCACCCCTTCCTTCAGGGAGAAGTTCTTAAGCCCCCTCCCCTCCAGCTGTCAGTACTTCCACCTTCCTTGAAATATCGAGTGTGTGTCTGTCTGTTTGGGGGTCTTAGGAGAAAGTGAACTCCTCCAGGACAGGGACTGCTTTTGTTGTTTGTAAATCTCCAATGCCTCCCACAGAGCCTGCCGCTTCATGCATGTTAATTGGCTGTCCTTGGGCTGGAGTAGGAGACTGGCTTTAGTCGTTGCATCCTAGCTGTGTGGCCTTAAAAATGCCTCCTTTCCTCCTCTGAGCCTCAGAATTCTTTGTGACTGTCTGGTGTCTTTTCTAACTGCCTCCCAGCATCAGTGGGTGGGAGGCAGACAGCACCATCTCTGTGGTCAGGTTTGGGCTCAAACCTCAGGCATGGCCAGCAGCAGGGTCAGAACACTTCCAAAGCTTGGCTCTGCCCCTGGACAGTGCCATCCCCCCCTGCCTCCCTCGGGACGCTGCCGAGGCGCTCACCTGGCTTCAGCTGCAGTAGGCCCCTCTTACCTCTGTGGTCCTCCTTCGCCTGGGGCTTTCGAAGAATGCCTTCACCCCCACTGGTCTAAAGACAGGCAATTAGGAGAAATCACATGAACTTCACTTCCATTTCAAAATGTGATTGCCTTTTCATCCTATCATAAACTAAAGACAATAGCATTCCTTTAAAAGGACTCATAGATTAACAAGCTCACAGGATTTAGGAATGGCAGGAACTTTGGAGTGTTCTGCATAGAGTTTTGTTGCGTCCGACTCTCTGTGACCCCATTTGGGGTCTTCTTGGCAAAGATACTGGGAATGGTTTTGCCATTTCCTTCTCTAGCTCATTTTACAGATGAGGAAACTGAGGCAAACAGCTTCAGTGACTTGTTCAGGGTCAAACAGCTAGCAAGTGTCTGCGGCTGGATTTGAACTTAGCTCCTCCTGACTCCAGAGCTGGTGGTTCTCTATCAACCATTCCAGTAACGGCCCAGTAGTAATAGCTGGCATTTATATAGTGACTTAGGGTTTGTACAATGATGTCCATATGTGGTTCTGAGCACATTGTATGGTCACGTCTATCAAAGTACCTCACCATAGAGTAGATACTTAACAAATGGTTATTGAATTAACTAAATCCCTAAATTATTTTAAGAAGTTTACATGGTTCCTATAATTACAAATAAGTCTAAACTTACATCCAAGACTCAAATCCTGCCTCAGACTCCATGACCCTAAGAAAGTCAAATGAGGACAATAGTCGTATCTACTGGAAGGGCCTTGGAACACAGGAATGTGGAACCTTGGGATGACCTTAGAACATGCACTGTGGGTGTGGGACAGGCAACCTCAGAGATAATCTCGTTCTTTTTTACTGTCATCTCTTCTTGGCCTATTACAGACTCTTAAAGACTGGAATTCACTTCCCTGAAGTTGAGGGCACTCACTGAGCACCTTCTGTGTTTAAGGCATTGTGCTGGATGCTCTAGAATTCAAAGTCAATCATTCCAAAGAGCCCCCGATGAGATGCCATGTGCACAGAAAGGCAGGCAGCTAGGTGGTGCAGTGAATAGGTGGACCTGAGTTCAAATCTGACCTAAGACACTTATCACTTACTAACCGTGTGACCTTGGGCAAATCACTTAACCCCAATTTCCCTACCTTCCTCCCTCTAAAAAGCAAAAAAAAAAAAAAGACACTGGCAAGCAGAGCTGAAGCAGAGACGCACCTTCCTAGGAATCAGGTCCTTGTCTTTTTTGGGCTGTTTGCTCTTCTTTTTGTTGTCCCCAAAGAGAGGTTCATGGCTGAAAAATTGAGACAGAGAAAAGTGTGAACTGGTGAAAGTCTAACGTGTAGCAAGGGCCAGAATGTGTCTGTGAATTGGGTGCTGTCCCATCTCAGTCTGCTCGTTACTGCCCTTAACCCTCTCTGGGGTGGGCAGGAACGCCTTCCAGGCCGCTGTCCCACAATGCACCCAGATACGTCTTTACCCCCAAAAGCAATTGGAGGGCAAGAGATCTGTTTCTAGCAGAAAGAGATTTATTCCTGAGCACGTCCACCACAGGATTTTGTTGGCATCGAGGCTCCTCTGCCCAGAGCTAGCTGTCTGACCCCCACACACAGAGGTTTTAATCCAGATGTAAGCAGTGTTAGGGAGGCAGAGTTCTATAGTGCAAAGGGACCTCAGCAGCAAACAGTCAGGCTGGAGGCCAGGCTTATAGAATCACAGACTGGAGGGCAGCTCAGAGGTTGTCCGCTCCAACCCCCACCTGAATGACGAGGCCCTCCTCCACATTCCCGGAGCCCTGCCAGAAGAGCCCCTGGGGGCAGGACGCCCCCCCCCCCGACTCTGCAGGCACCCCTTCCATTCAGGGAGAGCTATGATCCCTGGAGAGCTTTTCCTTCCGTCTTCTGCAGCTTTCTCCCAAAGCGGAACAAAGCTCATTCCTTTTCCTCCTGAAAACCCTTCAAATGTTTGAAGATGACTTATCAACGGCTTCCTGAATCTTCTCCAGGCGAACCCTCCTCATCCTTCCACCAATTCTCGTAAGACATGGTCTCCATGCCCTCTTCTGGAAACACCTGGATTTACCATTGTCTTCCCTGAACCGTCTTTCCCTACAGCTGATCATGATGTTCCATTTGTGGTCTTCCAAGGCATCCCCCTCATCCCCTAGAGAGGACACCAGGCCTCTCTCAGACCTGCTTACAATCCCATTGACTCACAAATCAGGCCCCAGATGTAAGATTCCATATCTCATTTCTATCTTTTCTTTCTTTCTCTTTTTTTGGAGGCAATTGGGGTTAAGTGACTTGTCCAGGTCACATAGCTAGTAAGTGTCTAAGGCCAGACCCTATCTCATTTCTATCAAGTTAGACCCTACACCGATGTTTAATATCAATATGGAGGCAATTCTGATTTCTCAAAAACTGATACCTCTTTTGATCTTGTTCTGACCTTTGGGACCAAGAGGATTAAAATTTCTTCCTCTACCACATAACTAAAACAGGGGAAAAGCACAAAGAAGAGGGGTTCAGCTGCTTCTTTTTGGCCCCAGAAGGAGCGATTCTGAGATTAGAATCATTTAAACCAAAGCCATCATTTTTTTAGATGAGGAAACTGAGTTAAAAAGTACTGAGGTCCCCGTCCCTGCAGGTCTCATCCAGGCAGGGGTTGGAATAGCCGACCTCCGAGCTCCCCTTTAACTTCTGTGATTCTATAAGCCAGGCATCCAGTCTGATTCCTCATCGAGGCGTCTTCACAAAATTGAGTATGTCTTGGATGGTTAGTTGTCAGGGATGTAGCAGAAAGATTCTCATTTGTGTGTGGTTGTGTTTAGACACTTTCTGAAATTCCTTTCACCTCTGGGATTCTGTGATTTGGGGGCCCAAGCAGGGTCACACAGGCAGTCAGGCTGAGCGAGGACACAAGATCAGATCTGCTGGCTTCAGATCCACACCCCTTCCCACTCTACTGTGTATCTGACAATTTGCCTTGGCCTACTGGACTTAAAAGCATACACTCTGATCTAATCCTTTAGCACAGATGGGCTACTGGCTTATTCCAGAGTCAAGAGGTCACAGGAAATTGTAACTGGCTTAAAAACAAACCAAACCCAAATGCTGCAGATTGGTAAAAAGAAATTTGGGGATGGGGAGAACATCAGGCCTGAGAACTCACCTAAAACCTTGATGGACAAAACTCTTCTGAGGCTGAAAGCAGAAGAGAGAGCTTTGAAGATTGCAAACAAAATACATTTAGATCAGTGACCTGACATTGAGTTGGGGGTGGAGGAGCTGACAGTAGACCCTGACACTAATTACCAAATTAAATATCCGGGGGATTGGGGACCCACTAGGCTTCCTCACCAGCCCAGCCTAAGACCTGAACAACACATTAAGATAAGGCTTTAAAACTGGCCACATTTGACAACTGTTCCAATGAGTGAATGCCATATGCACGTCCATTATTAATGGGAACCCCCACCAGACTCCCTGAGCCAACACTATCTGAAAGACAAAAGTCACCCTCAGGAATCCTCCTTCTGCTAGAAAGCAGTGAAAGTCAGCACAGTGGGACCTCATTTACTAGCATAATAAATGAATAAATGAGTGGAAAAATGAGTAAATAAATAATGATCACCACCACAGTATCAGCTAGCAATGACTTGGTGCTTTAGAGTTTGCAAAACACTTCATAAATATTTCATTTTATTCTTACAACAACCCTGTGAGGCAGGATGCCATTATTATCCCCACTCCACAGATGGGGAAACTGAGGCAGACAGGGGTTAAATTATTTGCTTAGGATCACATAGCTGGTAAAGGACAGTGGACTTGTAGTCAGGAGATCTGAATTCAAATTCTGTCGGTGTGGCCACAGGTAAGTCATTGCCTCTTTTTTTTTTTTTTTTTTTTAATAAATCTGGTTTGAGTAACTTGCTCAAGGTAACATAGCCAGTTATTTCTTGGTGTGCTGCTGAGTGTCTGAGGCCAGGATTTGATCTCCAGGTCATCCTGACACTGGAGCCGGTGCTCTTTCTCACTGAGCCACCTGGCCGCCCCAAGTCATTGCCTCTTTTTAGCTTTAGTTTCCTGCTTTCCCTCCTCTAGCAGCAGAAACCCAGGCAAGCACCTCCTCAGCTTTTCCACCCGCAGGGAGGGGCTAGTGTCCCAGGACCTCCACCCGCCCTCAGAGGATCTCACACCTTGGAATCTCTCTCTCCAACTGGATTTGTCTTCAGACATCAATTTTAGGGCATGTTTCCATTTGTCCCAGGTGCGTTTTGAGCTTCTGTTTCTAGGGTGTCAAGCAGTAAGTTGTGCCTCTCACAGCTGACTTGGTCAGTCTTGGAGCTTCACAGAATCAGGAACTCATGGTGCTCAGTAGTTCCTGGGGGCACTGCCCAGGACTGTGGTTGGTGCAGAACAACCACCCTCGCCACCAACAGGGGACTGACTTAGCTTCTGCCCATTCCATTGATGACTTTAGGAGGGGCTGAGGCCTTATCAAGGTTCTCTGGAGAAGACTAAGCTCCCATCTTTCCACCCTAATTACTTTACCTTTATTTATCAATTTTTTTGCTTATTAGAGGGGGGAAGGCAGGGTAGTTGGGGTTAAGTGACTTGCCCAAGGCCACATGGCTAGTTTTTGTGTTATGTGATTTGAACTCAGGTCCTCGTGACTCCAGGGCCACCTAGTGCAGGACTGTACCACCTAGCTGCCCCTTTACCTTTATTTTTGTGTCCTTACTGTACTTACTACCTTCCCCACCCCAGAAAGCAGGGACAGGAGCTTTTGGAGCCACAAAGTCAAACACAGTGCCTAGCACAGAGTTGGTACTTGAGAAATGCTTGTTGATGGAATAACTGATTGGAAGACTAAAAGGCGTAGAGCTTCAGGTGTCTGGACAATCCATTTGGACAATTCTGTATCCTCTGATGCCAGTGACAATGATGTGCTGGTCTGTTATTTTCCTACCCCAACTAGACGTAAAACTTGCTGGAGAAAAACCCAGAAAGAAATGTCTTGGAGCTGTGGTTTCTAACCCTGTGCTCAGAACCTCCGACATTCGTGGGCTGAATTTTCAGTTTCAGTGTGAGACCTCAGGGGTGGGGCAGCCAGCTTAGGAACAAAATTGTTTAGATCTTGTGGACTGGAATATGGCCTGGGTATTTCAGACCAAAATACTGGTCCTGAATATCTGTGAAGGATACATTGCTTTGTGACCATCAGCTCGTTTATGGCAAGGACAGTTCCACTTTTGTCTCTGTATCCCCTGAACCTAGCCCCATGCTCAGCACACGTTGAATACAATTGGATTGATTTTTGGAGAGAGCATGGTGCTTTAGAAGGAAGGGTTCAGGAGGCTGATTTAAGGCTTGTTCTTGCCTTTTTTTTTTGAGGGCAATTGGGGTTAAGTGACTTGCCCAAGGTCACATGGCTATTTTTTTGTGTTAAGTGTCTGAGGCCTGATTCAAACCCAGGTCCTCCTGACTCCAGGGCCGGTGCTTTATTCACTGCGCCACCTAGCTGTCCCTTAAGGCTTGTTTTTAACATTTCAGCCACCAACATTTTGCCATCACTTTTCAATTCAGTACAATTCTAGAAGCACTTATTAAGCACCTGCTGTATATAGAGTACTGTGCCAAGCATGATGAGCGTCAAGACAATCATAGGGGTCATTATAATGTATTTGCATTTCTATAACACTGTAAGATTCTCTAACCACTTGACCCCCAAGCACCAGGGTATGCTGTGAGTAGGGCAAGAATTATCCCTGCATTTTACAATGGCCCAGAGAACAAAGTCCCACAGTATGGGGCAGGGTAGAGCTTTAAAATCTGGGCCTCTGACTCCCAATTCTGGCCCTTCTCCATTTGCTGTGCTCATTATCTCGTGTTTCTAGCCATAATACTTGCACAGCTCTGGGATCCCAAAGGATGGAGAAACAGGAATGTTTGGGGACCCAGGCTCCTGAGACAAAGGAACTCCACGCCAGCCAAGGGCTGCCTATCAGCTCCTGGAAGAACGAAAGTCACAGAAGCTAGGGGCTAGCTTTTGGGTAACTTCTGGCCCCCTCTGAACACATCCAGGGGGTATTTTCAGGTTTTGAAAGGGGTTAAGGTGACTGCCCTCTTTGCAAGTGAGGAAATGAGATCTCAGAAAATGTTGGAGGACTCTTTCCTCTGAAAAGAGAGTTTATGAAAGGTAAAACAGGAGCTGTCAGCACTAGATAAGGGGCTAACATCCGAATAAGATCCTATCCGTCCTTCCCTCTGCACCAGCTCTGTGCTATGCCTATCAAAGGGCTGAGGGCTCAGCGCCTCGGCAATCTGCCCCCACAAACGCTCTCAGAAATCGAAAAGCTATTCAAAGTAACAAGATGCTTTAGAGTCGTCTGTTTGCTTGGCATTCTGCTTTTTCAGTTAGACATTTGCTGGGAAAGAGGGGAAAAAATTACCTTTGCGATAACTTCTATTCCGATGTCATAAGGTGCTAAAGTAAACAATGAAAAAAGTTAGATTTCAAGAGTGTGTCTGCTTCATCCCTTTCTCTCCTTTCTCCACCCCCAGCACATAGCCACATGTACAGCACTGGCTAAAGCATTTGGAAAACCTATGGTTTAAATTAATGAAGCATCTGTGATTTTGTGGAAAATATATCAGACGTGATTTCAAGTTTGACACAAGCTGGGACATACACTGTGCACATCAGTATGTTAATATCCTCTTCCTACAGGAGGAGGTGTGATGGGGAAGGCAATTGGTAAGCCTCCAAGTGCTCTGATTGACCATATTCTTGGTTATAGTGGAGCAGTCCTGGTCAAGGAATTCTGGAAGATGACACTTGGCAGAGACCTGTAAATCTTCCAGTCCCTCCCTCCCTCCCTCCCTCTCTCCCTCCTTCCCTCCCTCCCTCCTTTCCTTTCTTCCTTCCTTCCTTCCTTCCTTCCTTCCTTCCTTCCTTCCTTCCTTCCTTCCTTCCTTCCTTCCTTCCTTCCTTCCTTCCTTCCGTCCTTCCTTCCTCTTTTTCCCTTCTGCTTCTCTCTGTCTCTGTTTCTTTCTCTCTCCCCCTCTCTCCTTTTCTCTTAACAGGGTTACTAAACTGGTAGATCAGGAGAAAGATTGCTTTTATTTATAGTTTAACTAGATCTTCCATTCCTGTGAACAAGATGGAGACTCCAAGATGGTCCAGTTGACTGGCCAGACCCTAAGAGGAGTCCTTCATGGAAGAGTGTCAGCTTGGAGGGATATCTGTAGCAGTGTTTGCCCCCAGGGATCAGCATTAGGTCCTGTGCTTTTTACCACTTTGATGGCTGATTTGGATGGAAGCACAGGTGATGTGCTCGTCAAGTTAGAAGAAACAAATTTCTTTGTAGACTCTAATTAGAAGGGGGATTCCTGATGATGATGATAGTAATAGCATTTAAGGCTTTAAGGTTTTCAAAGGTGTGAGTATTGTGTGTGTGAATGTGTGTGTGAATATGTGAGTATGTGTGTGTGAGTATGTGTGTGTGAATGTGTGTGTGTGAATATGTGTGTGTGAATGTGTGTGTGTGTGTATGTGTGTGTGTGTATTCTCATTTGATCCTCACAACAATCCTGGGAGGTAGGTGCTATTATTATCCTTATTTTACAGGTGAGGAAACTGAGACTGAGAAAGATAAAGTGACTTTCCCAGGGTCACACAGCTCACTAAATGTCTGAGGCAGGATTTGAACCTTCATCTTCCTGGCTTTTAGTCCAGCTCTGCATACAGTACATCAGCCAGAGATGTGAGGTTCTCTAGATGCTTGCATCTACCTACAATAGTAATGACTGGTTGAATTCTAAAGTTTGCAAAGCACTTTCAGACACAAGGTCCTAGAATCGAAGCATGAGACCTGGAAGGGACTTCAGAGGCTGTGTCGTCCAATGCCATCATTTTGCTAACAACCAAGCTGAAGCCCAGGAAGGTGAGTAAGTTTCTGAGGTTCACATAGAGAATAAATCAGGATTTTAATCCAGGCTCTCTGTCTCCAGAGGTCACAAATTCCTGTACCACAATGTCTCATCATCTTATTTAAGTCCCCAGATATCCTGTAAGGAGGATGCTAGAGGTATTATTATTATTCTTATTTGACAAGATAAGGAAACTGAGCCTAGGAGAAGTCATGACTATCTTACAGTCACACACAAGTTTCAGAAGCATAATAGATTTCAGGTTCTCCTGATGCTAAGTCTGTCACACTTGTCAGGACACTGTAACAAATGTAGAACTTTCTCACTGAGATCTTTGACCATTCAGGAGATCAGACTAACCATCCACATGTGATAAAACAAGTGGATCATGGGTGGCCTTTTTCCAGATTAGGACATGCACTTGGTCTGATGATCTATTCAGTTACTCTGTCAGCACGTGTAAGACAGACACTGCAGATGGTTGGGAACTGACCCCAGAATTAAACAGAAGGAAGACAATGTACTTTTCATGATCCCAAGATGTTCCCTGACAAAACAAAACATTTTTTTAATACTAGAATTCTTCCAATATTGTTTATGGTCACAAATCATGGAACATAAAAACTCCAAACTCGTGGGGTGACCCGAAGAGCAAAGGAAAGACAAACAGTGAGTGTGAATAGACCATAGTGTATTAACAGTGATGACTTATGCCAACATGGGCGGTATTAAGAACACTTGGAAATGTATGATTGCAAAAGGAGGTGAGGCCAGTTAGGGAGAAGGAGCAAAATCTGGTCAGCCCAAGTATTGAACTGATAGCCATGGTCAGAAATTAGATGGAAGATGTATGGGAGAACACTACCAAGAATAACATGGGATGGGAAGACTTGCCCCATAGGAAGGAGTATTCCCATCAAAGAGATGGTAAGTTCATCAAAATATTGATGCGATTGCTTGTTCCTGAACCAGGGGGCTTAGTGAGCCTTGAACTTTCAGGTTCTGGGTTTATGGCTCCCTTGGCATGTGACCATGGGCAAACCCACCTTATCTCTGTGAGCATCAGTCAAGACAGAGACAACAATGCTTCATCACACATAACCTGGGCCTCTCATGGGGAAGGCAGCGTGCTTTCAAATCTCAGAGCATGATAGCAATGTGAATTAGTGTTGTTGTTCTGACATTTGATTTCCTGAGACCCCTCCCAACTCCTGCACTCAGCGGTCCCTTCAGACTCTATAATTCTTTGTTCCCTGTAAAAGACTGACTGATTACTCGAGTGATGTGGGAATGGCTAAAAGGCAGTAGGAATTGCAAAACAGCAACACCAAAGACACACCAACACAATGCTATATCCCTTCTCCCGCTTACCTAAGAAGAAATCTTTCCACAGAAAGCTCTGAGTCCCATCAGAAATACCTGAGGCGGGAAAGCTTACAAACCAGTGACTTCATCCAGTTGAGGCAGCCTATGCCCTCGCTCAGACAGAACACAGGGACCTAATTCCCTGGGTCTGTTATCTCCCTCCACACACACAGAACGGCCTGTGACTTCAAAGAAGATACCAGAAGCACAGAGGGAGCTATAAGCCCTCTTTCAGGCTAAGTTTCTTACAGAAGGCATAGGGAGAAAAATTAATCTTCCTATCTTGATTTCCTTCTTTCCACCCCCACCCAACATATCTACAAAAAGAAGGACATCAAAGTTGATTGGATAGGGAGCAAAAGAGACAGAAACCAGGTTGTGAGAGGCATTGGGAAAGAGCATTAGTGCATACCTTCCTTCCCTCCCCTCAGAAAGAAAAAAAAGGGAGGGTGGGCTGAACCACAGAGGTACTGCCCAGAGTAGGTGAGGCAGCATGGCATACGGCCACTTGGATCTCCCATACATTCACCAACTTTTACTCACATTTGTCAGGGCAGGGGGAAGTAGAGTCCTCAGACGCCTTCTGGAATGGGATTGTGGCCTCATAATTATGAGATTCTTCACATTCGTGACTAAGAAGCAGTGGGGAGGAAGGGCAGAAGTTACTTTTTTTTTGTAAGGTTCAAAATTGGTTTTGGAGAATTTCTGGATATCTGTCCTCGCAATGGCTCTCTGAGGTACCCCCTGTGGGGGAATACCTATTTTACATATGAAGAAATGGAAGCCAAGAGAGTTCAGTATTTCTTTGTGTTTTAAGTCTGTTTATTTTGTGTTCTGAGGACATCTAGACTTTTTCGTCCTCATTTTTGACGAGAAAATGTTCATCTTTCTATAGATTATTAACATTATTATTACAATAGACAATTATTATTATAATAGATGTCATTGTCATCTTATTCAATGACGTTCAGATTGAAACGGTCCTGGGATAAGTATCTTTGCTCTCATGATTCTTTTACATTGAATTACATAGACTATTGCATAGCTGAATAAGAACATTTGCTTTTTGAAGTTGAATAAAAGTATTAGGTTTTAATTTCATCGCACAGGCTCACCCAAAGCATTTTTGGCATAGCTCCAATAGCAGACTGGATGAGAGAAAACATGGATCTCCAATAGGTACTATGTAATTTTGATTTTTTTTCAGTTACGTCTCTATTTTTAAAGCTTTTCATTCTAAGCAGTTTGGTGATGGCCATTCGATATGACAGCATCTATTATAAATGTTTTTTAGTTTTTATGGATCATTGTTATGCCTAGGAAATTGTAGGTAACAGTTCTAAGATAATGCTTGTTTCCAGCATCGTTTGTGAGTTGAGTTCTTTAGGCTACACATAGCCTGTTTATTAGATGGAATGTATTTAGGTGCTCTGTGGATAAAGCATCCAGCCTGGAATCAGGAAGAGCTGAATCTGAGTTTGGCCTCAGACGTGTAATAGTTGTATGACCCTAGGAAAATTATTTAATCCAGTTTGCCTCAGTTTCCTCATCTGTAAAGTGAACTGGAGAAGGAAATGGCAAACACTCCAGTATTTTTGCCAAGAAAACCCCAAATGGGTCATGAGGAGTCGTATGTGACTGAAAAACAAGTCTCCACAAGCCCTGAAGTCTGCGTCTCACAGAGGAATGAATGGGAAATAATGATGACAATAACTTCAAAGGTTGCATTGGTTTGCTTTATCTGTTAGCTCATAAAAGGCAGTGTGCATCTCATGTATATTGTAGCCACGAAATCAGTGATTGCTAGGTAATTAGTACCCCACAGTGACATGGAACAGTTTCTCTGATCTCTTACCTCATCTGCATTGAGTAAAAAGTATGGGCTCCACCCTTCCTTAATTTCTTATGGTGATGACTAGATCCTGGATGGCCATCATACACCCTTCCATCTCCATGAAAAAACTGACAAGATCACTCAGACATTTATTTTTACACTTACTTGTTGATATATTATTTGACGAGTTATGAACCACAAAAGAATGCTGCTGCCCTCAACAGAAATGAGGAAGGTAGGGAGAAAGAAAGATTTGGGGGAATAGATATGAGTTAAGTTTAGGACATATTGAAATGGAGATGCCTGTGAATCTTCCAGGTAGATATGTCAAGCCAATGGTTAGGGATGTGGGACTTAAGAATGAGATGAAGTCTGGTCATATAGATGTGACAGTCATCTGTATGCAGATAATCAAGCCTGTGGAAGATGGAGAGGAGAGGAGAGGAGAGAGAGTGAGACAGAGAGAGAGAGAGACAGAGAGAGAGAGAGAGAGAGAGA
>NW_027185852.1:19468912-19480140 GCF_028583685.1 Petaurus breviceps papuanus | reverse complement strand
AGAGAGAGAGAGACAGAGAGAGAGAGAGACAGAGAGACAGACAGAGACAGAGAGGGAGACAGAGAAACAGAGACAGAGAGAGAGAGACAGAGAGACAGACAGAGAGAGAGACAGAGAGAGACAGAGAGAGAGACAGAGACAGAGGGAGACAGAGACAGAGGGAGACAGAGAAACAGAGAGAGGAGGGGAAGAGGGGGATAGAGGAAAAAGAGAGCATAAACTTGCCTTTGCACCTCTTTAAAAAAATTCCTTGTATTCTTTGTATTCTCTGATACGCTTATTATAGGACGTTGTATATTGCATGTACCTGTATCTTATTCTGTGCTAGATTATGAGTTCTATGAGGTCAAGGGTGTGACTTAGTCTAAACTGTGGCCTCTCTGGTATCTAATGGAGTACTGTGTATGCAGTAGATGTGAAATAATTGTTGAAGAAGCACAATGTGCTCCTTGCATTGTACCGATTCTGCCTGATAAGGAGGCTGGGGATGGTGGTGGAAGAGATGCCCCCTTCCTTTTGCCTTTAGTCAAACAGCTCATAAGTCCTGGTGACAGCAAAGTTAATGAAATTAAAGGCACCATTGCTGGCTGCAGTACTTCTGTTGGCTCAGGGATTTTCTATTATGGGACAAGTGTGTAACTGTTTTTAGCCACACCAACAACCAAATAACTCAATCCAACAAGAAGCATTTATTAAGAGTTGAATATGTGCCAGGCCCTGTGGTGGTGGTGGGTAAATAAATCCTGAAACAGTCCCTGCCCTCAAGGAGCTCCCAATTTAACAGCGTGCAAATGACAACAAACAGGGCACGGTGGAGTGAAAGGGAAGGCAGCAACATCAAGGGAGACCCAGAAAGGCTTCTTGCTGTAGGTGGGATTTTAGTTGATACCAGAAGGAAGCCAATTATCCATACAAACCACATGCAGGGGTCAATGGAGACAATTCAGGAGGAAAGGCATGGAGAAATTAGCGTGGAGGAAACCAGAAGGCTTATAGACAATCCACCATCTATGGACCTTGTGAAACAGAGAGCAAAAATAGAAAAAGAAATGAAGAGTTGCAATGTGTATCTGCTGAGCAATTATTAAGGGATCAGAATGAACCTGTGGCATTACTCAAATTAATTGTAGTCACATCAGTTTAAGCTGCTAAAGCTTTCTGTTTCCAGAGTTTACAGAGGAAGCACAAAATACAGTCTATGTGAAAATATGAGCTTTCTTTGAAGGAACTGGGTATGCTTAACAGGAAGAGATTTAGTGGGGGAGGGGGAGGGAATCATAGTGTCTGTGTCTTAGAACTAGAAAGGACCATGCAGGTCCTCCAGTCCCACCTCTGCATTTTATACAACAGGAGCTGAATCCCAGAGAAGTTACATCACTTCCCCCAGGTTATACAGACAGTAATTGGCAAAGCCAGAATTCATATTCAGGGTTCTGGTCTCTTCCTGTTCCCTAAGGCAACTCAAACCTGGACCTGGGAGTCTGAGGCTCCTGGGTGCACCTATTTTAAAAATGTCTTTATTGATGAATGAATGAATGAACCAATGAATGCATATGTGAATCAAGTACTTTTCTAAATACAGAAGGATTAAAAAACATAGAAATCATATGCTCTCAAGACACTCACATTTTTTCAGAGGAGCCAATGGATATATACCTCAGAATTAGAATTGGAAAGAGAATTAGGGTTAGATGTATGCATATGTGTGTGTGTGTGTGTGTGTGTGTGTGTATAGAAAAAATAAAAATAGATACAAAGTGGTATGGGAAGACAGGGCACTAGTAGTTGGGGGTTCATGTCATACCTGAACTAAATTTTGGAAAAAAATACAATCAGCAGCTAAGGGACTCTGTGAGATAGAGGCTGGAATTCCTGGTATGAAGATTGGACTATGTAAAGAAACCAAGATGGGAAATGGAGTGTGATGTGTGAAGGGTAGCAAGAAGGCCAGTCTGGGAGGAAGAATAATGTAGAGCAAGTATGGAAAGGAGGTCAACCATAGGTTGTTTAACGCAGTTGGGGTTCTGACTTGCCCAGAGTCACACAGCTAGTAAATTTCTGAGGCCAAATTTGAACTCAGGTCCTATTGGCTTCAGGTCTGGTGCTCTATGAGCTATGCCACCTAACTGCCCCAGATTGTTTGATTTTAAAACAGAACAGTTATTTGTGTTCTATTAGCAGTAGGGAGCCACTGAAGTTTGTTCACCATGAGAAGAATGTGGTCAGACCTGTGCTCGAGGATGAGCAGGGCAGAAAGACTTGAGGAACGAAAACTAACTAAAAGTTCCCCAAAATAGTCCAGGCGGGAGAGAATGAGGGCTGTGTGAGGAGTGAGAAAAGAGAAGGTCTCAGAAGCATCACGACAGTAGAAACTGCCAGATTCTCCATGTGGGGCGAGGGAGAGTTTGCTAACTACCTTCTCAGAGCTGGCTTGTGACAGTTTCAGTGATTTGTTTTGAAATGCAGCCATTTGGAAAAGAAAGCATGTCTAAAAAAGGTACCAGGACACTCTGATCTCTTCTAGAAAAAAGGACAATAACAAAGGACAATTCCAGTGGAAGAGGCCCCACAGCGGTTCTTGGAAAAGTAAGATCAAAGCTCTTAATTTTCAAATATTCAGACATTTTAGGTCTTTCCAAAATATACCAGAAATCACTGTTAATCTATAGAATTTTAAAGTTTTTTCTGATTGATAATTTTTCTCCTCTTTCTGTGGAGTTAATTTAGGTTTTGAGGTTGTTACTCAAAAACAATTGCGGAGTCTCATTTCTGATCTTAGATCAAATGTCAACGACACCCATTGGCTTGTCTGGGTGATTTGGAGTCATGGGAAGAGCATTTCATCATTACCACCACCACCACTCAATTTAATCCAACAAGCAGTTTATTAAAGACCTTCTATGTGTAAGGCATTGAACTGTCTTTGGGGCATCCAGTTGGAGATGTGCAATGGGCAGTTGGCTGGTGATGTAGTACCAGACCCTAGGTTAGAGACCAGGGCTGGATGTGTAGATCTGAGGAATCATCTGGGTAGAAATGACAAGGGAACCCATGGGAAAACAAGTAGAGGTAAGGAATGTAGGTTTCTCCTAGAACTGTGGTTGGGAAAAGGAGGGGAGCTATAGGCCAGCAGGTTGGGGAAATTTTTTTTGGGGGGGCAATCAAGGTTAAGTGACTTGTTCAGGGTCATACAACTAGTAAGTGTCTGAGGTCAGATTTTAACTCAGGTCCTCCTGACTCTAGGGTCGGCGTTCTATTCACTGTGCTGCCAAGCTGCCCTGGTAAACCTCTTAAAGTGATATTTAAACTTTTAGTTGGCAGCCAGGTATGTGGAAAGAGCACTGAACCGAGATTGGAATTGAAACCTGGCGGTCGAGTCCCAGGATCTGAGTTCAAAACCTTCCAAAACTTCTGCCACTTACCCACTGGATTTCCTAGGGCAAAACCACATAACCTTCTCAGTCTTTAGTTTTCTCTTCAGCAAAATGAGAGGGTCAGTCTACTTTCCCTCCAATGTCCCTCTCAGCTCTGAATCTGTGATGCTGCAAAAGCTGTGTTTATTTTAAATGACCAGTCACACAAATAAACTCTCACCAGCCTAAATCGTTAGATGTTAGAAGAGCCCCTGGTCTCATCTGTACACAGAGCCTCCCCTGTCCTGATCAGCCTCTGGTCTTGGAAATCTCAGTGACAATTCCTCCCACCAGAAGCTGTCAGAAGGAGGGCTAGTGACAGGGCTGAGTGGTGGAGGTGCTCAGTTAGGGTCTTCTGAATGAGTGGGAGAGGGATGTCACACTGGCACGTGCATAAAGACCAGCTTTGCCTACTTCTCAATCCCAGGTTTCTATGCTTAGACTTGAAATTGTTGCTGCCATTTGCTGCTGTTTGATAAACAAGACCTTTCTTCCTTGTGTTTTTGTTAGAAGTTAAAAAAAGATGTGAGTCAAAAACAGCTTCCTTCTTGCTTCTCTCTGCTCCCTGCCACTTAATCATGGGGTGGGGGGGGGGAGTCCCCTGGGAAGCCAGTGAATAAAGCATCAGCTAACCCTGCCTATGTGCAAAGACCAAGCACTGAGCTTGCCCTGTGGTCCAGCTTTCTTTGTTTCCATTAAAAAGGGATGGTTTATTTAAGGAGGACACAGCCCTGCTATGCCAATAAAAGATAGGAAAGATGGAAAATGAACTTCGGAGAGTCATTTCATTGTCCAAGGCTGGTGAGGCATTATCATGTTCATATAGTTACAGAACAAAGTTAGGGCTGCATGAAACTTTAGTCTCATCTTCTTTTTACAAAGGAGGAAACTGAGGCCCACAGAGGGAATTAACTGGTCCAATGTTAAACAGATAGTAAGAGCAGTCAGGACCAGAACTCAGGGCTACTTGCCCAGCTGTCAAAAACAATGAATTTGGCATGTATATGATTCCCAAGTGAATGATAAGAGCAGTATATCTAGGTGAAAGAAAACAAATTATTCTCAGGTATCTTCATGATGGCCTTCAAACACTTTAAAGGTAACATGGAAGAGGAACTCTGGAATTCCCAGCCGACTTTCAAAGATGCATGTCGTCTGAGGATCAGTTGAAGGAACTGGGCTTGTTGAAGCCAGGTTTGAGAAGCCAGGGTTTGGGGACAGGGTGCTCAGATATGGTGTCATTTAGTCATTTCAGTCGTGTCTGACTCTTTGTGACCCTGTTTGGGGTTTCCTTGAGAGAGATACCGGGTTGGTTTTGCCATTTCCTTCTCCAGCTTATTTTACAGATGAGGAA
This sequence comes from Petaurus breviceps papuanus, assembly GCF_028583685.1. Lineage (NCBI taxonomy): Eukaryota > Metazoa > Chordata > Mammalia > Diprotodontia > Petauridae > Petaurus > Petaurus breviceps. Next base: position 19,475,373 of record NW_027185852.1, on the reverse strand, counting down.
ACTGAGGCAAACAGGGTGAAGTGACTTGCCCAGGGTCACACAGCTAGCAAGTGTCTGGGGCTGGATTTGAACTCAGGAAGATGAGTCTTTCTGACTCCACGGTGCTACAGGGCTACCCAGTTCAAATATAGCCATATTCAAATATTCGAAGGACTGCGTTTTGAAAGGAAAAGACATTCTTTGTCCATATATATGTATATATGTGTGTATGTATACATATATATATGTATAAAGAATCACAGAGTCTGAATGTAGATCAAAGCATAGTTTGCTCTCTTTTTTCTCTTTTGTTTCTTCTTTCTCATGGCTCATTCCATTGGTTATAATTTGTCTTTGCAACATGACTAATGTGAAAATATATTAAATGTGAATGTGTATGTAGAGCCTGTATCAGATCATATGCCATCTTGGGGAGGGAAAGGAGAGGGAGGGGAAGGAGGGGGAGAAAAATTGGAGCTTAAAATCTTGTGGAACTGAATGTTGTAAATTAAAAATGAATAAATAAAATTTTAAAAATCACACACACACATAACTACCTCAAATGGTCAAAAAAGGGTGTTTGGGGTGGGGGGAATGCAAAAATGAACACAATATGGTTTCTGAGGAGATGGAAATGTAACCAAATCAGTATATTCCAAGACAAAAAGTGTCTAAGTACCAGACAAAGGGAATGAACAGAGTACCTTGGAAACAGACAGGGGAGTTTGATTCTAAGGGGGTGATAGTGGGAGAAGGCTTTGTGACAAAAAACAGCTTTTGAGCTCAGTCTTAGAAGAGAATAACTTTCTTCCAGAAGAAGGGGCTCTGAGGACAGTGGGGGCCCACACCTTTGAAACAAGCATTTAATACTGATGGTTCTGATGAAGGTGATAACAGCAAAAATGGATGATTCTAACGTGCTTCATGAACGGTGAAGAGTGGGGAATGAATAATATTGATGATAATAGCTATCATTTACACAGCACCTACTATGTGCCAGGCTTTATAAATATTATCTCATTTGATCCTCACAGACAATCCTGGGAGTGAAATACTATTATTATTCCTATTTTACAGTTGAGGAAACTGAGGCAAACAGAGGTTGAAGAGCTTGCCCAAGGTCACACAACTAGAAAGTGTCTAAGGCTAGATTTGAACTCAGGTCTTCCTGACTTCAGGCTCAGTGCTCTATCCACTGAGCTGCCTCCCTGCTCCCTAAGTCCCCACCTGGGCAGCCGAGCATCTCAAAAGCAGCATGTCTACAACAAACCTCTTTCCTCCCCTCCCTAAGCCATTTCCTTCCTTTGATCCACCATTTTGTCAGGGTGATATCCTTTCATTCACCAAGACTCCAGATTCCAGAGCTCTCTACCCTTTTGCTCATCCCCATATTCATTTAGTTACTGTGTTGTGTCAACCCTGCCCCACAACACCTCTGTGCCATCTCTCCACTCCCTTGGACACCGCCTCTCACTTGGACGTCTGATGTCACTTCTTAATCACACCCTTGGCTTCTCCTTTCTCTCCTCTGGAAACCAGTCTCTGTACAGTGACAAAAAATAATCTTCCTGAACATATCACTCCCTGGTCGAAAACACTTCAGTGGCTCCCTCTTGCCTCTAGAATAACAAAATAGAGCTCAGCTTGGTATTTCCCATCACAAAAGTCCTTCCCAACATGGTGGCCAATTGCCTTTTTCAGATTTTTTTTTACATATTACTCCCATTTGGGCACAACAAGCCAAGATGGACCTACTTGTTATCTCCCCAACTCACTATTCTTCTCACTGACCTCTGGCCCCATGCCTGAAATGCATTTCCTCTCATTCTCTGCCCTTTGGAATTCCTACATTCCACAAGGCTCAGCTCAGATGTTACTTCTTAGGAGAAACCTTTCCTTGTCCCATTTGATGACAGCTTCAGTGACCAAGAAACTGACAGAACTTTCAAGACCATTTGATCCAATTCTTATTTTACAGATAAGGAAACTCAGGTCCAGGGACATTAAAGGACTTACTCAAAGTCACATATGTGGTATCAAAGTTGGAATTTGAACCCATGTCCAGTGCAGCTAGGTGGTGCCATAGTGCATAGGTCTGGAGTCAGGAAGACTAATCTTCCTGAATTTAAATCTAGTACACTAGCTGTATGACCCTGGGTAAATCACTTAATATTGTTGGCCTCAGTTTCCTCTTCTGTAAAATGAGCTGGAGAAGGAAATGTCAAACCACTCCAGTATCTTTGGCAAAAGAACCCCAAATGGGGGTCATGAAGATTTAAGTATGACTGAAATGACTGAATAACAACCCATTGACTTCAGAGTCAAGATGCTTTCACTCACAATAAATGTCATTAGTGCTCTTTTTCTCTGCAAATCATCATTTGTGTACTTAGCTCTGTGCATGGAATATCATGTAACCAGTAGAGTGTAAATTTTAGGTGAGGGAACAGTTTTCCTTTTATCTGGGCCCTCCTGGGGTCTTGTACATAAGAGACACTGAATAAATGTTCTTGGATTGAGTCTCTAATTCTCTCCTTTCTTCCTTACCTCTCAGGCCTAACCAGTTCCCATGCTCTCTCACCTCCTGGTTATACAACATGGCTCCCATGTGGCCCTTCCTCTCTGTCCTCATCACCATCATCCAACAAAGGCCAGCATTGGTACTCCCCTGGATTATTAATGGACCCTTCAGCAGGTCTTCCCATCTCTTCTCAATCCCCCTCCAATCTCTTTTATGTCCAATCTTTCTTTATCCAGATGAGACATCCAATTGTGCCAATCACTACAAACACTTTTTGTGGTTCCCTGTTACTTACTGAGTCAAGTTCACACTTCCTTGCCCAGCATCCAATGTGTTCTCCAATTTAGAAACATTGCAACTTTCTAAGTTGATCTCATATTACATCCATCCCTGTTGCCTCTGCCCTAGTCAAGTTGGATTATGTTCAGTCTTTGCAATGAGCCACTTTCTCCTGCTCCTCCCCTCCCCTCCCCTTCCCTCCCTTTCCCCTTCCCCTTCCCCTTTCCTTCTTTGCCTATTGATGTGCCTCCCCCCTTTCCACACCCTGCCCCATCCTTTCATTCAATTGCCAACCTTTCCAGGAAGTCTTCATGTAGTCACAGAATTTCAGAGCTAAAAGGGACCTCAGTAGCCATTCAGTCTAAACCATAACTGGACAGGAACCTGTCTACAATAGATTCCTCAAGCTTTTACATGAAAATTGCCAGAAGGTGAACTCCCTCCAGGATAGCTCTAATGGCCCGTCATTATGTAGCTAGTAAACGCTGATTATGGGTCAGCTGTGGGCTAGACTCTACACTAGGAAGGGGTGAGTTTCAATTATTTTCTCCGAACCATTTTTTTTGGTAGTTTGCTCTCTCTCCTGGGCCATGCATTATCATCAATAGCATCTTAAAATCTGATATTTATGGGATGCTTTAAAGTTTACATACATTATCTCATTTGACTCTATATCAATCCCAACCTACTACATGGGGATCCATTTTACAGATGAGCAAAGTTGACCAGGGAGGTCATGACTTGTCCAGAATGACAGAACCAGTGAATGTCAGCGGTGGAATTTAAATCTGGGTACAGTACCCCAACTCTGGTCCTCTGCACTATTTAATTAGCTTCAGAGAGCACATACCAGAACAGTAAAGGTTTTGGTGCCCAGGCCAAGGGAGCAAGAATGAGAAGAAGCAGTGTCACCCACCTGAGAAGACACAGGTTCAGACATATATTAAACTGTATCTAATGAAATTTATGAGCAAAATGACTTACCTCTGGCCATTAGGTGAAATGGCAGGGCGACATGTGGAATAAGCTTTCCATGATTCAATGGAGAGAGTGGACTTAACTCATGTTGTGGTGGCTAGAGCTCTGTGCCCGGATTTAAGAAGACCTGTGTTCAAGATCTGTCTCAGATACTTCCTTACTGTGTGACCCTGGACAAGTTATTTAACCTTTATCTACCTCAGTTTCCTCAACTGTAAAATGGGGGATGATATCAGCACTTACCTTGCAGGGTAGTTGTGAAGATCCAATGAGGCAAAACCTGAGAAATGCTTACGGCAGGGCCTGGGATATCCCAAATGGTTAATAAATTATTCCCTTCTCTTGCAATAACTAACATCTCTTCATGAGAAAACATTTCCTGATCCACCTCGAAGTAAATGTTTGCCTTGAAATTACTTTGAGATGTTTGGTACACTTTGGTTCCCTCCCACAGACTCTAAGTTCTCAGAGGGCAAACATTTTCCTTTTTGTCTTTGTATTCCATGGCCTGGCAGAAAGCAGGCACTTGAAAAATCTCATTACAAATGATTCGGTGCCATTTTAATGACCACTCACCCAAGTCAGACTCAAGGGGGTGCCCTTCCCTTGTCCCCTGTGAACTGTAAGCTGCTTGAGAGCAGGGCCATGCTTTTTTGACTTTGTATTTTATTCCAAGTGCCCAGCTCAGTGTACCATGCACAGTAGGTACTTACTAAACGTTCATCAAATTGAACTGGTCACTTAGAAGCCAAAAGGTGCCATATTTTCCTTCCTAGCTCTCTCTAGGTGCTCAGTGCTTGCCTAACTTTAACTTGATTTATGACAACGGCAGTTGATGTTTGAATTTACTGAACCCAACTGTATAATAAATAGGAGGCCCAGGAGGTTAATTTTTATAGTTTAATGTCTATCCTGTAGCTGGATGGAGTTTACCTAATCTTTCATTTAAACAAAAGTAGCAATTTATCACTTCGAGGCTGGTGTTCCTTTCAAACCATTAGAGATAGTGCCAAGCTCCTCTAGCCCTTATTCCTGGCTCATGGGCTGCTTTCATGGCCCCAGTTTATGGGCTACCCAATTAAGAATCAGATACTTACTTTTCTGCAGTGAGGTAAATCTGTTCTGCAGCAGCTATAAGGAGGCAGAGAAGAAAGAAAGCTCAACATTTGTGTTGTTTTTAACTGAATGAGTCATATCGCGTTCCTTACCACGACGTGGCAGATTTCCACCGTGGTGGGAGAGCTACACCAAGGAGGTGGAAGCTAAGAGCAGAACCAATGTGCTAAAACTGTCAAGTCTGAGGCTAATTTCCCTCAGGGATTGGGAGGACCTGTGTGCCTCCCGGGTGTCTGTCTGGGATGTTGACCTGACCTCGGCAACAAGACATCAGCTTCCACCTGGCCACAGTGGCCACTTCTCCAGGGAATGCCACTCTGGCTTAGTATCTTTTATTTATTCTCCCCAAACCACCCGTAATCTTCCTTAGAGTGTGAAGGGGAAAAAATTCAGTGGAAACCAGATGGTCTGAAGACTTCCAAAAACGAACTTTCTAAAGTTTGTCTATACTCAGCGCTCACCTTGACAGGCCTGATTTCTGAGTTGGTTAACATGAATGAAATTAATCTCAGCCTGTTTGAATCTTACACAGATATGCAAAACATATTTATGTCCCAAATCTTCTATACAAAAGGGTTCTTTTTTCCTCTCCTCTCCTCTTCCCTCCTCCCCTTCCCTCTCCTCCTCTACCCTCTCCTCTCCTCTCCTCTTTTCCTTCCTTCCTTCCTTCCTTTCTTCCTTCCTTCCTTCCTTCCTTCCTTCCTTCCTTCCTTCCTTCCTTCCTTCCTTCCTTCCTTCCTTCCTTCCTTCCTTCCTTCCTTCCTTCCTTCCTTCCTTCCTTCCTTCCTTCCTTCCTTCCTTCCTTTTTTTCTTTTCATTTTTAAGATTTACCCTATGTGAATGCAATAAAGGCCTGTAATTTTGGCTGTGTAGGAAAGTCATGGTGTAAAAGCTCTTTCTACTACCATCAATGACTTTGAATGTATCCTCAATCTTACCCTCAGGCATATGTGGTTAAATAACCCCTTTAAGTGTCAGAAGTAGGATTTTTTTTAATTCAACTTTTTTCAGCTAACAAACATTAATTTTTCTCTTCCTCCCACCCCCCTTCCCCAAGTCTTCATCTCTACAAGTCCAGCTCTCTCTATGCTGGTCAGTACTGCCTCTATTAAAACATCTCATATCATCCTTCTGCAGAGGCCATGGTAATTTTTTTCTGCAACGTTCCATTTTTAGTGTACATACTGCTTGAGTAAGCACTTAGTAAGATTTTTTGAAATTTACAAAAACTACTAGGAGATAGCAGGCCGATGGAGAGAGGTTAGGAGAGTAAGGAAAGCCCGTGTTCAATGTCTATCCCCCACACGTAGAGAGCATGACCCTGGACATGCTAAAGCACAGATGTCCCCACGGCAGGTAGTGGCAGAGCTGTACATCGGCATGCTTAGAAGGAATTGTCTTGCTTTACACCAATGAACCCGCACATCTGAACAAAAAATATCAAAACTTCAACAATGAGGCCATCAGAGTTGTCAATGAAACCATTTAAAAACAGCCTCAGGCCTGTCAGTCTGCTCACGATTGGTGATCGGACCACGGTGTCTCCCCTCCCCCACCGACATGCATACACACATGCCCTGATTCTGCC
>NW_027185852.1:19465550-19468902 GCF_028583685.1 Petaurus breviceps papuanus | reverse complement strand
GGGCCGGTGCTCTATTCACTGTGCCACCTAGCTGCCCCCACACCCAACATTATTTTGCTGATATCATCACAATGATATCTCCTATACATCAGGGTCACTCTGAATTTCAGCATAGACATGAGTCTAACTTTTAAGTTGCCATTTCAGCAAATTTAGGTTGGGTTGAAAATTTGGGAGGGGGTCCAGGGAGAGAGCAAGAGAGGATGTAATCTGAGACGCTTGGACTTTCTACCAACTAGGAATGAAGTTATGTAGGTGGAGATAAAATATGTCCATTGGTGTCTCAAGCAAACCTCCTTTTCCCTCTGTCTTGTCAAAAACAACGAAAGCTTTGCTAATATCTATTTCTCAAACCATGAGGTCATGAAACATCCAGTTAATGAGAGGCAATAAGTGCTATAAAGAACACTGGATTTAGAGGAGGAGGAAGAGGACCTGTTTCAATCACAATTCTACTAATTACTTCCTGTGAGACCTGGAGGCAAAGAACTTTCTTTTAGCCTGTTTCTTTCTAAAATGGGGATGGGGGTAGGGAGAGTGGATTTAGATGACCTAAAACATCTGATACTTTTTTTTGGGGGGGGGACACCAAAAGAACTCCCTTTCCCCAAATAAGAAATGGCTAAAACAACATACCTTGAGAATCTAGGGCTAACTCATTGAGGTCCATGGATTCATAAATAGGCAGTGAAGGGGTTTTTTCCCCACCCTTTCTATGGTTTGGATCTTCTTGGCTTGTGGAACTGATCAAAGAAGGAATCTCAAATAATTCTTTGAAAGAGACACACATCCTTGTCTCAAAATACTTTTTGATAGAAGCCACTTTTGGCCCTAATCTTCTCTCACTAGGTAACAGAGGAATCTCAGCAGTATCTTTGAAAGAGGATAGTGTTATATCTGGTCTCCTGCCACTAAATGAACAAGGTATGTTAGAGGACACGTTGATGGAAGACACTGCTTGCTGCAGTCTTCTGTCATTGGCTGAAGAAGGAATCTCAGAAAACTCCTTGAGAGGGGTCAATGTTGTCCTTGGGTTTCCTTCAGTAGATGAAGAAGGAAACTCCTTGAGAGAAGTAAATGTTGTCTTTGGGTCCTTGTTACTGTATGAAAAAGGTATCTCAGAAGACTCTTTCATAGAGGTAAGTAATGCCCCTGGTCTTTTGTCAGTGGATGAAGGTATTTTAAAATATTCTTTGACCAAAGACACTGTTGACCCTGGTCTTCGATCACTGAATGACAAAGGAATCTTAGAAGTATCTTTGAAGGAGGTCAGGGTTGTCCCTGAACCCCTGTCATTGGGTACAGAAGGTATCATAGAAGAGTCTTGTAAAGAAGTGACTCTTGCTTCTGATCTTCTGTCAGTAGATGGACACGGACTCTCAGAAGACTCTTTGACAGAAATAAATGCTGTCCCTTGGCTCCTGTCATTGTCTAAAGAAGGAAGATCAGGAGAATCTTTGAAAGAGGTAAGTGTAGTCTCTGGTCTTCTGTCTGTGGATGTGGAAGGAATCTCAGTAGGTTCTTGGACAGGGGTAAGTGTCTCTGGCTTCTTGTCACTGGCTAAAGAAGGAAGCTCAGAAAACTCCTGGACAAGAGCTAGTGTGCCTAGTTGCCTGTCAGTGGATGAGGAAAGAATCTCAGAAAACTCTTGGACAGAAGAAAGACTTGCCCCTGGCTTCTTGTCATTGGATAAGCAAGGAATTTCAAAAGATTCTTTGACAGAACCCACTATTGGCCATGGTCTTCTGTCACTGGATAACAACAGTCTCTTCAAAGATTCTTTGATTGGAGCTAATGTTGCCCTTTGTCTTATTTCAATGAGTGAAGAAGGAATCTCAGCAGACTCTTTGGAAGGGGCTAGTGTTGTATCTTGTTTTATTTCAATGGATGAAGAAGGAATCTCAGCAGACTCTTTGACAGGGCTAAGTGTTGTCCCTGGATTCTTGTCATTGGCTGAAGAAGGAATCTTGAAAGACTCTTTGGAAAGGGTTATTGTTGACTCTTGTCTTATTTCAGCAAATGAGTGAGGAATCTCGGAATATTCTTTAACAGGGATAGGTACTGTCCCTGGACTCTTCTCACTGGCTGAGGATGGAATCTCATAAGACTCTCTGAAAGGAGCACATATTGTCCCTGAACTCCTGTCACTAGAAGAAGAAATTTTAGAAGTTTCTCTGACTGGTGTAAGTGTCATCCCTAGTCTCCTGTCAGTACATGAAGAAAGAATTTCACAAGACCTTTTGATGGGAGCAAATGTCCCTGGTCTCTTGTCACTGGATGAAAATGGTATCTCAGAAGACTCTTTGACAGAAACAATTGTTGACTCTGGTCTTCTGTCACTGGATGAAGAAATGATGTCAGAAGACTCTTCAAAAAGGACTAGTTTTGGCTCTAGACCCCTGTCACTCAATAATAAAGGGATATCTGAAGAGTCTTTAATAGTAGTGAGGTCTTTCCCTGGCTTCCTATTGGTGGATGAAGAAAGTATGTCAAAAAAGTTTTTAGCAGAAGTCACTGTTGGCCCTGGTCTTCTGTCACTGAATGACAAAGGAATCTTAGAAGTATCTTTGAAGGAAGTCAGGGTTGTCCCTTGCCCCCTGTCATTGGGTACAGAAGGTATCACAGAAAAATCTTGGAAAGAAGTGACTCTTGGTTCTGATCTTCTGTCAGTAGATGAAGAAGGACTCTCAGATGACTCTTTGACAGAAGTCAATGTTGTCCCTTGGCACCTGTCATTGTCTAAAGAAGGAAGATCAGAAGACACTTTGAAAGATTTAAGTGTAGTCTCTGGTCGTCTGTCTGTGGATGTGGAAGGAATCTCAGTAGGCTCTTGGACAGAGGTAAGTGTCTCTGGCTTCTTGTCACTGGCTAAAGAAGGAAGCTCAGAAAGCTCCTGGACAAGGGCTAGTGTGCCTAGTTGCCTGTCAATGGACGAGGAAAGAATCTCAGAAAACTCTTGGACAGAAGGAAGACTTGCCCCTGGCTTCCTGTCATTGGATAAACAAGGAATTTCAAAAGATTCTTTGACAGAACCCACTATTGGCCATGGTCTTCTGTCACTGGGTAACAACAGACTCTTCAAAGATTCTTTGATTGGGACAAGCACTTTCCTTGGGTTCTTGTCACTTGATGAATATGGAATCTCAGCAGACTCTTTGGAAAGAAATAATGTTGCCCCTTTTCTTATTTCAGGGGATGAGGGAGGAATCTCAGCAGATTCTTTGGAAAGGACTAGTGTTGACCCTTCTCTTATTTCAGGGGATGAGGGAGGAATCTCAGCAGATTCTTTGGAAAGGACTAGTGTTGACCCTTCTCTTATTTCAGGGGATGAGGGAAGAATCTCAGCAGATTC
>NW_027185852.1:19446090-19465540 GCF_028583685.1 Petaurus breviceps papuanus | reverse complement strand
CAGATTCTTTGGAAAGGACTAGTGTTGACCCTTCTCTTATTTCAGGGAATGAGGGAGGAATCTCAGAAGACTCTTTGACAGGGGTAGGTGTTGTCCCTGAGCTCTTCTCACTATCTGAGGATGGAATCTCATAAGACTCTTTGACAGGAGCTAGTCTTGTTCCTGGCTTCTTCTCATTGGTTGAAATAGGAATCCCAGAAGACCCTTTGAGAGGAGCACATATTGCCCCTGAGTTCTCATGACTGGAAGTGGAAGAAATTTTTGAGGTTTCTCTGACTGATGTAAGTATTATCCCTAGTCTCTTGTTTGTGCATGAAGAAGGAATTTCAGAAGATCCTTTGATAGGAGTAAATGTCCCTGGTCTCTTGTTTCTGGATAAAAATGGTATCTCAGAAGACTCTTTGACAGAAACAATTGTTGACTCTGGTCTTCTGTCACTGGATGAAGAAATGATGTCAGAAGACTCTTCAAAAGGGACTAGTGTTGGCTTTGGACCCCTGTCACTCAACAATAAAGTGACATCTGAAGAATCTTTGATAATAGTGAGGTCTTTCCCTGGCTTCCTATTGGTGGATGAAGAAGGTATCTCAAAAAAGTTTTTAGCAGAAGTCACTGTTGGCCCTGGTCTTCTGTCACTGAATGACAAAGGAATCTTAGAAGGATCTTTGGAAGAGGCTAGGGTTGTCCCTGGTTCCTCATCACTAGATGAAGTAGGTATTACAGAAGCATCTTTTAAAGAATCCACTGTTAGACCTGGACTCCTGTCTCCAGATGAAGGAATAACAGAAGTCTCTTTGAAAGGAATTAATATTGTTCCTGGTCTTCTTTTGGCTGATGGCAAAGGCATCTTGGAGGGCTCTTTGAAAGTGATAGGGGTTATTCCTGGACACTTGTCAACAGTTGAAGAAAGTGTGTTAGATGATTCATTGAAAGAAGCCACCGTTGGCCTTGATTCTTTGTAATTGAATGATGAAGGAATCTTAGAGGACTTTTTAAAAGTGTCCAGTGCTGTCCCTGGGATTCTATCGCTATATGAAGTAGAAATCTCAGAACAGTCTTTCACAGAGACAAATATTGATCTTGGACTCATGTCAGCAGATGAAGGAATCTCAGAGGTTTTTCTGACAGATGTACATGTTGGCCCTGGCTTTCTGTCATCTAGTGAAGAAAGAATCTTAGAAGATTCTTTGAAAGGGACAAATAAGGTTACTAAACCCATTTCACAAGAATAACGACTCTCATAAGATTCTGTGAAAGAGGTAAGTATTATCCTTTGACTTCTATCAGTGGTAGAAGAAGGAATCTCAGAAGACCCTTTTAAAGATTGAAGGATGCTACCTGGGTTCATGTCACCAGATAAAGGAATCATGGAAGACTCTTTGAAAGAGACTGACATTGGCTCTGGAATTCTGTCACTTGAGGATGGAGGAATCTCAAAACATTCTTCACTAGACACTATTGTTGGCTTGGGGCTTGTGATGAAGTCTGATAAAGATTGAAGTATGGTATCTGGACTCACATGACCAGTTAAAGAAATCTCAGGTGACTCTCTGAAGGGGATAAATGTTGGCCCTGTAATCCTGTCACTTGATGAAGAAAGAATCTCAAAAGATTCTTTAAAGGAAGCTATGCTTGGTCCTCGTATGTTACTGGATGATGGAAGAATCTCTGAAGACTGTTTGAAAGAAGCCACCCTTGGTCCTGGTGAATCACTGTTTAATGGATGAATCTCAGAAGACTTTTTGCAATATACTAGGGTTGGTTCTGAGCTCAAATGACTGCCTGACAAAGAAGGAATCTCAGAGGATTCTCTGAAAGAGGTCCATGTTGGCCCTGATCTTCTGTCACTCAATGACGAAGGAATCTCAGAATATTCTGTTAAAGAGTTCAATGTTGTCCCTGGGCTCATGCCATTGGATGAAGGTGTATTAAAGGACTCTTTGGAAAAGGAGAGTGTTGTCATTGGTTTCTTGTCACTGAATGAGTGGGGTAGCACATAGGACTCTTTTGCCCTTGGTCTCCTGTTCCTGTACATTGAAGGAATCTCAGAGGATTCTTTGAAAGAAGCAACTGTTGATTTTGAAATTCTCTCAACAGATAAGGAAGGAATCTCAGTGCACTCTTGGAAAGAGGTCAGTGTCATTCCTGGGCTTTTGTCATTGGAGCAAGACTGAATCTTAGAGGATTCTTTGAAAGAAACATATGTTGCTTTGTATCTCCTGTCATCAGACAAAAAAGGAAACTCAGATGGTTCTTTGAAAGGGTCCAATGTTGCCCAAGGGCTTCTGGCACTGGATGGAATTGGAAGCTCATAGTACCCTTTAGGAAAGTCAAGTGTTGTCCTTGATTTCATGTTCCTGTATGAAGAAAGAAGTTTAGAAAAGTATTTGAAAGAGCTAGGTACTCTTCTTGGTCCCCTGTTCTTAGACAAAGGAGGAGTCTCCAAAGATTCTTTGGAAGAGACTTGTATTGTCCATGGGATTTGATCACTGGATGAAGAAGGAAGTCCAGAGGATTCTTTGGAAGAAGCAACTGTTGTCACTGATTTTATATCTCTGGATAAAGAAATGATCTCTGAAGATTCTTTCAATGAGGCCAATGTCATCTTTTCACTTCTGTCACCAGATAAAATCTCAGAGGATTCTTTGGCAGAGTTCTGCATTTTCCATGATCCCTTGTCTCTGGACAAAAAAAGAATCTCAGAAAATTCTTTGGAAGGCTCTAATGCTATGCCTGGATTTCTATCACTGAATAAAGAAGGCAGTTTAGAAGACTCTTTGGAAGAGTCCAGTATTTTCCCTGATCTCTTGTCCCTGGGCCAAGGAGGAATGTCATAAGATTCTTTGAAAAAGTCCAATGTTGTGCCTGGGCTTTTGTTACTAGATGAAGAAGGGAGTTCAGAGGACTGTTTAGAAAGGTCAACTGTTTTTCTTGGTCTGTTGTTCCTGGGCAAAGGATGGATATCATAATGTTCTTTGAAAGACTCCAGTGTTGTGCCTGGGTTTCTGTCATTGGATGAAGAGGAAAGTTGGGAGGATTCTTTGGAAGAATCCATTGTTTTCCCTGGTCTCTTGTCTCTAGACAAAGGAAGAATCTCATAATATTCTTTGAAAGACTCCAGAGCTGTGACTTGGCTTCCATCATAAGGAAGTTCAGAACATTGTTTGAAAGAGGCAAGTGTTGTCTTTGGTCTCTTGTCCACGAATGGAGAAGTAATATCTGAAGATTCTTTAAATGACACCAGTGTTATTCCTAAATTTTTGTCACTTTGTGAAGAAGGAATCTCAGAGTACACTTTGAGAGATGATAGTGTTTTCCCTAGTCTCTTGTCCCTAGATGATGAAGCAATCTCAGAGGACTCTTGGGAAGCAGCCAGAGTTTTTCCTGGTCTCCTGTCCCTGGTTGAATAAAGAACCTCAGAAGACTCTTTGGAAGATGTTAGTGTTTTCCCTAGTCTCTTGTCCCTAGATGATGAAGCAATCTCAGAGGACTCTTGGGAAGCAGCCAGAGTTTTTCCTGGTCTCCTGTCCCTGGTTGAATAAAGAACCTCAGAAGACTCTTTGGAAGATGTTAGTGTTTTCTTTGGTCTGTCTCTGGATGAAAAAGAAATCTCAGATGACTTTTTAAAAGGAAGCAGTTTTGCCCCTGGGCTTTTATCATTAAATAATGAAGGAATCTCAGATGTCTTTTTGAAAGATGCCAGTTCTTTCCCTGGACTTTTGTTACCAGAGGAAGAAAGAATCTCAGAGGTCTTTTTGAACAAGGTACGTGTCGATCCTGGGTTCTTGTCACTGGGAGGAGGAGAGATTTCAGGAGATTCTTTGAAAGAAGCAACTGTTAGTCCATGGATGATCATGCGCTCCTGGGAAGGAAGGGTCCACTTTGGATTTCTTCTGGGTTTTGTCATTTGGCTTTCTGGAGTAGTCCCTAAAGCACTTTTTTGGCTTCCCTGAGGGAGAGATCTACTTGAAGGCTTTGCAAGGGATACTTTTGCAGCCTCTGTCCCACTGTATTGGGTCACCACTTTCTCCCAGTTGTCTAGAGTGTTCCTAAAGCAATCTTTCGGCTTTTCCTCCTCTGATTTAGTCATCTTTGGGTGTGACCAGGTTTTTTCTGCAATCAGGAGGTCCTTCATAGAATATTCTGGAGAGCAGACATTCTTCCCTAGGGCTTCAGGACTTATGGAAAGTTTCTCTTCCTCACTGGTCCTTTCTGATTTGATTTTAGAAGGTTCAAAAGACTGTGAATTGCCACTGGGACAAAGTGGTGTCAGTTGCATTTGAGTAAATGAGTCTGAATTTCCATTAGTCAACACCTGGTGGTCAATGCCAGAATTATATACAGGTTGTAGTTTGATGTACTTTGGAATGGCATAAATGCTCTTTTCATTTTGGAATTGGGTCTGAAGCATTTTTACATTTCTTAGCTCTTCCTAAGGCAAAAAGAAAAAAAAATCAATTTCATTAGTATGGGATAAGACCAGCTTGAATCTTAAACTTTGAGGGGTGTCATAAGTAAAAAATGTAATCCTTTTAATGAAATAAAGCTACTCTGTTATTTTACCTCAGAGCAACATTGCCCTTGTTTGTGATTGGATGAAACTAATCGGACTAAGCTTGCAATCATCCTTCAGCTCTTAGTCATCCCCCCCATGAAGATAGTCACCATTAAAAACCTTGAATTTGTATTAGTTTCATGTCACAAAGCACTGAGTAGAAAAAGCCATTTAACCTAATGGGATCTCTGTAATATGGCTGATATTCCTTTAATAATGCTTTGATAGTATTCTTCCTCTACTTAGAAACCTTCAATAACTCTCTAGTGCCTATAGCTAACATTCTTTATTCTGGAATTCCAAACCTTCTACAAAATGACCCTCTATGATCTTTTAGGCCGTATGTTTCATGATATCTTTCACTAGAGTTTTTCCATTGAAGACTTGATGTTAATCTACTAGGCATGTTGAAGAGAGATTCATGTTCATTCACTTATAGGCTAGAACAGACAGTTCCGGAGGTCCCTTTCAGTTCTAAGATTATAGAATCCTCAGAATTCCAGGCAAGTCTATTCACTGTCCCTTGAGTATGTCCTGTTGTTTTTTTCCCATTCATCTTCAATGCCATCCCCCTCCAAATCTCATCAAAATCCTATCAATTCTTCAAGCTCATCTCAAGTCCCATCGCTTATAGATTTCTTTTAACATGCTAGCCTAGAGTGATCTATTCCTCTGAACATAAAAAGAGCAAAAGATGAAAAATGTTCTGTAAACTGTGAAGCAAATGTCAGAAGTTACTGTCATCATCATCAATATCATCATATAGTCACTTACTATCTATCATTTGTTCGTAAAATAATGATGTACTTTATTGTAGCCAATGGTTCCTTAATACTCTCTCTCTCTCTCTCTCTCTCTCTCTCTCTCTCTCTCTCTCTCTCTTTCTCTCTCTCTCTCCTTCTCTCCTCCTCCCTCCTTCCCTCTTTCTCTCTACCCCCCTCTTTCTTTCCCTCCCTCCTTCTGTCTCTGGCTTGGCAAAGATTTTAAAAATTTATATTATCTACCCTTTCCATTACCCGCCTCCCAATTTAACAACAACAAAAGCCCCCAAGATAATATTCATAGTATAATAAAGCAATAATCAGTAATAAGCATGGCCAATCAATAAACATTTATTAAATTCTCACTGTATTCCAGGGACTGGGCTAAATGCTAGAGGCACAAAAAAAAGGGAAAAGATAGTCCCTTTCCTCAAGAAGCTTACATCTAATAGTTAATATAATATGGAAGCAACTACGTATAAACAGGTTACATGCAGAATAAATAGGAAATAATCAAAAGAAAGAAGACACTTGAATTAAGACTGATTTGGAAAAGTCTTCATGTGAAAGACAGGATTTTAGCTGAGATTTGAAGAAAACCAAGGGTGTCAAAAGGTAGAGAGCAAAAAGATAGAGTAGGGAGAACAATCCAGGAATAAGGGATCAACCAGTGAAAATTCTCAGAGCTGAGAGGGTTGTCTTGTTTGAGGAAGAGCAAGAAGGCAAGTATCTCTGCATAAAAGAGTCTGTAGGGGAGAAGAGTGTAAAGTATAAGAAGATTAGAAAGGCAGGAGGGAACTAGGTTATAAAGGGCTTTGATTGCCAAGCAGGATTTTATATTTGATTCTGAAGTTTATAGGAAGTCACTGGAGCTGTGTGTGTGTGTTGGAAAACACATGTTGGACTTGTGTTTTAGGCAAAACACTTTGACAGCCAAATGGAGAATGGACAGGAATAGGGAGAAACTTGTGACAGGGAGACCACCCAGTGAGTTATTGCAAATAGTGCAGGTATGAGGAAATGAAGACCTATAACAAAGTGATGGAAATATCACAGGAGAAAAGTGAATGTATTTCCAGAAATATTGCAAAGGCAATATTGACAGGTCTCGTCAATAGATTGGTTGAACGGGGATAGTTATGATCTGAGGATAACATGTAGGCTGTAAGCCTGAGGGATGGAAAATATGGTGGTACCCTGAAAAGTAATAGAAAAATATGGAAGGGGAAGGGGTTTTGGAACAAGATAATGAGTTCAATTTTAGACATGTTGAGTTTAATATGTCTAGAGGACCTAGGTAGTTGGAGATGTGAGAATGAAGGTCAGTAGAAAGGTTAGGCCTGAATAAGTAGATTTGAGAATTATCAGCACAGGAATGATATTTGAATTCAGGGGGAATTGATGAAATCACCATGCAAAATAGCATAAAACAGATGTTAAACACAAAGATTGTGCTCCCGTAGAACCTTCCCAAGTATGTTCTGAACCACATTAAATTGTAATTGGTAAATATTTAACAAAATAAATAAAAATCCAATAAAGTATAGACAATGTTACATTTTAAAACTAAGACAATATGTGATCCTTAGGGATCCTTGTTTATAGATTATTGGGTCCCATTTCTATTTGAGACGATATTACTTGTATCAAGAGAGAAGAGAGGGACCAGCACAGAGCCCTGTGGGACACTCCCCTAAAACATGCCCAGGTCAGTGAGCACAACTTGGATAGAGATTCAGCAAAGCTGCCTTAAAAGGACTTAGATCAGTAGGAAGAAAACTAGGAGAGAGTAGTACCCCAAAAATCTAGAAATAAGGGAGTATCAATGGGAAGAAGGCGATTGACTGTGTTGAAGTCTGTAGAGAGGTCAAGAAGGATGAGGAATGAGAAAAGGTCATTGGATTCGACAATTAAGAGATGATTGGTGACTTTGGAGAGAGAAGTTTTGGTGGAATGAGGTTGGAAGTTAGATTGTAGAGAGTTCAGAAGAGAATGAAGGGAGAGGAAATGGAGGTACTCATTATAGATGACTTTCCCAAGAAGTTTAGTCAGGAGAAATATTGGATGATTGTTAGTGGGGATGGAAGGATCAAGTGAGGGTTTTCTGAGGATGAGGGAGAAACGGGAATGTTTGTAGACAATAGAGAAGCAACCATTATACAGATAGAAATGGAAGATAAGTGAGAGTGTGAGAATGATAGAAAGGGCAACATAGAAACAGAAATGGATGAAATAGGGTCACTTGTGCACATAGAGGTGTTGGCCTTGGCAAGGAGAAGAGCCACCTTTTCACGTGTGGCAGGTGGGGGCCAGACTGTTTTAAAAACTAGATAAAGGAGTATATATTTTATCTTTGAGTCAATGAGGAGCCATTGGAGTTGGTTGAATAAGGGAGTCACAGGGTCAGGTATACTCTTAAGGAAAATCAAACTGATAGTTTTCCTTTATAATTTCTTGAAATATATCTATGACTAATATGGAAATATGTTTTGTGATATAAAGTCATGCAAAATATATTTACATATTAGCTATAGATGTCATATTTCAAGAAATTATAAAGGATAACTGCCCAGATATTTTAGAACCAGAGGGCAAAGTAGAAATTGAAAGAATCCCCCAGTCACTTCCTGAAAGAAACCCTAAAATGAAAACTGTCAGGAATATTATAGCCAAAATCCAGAACTCTCAGATCAAGGAGAAAATACTTCAAAAACCAGGAAGAAATGATTCAAGTACCATGGAACCAGAGTCAGGAACACACAAGATTTAGCAGCTACCATTCTAAAGGAATGGAGGGCTTGGAATGCGATATTCTAAAAGACAAAGGATCTAGGAGGAAAATTGAGTATAATCTTAGAAGGATGTATATTTAATAACATAGAAGATTTTAAAATATTCCTGATGGAAAACAAGAGTTGAATAGAAAACATGATATTCAAACACAAGACTCAAGAGAAGCATAAAAAGTTCAACATAAGAGGAAAATTGTATGGAACTAAACAAGGTAAAATTGTTGATATTTTTTATTTTGGAGACAATTAGGGTTAAGTATCTTGGCCAGGGTCACACATCTAGTAAATGTCTGAGGCTAGATTTAAACTCAGGTTCTGTTGACTCCAGAATTCTTCCCCACTGGGCCTAGTTGCCTACTGTTGGTTGCACTGGGCTTCTCATGACCTTATAGAGCAATTGAAGGTTTGTAAAGCACTTTACAAATATCTAATTTCATCCTCACAACAACCTTGGGAAGTAAGAGCTGTTATTTTCTCTATTTTATGGAAGCCAATCTTGATATTGTTTGAGTTTAATTGGCTAATGTTTCATTGTTCCTGCCAGGTCTTCACAGCTACTCTGTAGTCTCTGGGCATACCAGATTGCCAATGTCTATTCCCCTAAGTGGCATTTCATTTCTTTGCTCTTCCATTCCCCCCTCTCATATCCAGTTGGATTTTGAGGGGATTACCACCATCACCACCACCACCACCACCATCATCATCATCATCATTATTTTTCAGGCCAGTTTTCTCTCCAGTTGACCACTGACTTTGACATTGCTTAATTACCCACAAAACAGAAAAGTTATTTTAAGAAGTAATCATTAACCATTAAGTTCAGCATTCCTTTGTGTAGAAACATTGTTTTCCTTGATTTTACATATCAAGAAAACCTGAAATCATCCTCAAATATTAATAACTATCCATAGTGTAAGTGAGCTTCCTGGAGCAGAGAAAAGCTATTCTGTAAAAGACTGTCCAGGAAGTGATGATTTAATTGGCCATAGCACCCCATGAATCAAAGGCAAATAAAAAGTGACTCTCAGTTCTTTTGGACCCATGTTCACTTCCACAGTAACGATAGTAATATTACCGAAAAGAGGGCAGAGGAAGTTAAGAATTCCATGGTTTTTAGATTTGCTATAAACATTACCTTAACTATACATCTTTAAATGTAAGATCTTGGCCTAATTACCAATAAATTGACATAGCATTGGAAAACAACAACGAAAACCACATTGGTGTTTAGCGATAGCATGCTACAGTGGAAAACATTATCACGATAGAGTCAGAAGGCTTGGGTTCAAATCTTGGCTATGCTTTACTATTCTCATTTGCCTCAGGTTTTCATGTGTAAAATTAAGAATTTGGACTAGATATCCAAGGCTCCTTTCAGTTCTATAAAACTAAGGCCCTCTCTGTCTTCAAGCATTGCTGTGACTAAAAAATTGTTCCGCTGATGGCCAACATTGGAAGAGTCTATTGGTGTTCGGCTAGGCTGGTCCTTTGATAAAAGACACAAAGTACATGACCAGGCTCTGCTCCAAGCTTTCTGGCTTGGATATTACTGTCATAACTTTCACACCACTTACATAGAGTGTCCTCAAGAGCCCCAAGTTACCTCCACCTCACAAGGAAGCATCAAGGAGGAGTCTGGGAGAGGGAAAGCAATAAGAAATGAATGGAAAGGAGATTGTAAGAATATAGGAATCAGCAAAAAATGTAGAGGTCTCTGAGTTGTTACAAAACATTGAAATGCTGCTTTCCAGGGCCACATTTCCCTTGCTAGCCTCAGGGAAGGGGAGAAGGCCCAGTGAAAGGGTTGGAAAAAAACATTTCTGAGAACTCTGAACAAGTAGAGGATGCACGGTCAGTTGAGTGAGTCCCTAGAGCAGGACCTTTGGTCAGCATGTAGAGGCTGGACAAGTGCCCGAGCCCTTGGCCCACCCCACAAGTTCAGCTGTTCCTTGATTACATATTAGCTGGGCCAACTTGGCGTTTTAAGTCAATGTGAAAAATTGTGATCCTTGCTTTTTTGTTGTTCAATCATTTTAGTCATATGTGACTTTTCATGACCCTATTTGGGATTTTTTGGTAAATATACTAGAGTGGTTTGCCATTTCGTTCTCCAGGTCATTTGACAGATAAGGAAAATGAGGCAAACGGTGACGTGACTTGCCCAGGGTCACACAGATAGTAATTGAGGTCTTCCTGACTTCAGGCCTGGTGCTTTATCCACTGTGCCTAGAAACTGTCTAATAAGGAAATTAGAAAACCTGACCACAGCATGTTCTCATTCAGAGGGACAACATCTAGATCTGGGTGTTCTAGCTCTGACAGATGCCCATTGTTCTTGCAATTGATGATGTTTTTATTTATTTTATATTTCATTTATTTATTTATTCTGTTCAGTACACAATTTGCCTAATGCAAAAAAACAATGAGTGTTTCCTTCCTGACCTGTGGCCAACAGAGATACATGATGTAAACACTTACTATGTGGAACCATTTTTACTACCCTAACTACTTTTCATATTAAGATCCCCATCTGTGTAGTAAAACAAATGAAACAAATCAAAGGAATCTCTTTGAAGGTAACTGGGACAGATTTGATTTCTTATTCTCCTTGTCCATCCATTTTTTTTCCTTCTCTCACCTCTTCCATCCCATTTCTTATCTTTTAAGAAGTTATCTGAAAGCTACTTTTATTTTCTTTAGGAGGGGGGAAGGTAGGGCAATTAGGGTTGACTTGCCCAAGGTCACATGGCTAGTTTTTTGTGTTAAGTGTTTGAGGCCAGATTTGAACTCAGGTCCTCCTGACTCCAGGGCTGGTGCCCTATTCACTGTGCCACCTAGCTGCCCCAAACTACTTTTTCTTTGAAGAAAGGTCCTTTCCTCCTCTACCAAACATCATTCCCTGATGCCGTCTATTGGTATGGAGGTGACCTGGAGTTCTCAGGGACTGCTACCATTGAAGTGAAAGTCTAGAATTAGGGTCAATATACCAGGCTGGAAGGGCTCGGAGTACGTGCTAGAGAATTCAAGAATGTATGTTATATGAGGACCAACCTGCCCGACAGGGTCACCTCCAAAGGACCTTACCCTCTAAATGAGTGAGACAACATGTTAAAGGAAGCTTGTTTGCAGGGCAGATGGAAAAGCCCCAGAGTCCTCA
The DNA here is from genome assembly GCF_028583685.1 of Petaurus breviceps papuanus. NCBI lineage: Eukaryota > Metazoa > Chordata > Mammalia > Diprotodontia > Petauridae > Petaurus > Petaurus breviceps. The sequence goes on along the minus strand of NW_027185852.1, from coordinate 19,454,275 downwards.
GGGAGTAGCAGAGGTACTGAGGGCAAGGCTCAGGAATCCTGAGGTTACATCAGAAGGTTGGATGATGGTACCTGGGGTCTGGAGGGCAGAGTGGCAGATGGCCAGGCCTGGAGCAACCTAGGGCAGAGTGGCAGGGGCAAGGACTAAGTCCTGTATCTCCCTGGAAAAAAATAGAATGGCTGCAGTAGCCTGGAGGGGCAGGGCTGGGGTCTTCCTGCCTTGTGTCCCCCACTCATTCCATCCTCCATTCAGCCACCAAAGTGATTTTCCTAAAACCTAATCATGTCACCTCCCTCCTCAATAAACTCCAGTGGCTCCCAATCGCCTCCAGGAGCAAATATAAAATGTTCCATTCAAAGCCCCTCATAACCCAGCCCCCTCCCACCCCCACAGCCTTCTTATGCCTTACTCCTTAGCACATACTCTTCAGTCTAGTGACTCAGGCTTCCTTGCTGTTCCCCAAACAAGACACTCCATTTCTCTGCTCTGGCTGTTTCCCAGGCCTGGAATCTTCTCCCTCGTCCACTACAGCTACTAATCTCCCTGCTTTCCTTCAAGTCCCAACTAAAATCCTGTCTTCTACAGGAAGCCTTCCCCAGCACCTCTTAATTTTAGTGCCTTTCCTCTGTTAATTGTCTTCATTTGAGTGCCTTTCTTCTGTTAATTATCTTCTATTTATCATATACACACACATACATATATACATACATGTATATACACACATGCATGTATGTGTTTGCATGTTGTCTCCCATTAGATTATAAGCTCTTGAGGTCAGGGGTCTTTTGCCTCTTTTTGTACCCCTACCCCTTAGCACAGCGTTTGCACATAACAGACACTTTATAAACCCTTCCTTCCTGACTGACTGACTCCTATCTCATCTAAACTGTGTGAGCCTTCAAGTGGCTGTTTGGGTTCTGGGCTGCAGGACAGAGGAGGAGAAGGTAAAGGAGGACCAGGCTCCCAGTGAAGGATCTTCCCTCTACCCACCATCTTCCTGCTTGTGGGAAAACATCATTCACTAAAGTTGCTGCCAGAAGGAATACACACATTGATAGTTCCAGGTCCTTAAAATGAGTGTTGCTTATATTCCAAATAATCATAACGATTATTATAGTTATGACGTATTTAGTATATGAGAGACAAAGCAGAGTAGTAGGTAGAAGGCTGATCTTCAAGTCAGGAAGTTCTGAGTTTGAATCCTACCTTTGATACATACTGACTGTGTGACCCTGGGCAAATCACATAATTTCTCAGAGCCAGGTCATTCCCTAAGGATCTAAATTATAAACTCAATGGCTGATCTGAATTAGCAGGGAGATTTTTCTAAAGCACAGTCTGACCATATTACGTCATGCTCAATAAACCTCCATGGTTCTCCAATGATTCAAGGTGAAAATATTTCATTTTTATCTTATTCTTTTAAAATGTCTCTGTTTCTCGTCTAAGTTTTATAATGCACATAGCTATTTGTAGAATGATGTGTGCACATAATTTATAAACAAACATTGGTGGGGGCTCCAAATATTTTTCCAATGGAGGTGGGTGGAGTCAAACAAGTTTGAGAACCCAGAACTACATGATCCCTAAAATGCCTTCGGTGATCTGGTTGGAGAAAAATTTTCTGTATCAGTTTTAGTTGAGGCTATAAATCTGAGCACCGTCAGACATGCTTCACATGCAGCCCTTTCTGTTTCACTGAATAACTGAGTGATGTCCACCACTACACACACCTCTTTAATCCATCACCTTCTGATTTCTAGGCCATCTCTTTTGGCATATCTTATCCCCTCTACTCAAAGCTCCTGAAGAGGATGGAATTTGTCTTTTTTGTCTCCACTGGTGACCAATAGATCATCGGATGCAGTAAGGGCTTAATGAATATGTGTTGTTGAATAAAAATGATGTTGGACGAAAGGGAAAGAATCACAGAGCAGGGCCGGTCCATACCTGAGCCGAAAGTTCTTCTGCCATGTCCCTGACAACTAGGGTTGGGCTGGGAAATGTTTAATAACCAGATCTCCAGAAAAAATAAATGTATCCATCCCACATTTGCATTTAATCTGTGTTATTAAAAATTTCACTTTCACTTTCTTTTGTCTTAAACAATGAACAAAGCTTGGTTTATTAACCAAGCTCTGATTCTGAGCATTTGCTAATTTCTGAGGAGCAAATGCACCCACTGAAAATCTAAACACCTGCTATGTGAAAAGCGGCCTCTAGCCCACAGTTGCAAAGGCAGTGGTACTATGGCCTCAGTGAGGCTAGGTGCTATCTCCTGGAACAACCCACCCCCCTGGGGAAGAACTCTCATGCCTAGGATGGTTTTTCTTCCATCATATCTAAATCTCTTCAGCCCCTTTAGCCATGACTCAGTTCTGCACTCAGGGGTCAAGGAAAGCATGTCCCTTTTCCCATGATAGTCCTTTAGATACTTTTTTGGTGTCCTATTGACCCTTCGATCTTCTCTAGTATAAACATACTTAGTCCCTTCAACTGATCCCTGTAGGACATGAACTCAAGGGCATTTACCACCCTGGTTGCACACTACTGGATATGTTGCAAAGGGACAACATCTTTCCTAAAGTATGGCACCTAGAATTGATCACAATACCTCAGCCATAGTCTTACCAGGGCAGAATACCATGAGACTGTCATCTCTCTTGTTCTGCCTAAAGGTGATAGCCTTGGGGGCCATTATGTGACATGGTTGACTGATATTGAACTTGTGAATCACCAGAGCTCCTGGAACTTTGTCACCTAAACTGTTTCTGGCTATATTTCCCCAATCTTGCTCCTCTAAAATAGATTTTTGAAAATCCCAGGGTAATACCTATTTTTAAAATGTCTATTAGATTTTCCACTGCTGTTCTGGCCAGTCAGTGTCTTTGGGCATCCCATCTCTGCCACACCCAGCCTGTTACCTACCCCTACTATCTTTGTGTCCCCTGCAAACTGGCCAAGTTCCATTTAGGTCTTTAAGTCACTGATGAAAATGTTGATCTGCACAGGACTAAACAGGGAACCCTGAAATACTAGGGATGTTTGGATGGACGCCAATAACCGAACAGATCATGCTCTCGTTCTTTTGTTCAGCCATTTCCAAATCCTCCTCATTGTGCTATCAGTCATTCAGAGACATATTTGTTCCTTTAAACCATAAACTGTCCGAGTCGTTCACTAAACCTTGAGATCTTTTTCTTTCTTTTTGTCTCCAAAAAGTGTTTTTAAGAGCTAGAGTGAGCTAACAATAAGAGATTAAGGCAAGTGTCAGTTACCCATGAAAGAGCTGGCTGCCCCTTGACCCTACTCTACACGATTATTGAAGTCCTCTCCTTCCTTTCCCACATCAGGTAGCTGTTACAGCGGGATCCCATCAGTAGAAATGGGTCTGAATCCTACCTTTGGAATTTATCAACTGGTTAACCTTGAACAGGTCACTTTATCTTCTTGTACCTCGGTTTCCTTATCTGTAAAATGTGAATAACAATGCTTGCACATGGGGAAAGTACTTTGTAAACCGAAGTGCTGCAGAAACCTAAACCATGACTATTGTTGAGACAGCCATGGTCTCATGGGCTTCCAAAACACCATATTTCCAAAAGCAAACATTACCTCCCCCCAACACACCCCTCTGCATAAATTTCCTCTTTCTGTTCTCCTCCTACCTATTTGAATGCTCTTTCTTTGTACACTTTTCTGTCATCACCCATGTGACTCCCTTCCACTATAGACGTGCCTCATGGATTTGTCTTGGTCCCTCTTCTTTTTCATTTCTACAGTTTCTTTGTGAAAAAATAAATTCCCATATGTTCAAGGATCACCTATGGAAATAGCTTCCATATCTACACATTCACTTTTGATCCCTCCCCTGAGTTATCAGTCCACACTACTAGCTACTTTTGGGTACTGCATACCGGATGTCCCATCGGCAACAATAACTCAGCCTATCACAACAGAACACTTGTCCCCCTTTGGAATAGCCTCGTTTTTCTCAAGGGCTCTCCCCAGCTTCCTGGTCATCCTGGTCTGCAGCCCCAGTCTCATCCTTGATTCTTCCACTCGCTCACCCCAGATAGCCAAGCATCTGTCTCGTCTTGTCTTGTCATATACACCTCACATCACCTCCTGCATACATTCTCTTTTCTCCACTCACACAGCCACCAGATGAATTCCTACCCTGATCACCTCTCATTGGGAACACAACAATTTTGTTTTAGTTGTTATCCATAATAGATGCCTCTTGTCTCTTCCCATTACAGTCTATTTTCCATGTAGCTGCCAAAGAAATTTTACTAAAGAACATCTGACCACATCCCTCCCCTACTCAATGAACTGCAGTGATTTTCTGTCAGCTCTAGGATCAAATATAAAGTCTTCTGCCACTTAGAGTATGATGTGATCCCTCCATACCTTTCTACTCTTACTAGCCAGGACTCCCCTTTCTTTCTCTACAGTCCAGTCTAACTGGCCTTCTTGCTCTCTCCTCCCAAACAGTGCTCCATCTTTTGTCTCTGGCTGTCTCCTGTAAGGAGGATGCCCTGTCATTTCTGCCTATGGATTTCCTTCAAGAATCAAATCAAGCACCACCCTCTGCATACTGCAGTTGCTTGGGCCACACTCTCAGGCTTGTCTTGTGGTCTTCTTTGCTCTGTTTTGTATATAACTATATGTGTGTATGGAATCTCACTTATTGCCTCTCTCCTAGTTGGCTTCTGTTTTCTATGGCAAGGAGAACAATCTCTAGGTCCAATTAATCTACCTTTTCCTCTTTGGTTTTTGGCATCATCATTTCTGTTTCTTTTCTAGGTACAGCTGGGGCTGTGATGTTACAGCTTGTGGCCACAGTAAGCATATGATGCCAAAGGCCTCTTTTGAATTCAGTAATGCTTTTAAATGCTTTGAGTACCAAGAGTTACCCTTCATTAACACCCCACTATAGGAAGACTTGCATTTTATTAATCAGAACAGCACCTGTGTACATTTGGAAACAAGAACAAACACATCACTGCCAGCCCACAAATCACAGGCTAATAGATTTACATCTGGAAGCAATCTTTGAGATCACCTAATCCAAACATCAGTTTTTTTCCAGAGGGATTAAATAACTTTCCCAGAGTTATACACATAGAAAATAAGTCAGAATTCGAACCCAAGACTCCCAGCTACAAATCCAGTGCTCTCTCTTGCAACACACTCCCTCTGTGTCATCAATAGCAGGTATTTTGTTGGACCTAAGTAAAGTTCAGAGTAATGATGGATAGATGGATAGAAATATGTGTAGATGGGTAGATTATAGACAGATAATAGAGAGATGGGTAAATGTATAGATAGATATAATGATAACTGGATGGATAAATAGATGATGGCTGGCTGGCTGGATATAAAGAAGATAATTATATAGATGTAGCATTTATTAAGTGCTTACTGTATACCTGACATAATGTAAACATATACATATGTTTTGAAGACTCATTCCATAATTCAATGGCCCCCAGGTATATCCAGCCTATTGTTAGGGAACCAATAGATTAGATGATTTCTAAAGTTCTTTCTTGTTCTAAGCACCCTGATCTTAAGATCAGTTTCTTCATCTTTTATAGATTAAGGCAATTTTATGGCCAATAGCAGATATACTTCAAATATGGTGTGTGTGTGTGTGTGTGTGTGTGCATTTCTTGACCCTGAATTACTGGAACAATTCCCACTATCCCCCTGGAACATCCTCTCTGCTCCCTTCCTCTTTGCTTCAATTCTTTTCAATGATCTCTTTGCCTTCTCTCTTTTCCACATTGTTTTCCCCCTAACCTCCCAGCCCACAGCTATTAAATCCTCTTCCCTCCCCTTTCTTGACTTCCTCTCGCTGGCAGCCAACCTTGGAAAATACCGGGGGAGCAAAAAGCCTCCCTCCTCTGATAGTTCATTGAAAGGATGACAAAAGGAAGCAGATGTAGTTGGCTCTCAGTGGGTCTCAGGGGAGATGGGGGCAGGCGCTATCATTTAGCTCACTGGCACAAACATAATGTTGTCAATGATGTTGACAAAAGTAAAGGGTAAGAAAGAGGCAGGAGACCGTGGCAAATGGTTTAATAAAACAGCAACGTTTTTTCTCCTTCTTCCTCCAGCTGACATGAGGAGATGCCAATGTGCATACGTTATACTGGACAGAACAAAGACAGGCTGAAACCACAGGTGACCAGTCAGATAGAAGACCAGGGCTTGGCCTCCTTGAGCCCCTCTGCATCTTCACTGACGTCCCCTTAGACCTGAAATTCCCTCTATCTAAGAGCAGCGTCTTTTTGGAGAAATTCATCAAATTCAATTCAACAACCATTTTATATCATCAGTTTCACATGATCATCACTGTTGCTATTAATAAGAAGCAGAATAGCATAGGAGACAGAGGACTGGCCTCAGAGTCAGGAAGACCTGGGTTTGAATCTCTCTTTCTCTGTCTCTCTGTCTCTCTCTCCTCCATGTTAATATATCTATATGTAGATTTGAATATCTAGACATAGATATACAGAGGTATAAATAGATCTATAGATAGGCATTTATAGTTGCTATTTATATCTTCTATGTTTCTCATTTGTTTGAAATGAATTTAGGCGATTTCCCATTGACTCCTTTATAATGTGAGTTCCTTGAGAGTAGAGGTCATTTTTCACCTTTCTCTCACATACTTAGCACGATGCCTAATGATAGCAAATGCTTACTACATACTTGTTGAATGACTGCTTGGCTTAATAAGTTGTGATTTACATTGATATGGGATTTTCCTGCCTAAAGTTCCCTCCATTGATGAACTCCAACATCTTTGCATGACACACTCAGAGTAAGCTATCTAAAATCCACAAAGCATCTTGCATAGATTCTATCATGTGAATCTCATCACCTACTGGTACAATTAGATAAGAAACCTGTGTCTAGATTGTATCATTGCCTGACCTGTGGTCACAAAGCTAGTAGGTCTCAAAGATGGAATTTGAATTGAACTCTTCTTGCTTCCACATCCAGCCCTTTATGGATTAGTTACTAAGTGGATCCAAAGTCGGAGGCAGTATGGGGTACTGGGTCCAGCACTGGTCTTGGAGTCCAGAAGGCCAGCATTCAAGCTCTATCCCTCCTGAATATTAGCTGTGTAACCATATAAACAAGACACTTAATCCACAGTGCTTTGGACAAATCTCTGAGCCTCTTAGTTCCAGATAAATTTCCAATCTGCATCAACAGAAGGAGTTTCCACCCCCAGACCTCCCCATATTGATGAAATTACAGGTCTGAACCAGTGTGGAGGAGGGGAGAATTCATGTGTGATTACTAAGCATGATGTAAGACTGATGCAGTGGCTAGAAGGCTGGACTGGTAGTCAAGGAAAACCTGTCTTTAAATCTTGCCCCAGGCAAGGCAGAATGGGTCAATTTCTTAGCTTTGCTGGGCCTCAGTTTCTTCCACCATAAACTGCGGTTAATAATCCCTGTAATTCCTACCTCATAGGGTTTCTGTGAGAATGAAACAAAGGACACCAGGAAACCTTAAAATGCTCCATAAATGTTAATTATTATAGATTGCTGCCACTGTCTACAAGGCTCTGTGCCCAGAGCTTTGGATACAAAAGAAAAACAATAGATGGTCCTTACCTGTCCCAAGGGTGTTACATACTTATAAGTGATGCCTTCAAGTTACAGGGTGTTTAAAAAGTGTGAGTGCAGTTTTGTTTGTCAGTGTAGGTTTTAAGTTAATAACCTTTCAAACTGCACTGAGACTTTTGGGACATCCTTTCTAATAGAGGGGGACATGCTTTGGGAAAACAAAGTGGAGGCGGTGACATAATGGGAACAGAGATGGACCTGGGTCGGGGGAGGACCTGGGTTTGAGACCTAGCTCTGACACCTATTAGCTTTGTCAACCTTTGGCAGTCACTTCTCTCTGAGCTGTTCCCTCACTTAAAAAATGATGACCTAGGATGAGGTGATCACTATCCGATTTGACTTAAGGGTGCTGTTAATTCATTTACACAAGCCAGTCTACCCTACTTAGAGCCTACTCTACTCAACCAATCAATCTCAGGCATAGCTTTAGACAGATGGTGAAAGTCCTTGGAAGTAGAATGACATTGGAAAGGAATGATATTGAACTGGTGAATGGGTTGCTTTTCTTCCCTTCCCTTCCCTTCCCTTCCCTT
>NW_027185852.1:19436037-19445990 GCF_028583685.1 Petaurus breviceps papuanus | reverse complement strand
CCCTTCCCTTCCCTTCCCTTCCCTTCCCTTCCCTTCCCTTCTCTCCCTCCCCTCCCCTCCTTTCCTCTTCCCTTCCCTCTCCTCCTCTCCCCTCCCCTTCTCTCCCTTCCCCCTTCCCCTTTCCCTTTCCATCTTCCTTCCTTCCTTCCTTCCTTCCTTCCTTCCTTCCTTCCTTCCTTCCTTCCTTCCTTCCTTCCTTCCTTCCTTCCTTCCTTCCTTTCTCCCTCCCTCCCTTCCTTTCTCTTCTTTTTGGAAATAGCAGATCCCACTTTAAATCTGACTTCCACTTTAATGTATTTAACATCACTAGTCACAGCCTGAAGAGTTAAATGAAACACTTTCATTTCTAAAAGGTTGTCCCACAAAACATAGATCCTGGGCTTTTCATTTCCAGATGAGAAGTACAACATGGAAAGGTATGAGGGGAGAGAGGAGGAGCAAGTCCATTCTAGGCTTCCTCTTCTGACCAGTGGTGACCTCCCGCCTCCTGGCTTCTTACTGCTAGCTCAATTAACGCCCGTGAAGATAGAGCCCACACTTGTGAAAATTGTGAGGTCTTTCATTAGATCATAGGAGTTGAAAGGAACCTGAGAAATCACTGAGTCCAACCATTTTCTCTTTATAGATGAGAACAACTAAGGTACCAAGAAGGTAAAGATTTACCAAGGCCATATGGCTAGACAATGATTATGTTTGATGATGAATGAATCAGAGACTCTCAGATCAGAAAAAAAAAACCTGAAAGAGGAGCCCACAGTCTAATGGTGGAAAAAGAATATGAAATATTCATAAGGATGAATTCAGCATGGAAACTAGTATGTACAAACAAATTCTATTCCCTTCACTTACAAGAGAAATAAATTACCTAAAGTTGCAAAGGTAATAGATAAGAGACCTATAGAGTCAAGATTTGAACTCAGAATTTTTGATTCCAAATCTCCCACTTTTTGTCCATGGTAGCCCAGTTCCTCCTGGTAAAAAATCACATTCATATAGTGTTTTAAGCTTGATAAAATTCTATACTCACAAAAAGCTTGAGAAATGGGTAAATAATACAAGAGTTCTTGGCCCCATTATTCAGAGGAGCTAAGTGAGGTCAGGTGCCCAGAATCACCTGTTGCTTAGGCATTAGAGACAGGAGTCAAGCCCAAGGCTGTTCCCTTTAAATGCAGTGTGCTTTCTACCCACAGCAACCAGCGGTTCCTTTTGTATGAAACATTGGTAAGATTCTGACCAGCATGTTACTAAAGATTTGTTGTTGAGTTGTTTTTCAGTCGTGTCCAACTTTTCATGACCCCATTTTGGGTTTTCTTGGCAAAGATACTGGAGGGGTTTGTCATTTCCTTCTCCAGCTCATTTTATGGGTGAAGAAACTGAGGCAAACAGGGTTAAGTTACTTTCCCAGGGTCACACAAGCTAGTAACTGAGGCTGGATTTGAGCTCAAGTCTTCCTTACTCCAGGCCCAGCCCTCTCTCCATTGAGTCACCTAGTAACCCCTACTAAAGACTGGAATCCCCAAATGAAGCCTTTTCCAAGTGAAGCAGGACAAACTCTGGTGGCAACTGGGATCTCCTAATTGATTACCATCACCCTAAGGCCTTCCACTTTTGCTTTCACTTAAGTTTTTGAATCATTTTTACCTTTATGATAGTATTTTTTCCTCTTAATGGAGAGACACCCTGGTGTACTCTACAGAGTCCTGGACATGGAGTCACAAAGCTGGGTTCCAACCCAGTTTCTAACACTGGCTAGCTGTGTGACCCTGGGCAAGTCTTTTAGTTTTACTGTGTCACAGGCAGCTTCCTAGGATTTAACAAAAAAAATCCTACATATACTGGAAGCTGGATCACCACCTGTCTGTACATTATAGTTCTTGTGTTTGGGTTGCACTGGTTGGCTGCTGACATCTCTCTCAGTTCTGAAATTCTATGGTTCTGTCATTATAATAGCCTTCAAGGGAGTGGATGGAATCATACAAATTTTTTCTTAAGCAGTTGGGGTTAAGTAACTTGCTCTAAGTTACACAGCCAGTTATTTCTGGGTGTGGTGCTAAGTATCTGAGCTCGGATTCGATCCCAGGTCATCCCGACACTGGAGCTGGTGCTCTTACTCACTGCGCCACCTGGCCGCCCAGGAATCATAAATTTTAAATACTCTCCATTAAAGTCCTCCTCTGATGCCTCATTGTGGTACAAAAATGACCCTGGTTTTTGAAGGTTATGTCAAAAGGAATAAACCATAGCCAATGCTACCAGGTTGGAAAGACTTCAGAGACAGGAATCTGGGCATCTGTTGTAAGAATACCACCCTAGTTAAGTTCAGAGAAACTCATCACCATGTTGGATGCAGGGGTATGAAGTTCTTGGCCATAGGAACCTCCAAGGGAATGTTTCCTACTGTGTAATGGTAGAAGAGATGTTCACACCAGTAAATCTAGGCACTGAAATGTGGAAGTATCCTATGAGGTGGTCATGGAGTCATATGGTTCCCCTCATTACCACCTGCACCCCCATTTTACAGATGAGGAAACTAAGGTCCATAGTTGTGAAGGGACTTGCTTGTGGTCACATGGCATACTAATTGAAGAGCTATTCCTAGACCCCAGGTTCTAGGCTCTCAGACTTGTACTCTAAGTACTAGAATCAAGCTAACTCGATATATCACAATCTTTAAGTTCTGCTATAAAGATAATTCTACTTCATCTGGCTTAGCTGAAAATCAGTAGAAGGACTTCTAAAAGAACCCTTCCAAGTCCTCTAAATGAACACAAATTACTTTCCACACGCTCCTAAAGCAACTTAGATGATTTTCTTTAAACATCTACCTAAACCAGTCTTAATTAGCATTCATATCCATAAAGACCTGCATTGTAATTTTGTTTATCTGGTAATTATTCTTCACAATCACTACAGGAGTCTGGCCTGCTATTTTTGTATTCCTTATATATCTCAAGGTTTCTGTGATGGCATCAGGCAGAGGCTCATTCAGGCAGGAGCTTTTTGCCACATGACTCGTCCATCTTCTTTTGGAGATCATCTGCTATGTGCTCCCTCATCACTCCACACACTTCTACACCTCTCTAGAGCACCACTTCCTTTGTTCGGGTCACTAAGAAGAGGTGGTTATCTCTAGTTGTCCTGATGTGTATCTGTCCACTGGACCCAAATGGCTCTGGAGGAGAAAGTGAGGCTGGAGGCCTTGCCTCACTTAAATCCAATTCACTTGCATGTCATGGCACCATCTCCCTGATGTCATGGTCCTCTCCGAGAACAAAGGGCAAACAATCAGAACACTAAGAAGAAATGGCCCTTCTTCTTGTTAAGTCCCAGCCCTTGCTTCACTTCCTTCCTTCTTCTCAAGGATTTTCCCCATCCTTTGTCCTCTGCGCCCTCATCTTCAACCTGTCCCCCTCCACTGATTCTTTTCTCCACTGCCACTACACATGCTGGATTCTCCTCTGCACTCTCCTCTACGTTCTGGTTTACTTTTATGTATTGTCTTCACCCATTCGATCATGAGCTCCTTGTTGGTCGGAAGACCGTCTTTTCGCCTGTATTGGTATTCCCAACCCTCGGCACAAAGCCTTGCACCAAGTAAGCAGTCGGTAAATTCATCCTCCCCTCCCCTTGGCATCAATGACACTGTAGCCCCTCCTGATTCTTCTCCTACATGTCTATTTCTTCTCTGAACCTCATCCGTCTCCCCCTCCCAAAGCACAGATGTCTCCAAGGCTCTGTCCTGAACCCTCTTCTACTTTCTCTCTTCCTTACTGAATTCATCAACGTTGTTGTTGTTGTTCAGTCATTTTCAGTCCTGTCTGACTCCCTGTGACCCCGTTTGGGGTTTTCTTGGCAAGATACTGGAGCAGTTTGCCATTTCCTTCTTCAGCTTGTTTTACAGATTAGGAAACTGAGGCAAACAGGGTGGAGTGACTTGCCCAGGATCACACAGCTAATAAGCTTCTAAGACCAGATTTGAACTCAAGGAGATGAGTCTTCCTGATTCCAGGCATGGTGGTCCATGCATTATGGCACCACCTAGATGCCCAAAGCATGGATGTCTCCAAGGCTCTGTCCTGAACATTCTGTTTTTTTCTCCATGCTCTCTTCTTTACTGAACTCCAACTCCAAGTGATTCAATTACCATCTCGAGGTAAATGGCTCCCAGAGCTAAGTACTTAACCTGAATCTCCCTTCCAGAGTCCTATAACAACCTGCCAGGCATCCCAACCTGAATGTTCCATCAGCATCTTAAACTCAATATGTCTGAAATGTAATTCACTATTTTCCCCGCCCCACACCCCAGATCTATGCCCTTCTCCAAACTCCCTTTACTGTCGACAGCGTCCACATCCTCAGAGTCACTCAAGTTTATAAAAGTGGAGTCATTCTGAGCTCTTCCCCCTCCAACGTCCCCATCCTCATAGCCAATCAGCAGCTCAGACTTGCTGGTTCTACCTCTCCAATATCTTTTGTCTCTGTCCTTTCTCTCCACTCAGCACAGTTTTCTTCTTTAATGACAGGTGATAACTGAACAAGTCTGCCTGTGGAGAGGAAGGAGTTAACGCAGATGGAGGAGGGGATGGGTGAATGAAGGAGAAAAAGACATGGAGGAAACTGAAGGAAGGGGTCAAGGATACAGGCGGAGAGGTTGGTCTTGGCAAGAATGGAGGCCAGATCTTTCTCTGAGATTTGAGGGAAGCAGCAAAGATTGACAATTTGGAACAGAAAATGATGATCATGCAAGGCAATATGGCACAGTGGAGAGAGAGCTGGCCTCAGAGCCAGTAAGTTCTGGGTTCAAGTCCTCCTACTCTTGACATATCCTCATTGCATGACCCTTTTGTTATTGTTGTTTGGGTGTCTGATTCTTTGTAACCCCACTTGGGGGTTTCTTGACAAACTGGCACGGTTTGCCATTTCCTTCTCCAGTTCAATTTACAAATGAGGAAACCGAGGCAAAAAGGGTAAAGTGACTTGCTCAGGATCACCCTGCTAGGAAGTGTCTAGGGCCAGATTTGAACTCAGGAAAATGAGTCTTCCTGACTCCAGACTGGGCACTCTATCCACTGAGTCACGTAGCTGCCCTCCATGACCATGGGCATGTCATTTAACCTTTTAGTGATCTAGGTATCTCTCTAATACTTTGTTCCAGTCAAAGTGACAATGCTAGTAGATTGAGTGTCCTCTACCAAAGAGATAACAGGTACAGTTCCTCTCCTTAAGAGGGTCATCCTAGGCTGAGAGATCAGATATTGGCTGAAACTCCAGAGGATTTGCTGGTCCAACTCTTTCTCTCCCATATTTTACGGGTGAGGGAACCAGAGCACAGGGAGGTTTGGGGATTTGTCCAAGGCCACACAGGTGGCCAGCAGAGCTAGGCTTTGAACCCAGGTGTTCTGCCACCAAGTCCAGGACATCTCTTTCTGTGTCTTTCTCTCTGTCTCTGTCTTTTTTTCTCTCTCTCTTTCTCTCTCTGTCTCTGTCTTTCCCTCTCTCTCTTTCTCCATCTTTCTGTCTCTCCCCATCTCAGACTCAAGTAGAAGAGATACAGGAATCACAGACTCACACACTGGAAGGGACCCTAGAGATGAGCTATTATTGACCAGGGATGTGTCCTTTCCATTGCACCACACTGCCCAACTTGATCCAAGGAAGTTCATATGAAATATCCTCAATCTCCTCAGAGAAACAGAACAGAGGAGAGAGGGAGGCTGGGAGTTTGAGAAGGAAAGGAAGCCTGGAAATCCCCATTGTGAGATGAACAAAAAGAGTGGGGTATGGCCATCGGTGGTCAGTTGAGGCTGGATAGCATACATTTATTGTGGGCTTGATCAGAATGCTTCCATGATTTCCTCTGGCAACATTCAGCAGAAGCAGACAGTGCATGGCAGGAGCTAACTGGGCTCCAGCATTAGACATTCTAGAAAAGAGGAAGGTTGAGGGGCTCCTTGAGCGCAGAGTCTGAGTCACTGTCAAAGCCATCTTTGTGTCTCTGCCTCCGAGCACTTGGCCAAGGGGGCTCAGTCAACCTGGGCTCTAGACTCTGGTCTATCAATGATTACCTGAGTGAATTGATCAAGCCATTGAATATGGGACCATCTGGGGACGCTGGAGATTATGGCCTCTTCATGGATTGAAGAGGGCATCAATGTAATCAATGTACAAAGGCAACAACAAGTTACTCTAGGCCCAAGGATAAGTTAGTGGCAGAGTAGAAACGGGAGCGTTGGTGACCTGGTCATCAACCTGGCCCTTTCCAGTCTAGAGGACCCTAAATCACCAAATCCAAATCGACTCCACAGACATACATTGGGTATTTCCTATGTGGCAGGCCCTGTGGGGGGTATCACACAACATAAAGTGAGCTCTTTGACTTCTGGGATCTTACAGTTTGGTGGGGAGCTATGCCTTGGTCCTGGGTTTCTCTACTGTAAAATGGGGAATTGGAATTAGATGAGGGGTTCTTAACTAGGGGGTCCATGGGCATATAAGGGGTCCATGAACTCTGGAAAATTTACATCTTTATTCTGATATCATTGGTTTCTTAGGTAATCCTACATACTTTATTTTATGCATTTAAAAACATGATTCAGGGAAGGAATCCATAGAAATGGAGCAAATACAGTGTTAGTCAGGGAGGCTGAGTCCTCGGTCCCAATTCTCATCATTCGCTTGCCTTTTGATCTTAAAAAGCTGAAACCAAAACCAAAACAAAAAAAAAATGCTTCCCCGGGCCTTAGTTTCATCATTTCTAAAATGAGGGTCTTGGAGTGATTGACGTGCATGGTCCCTGGAGCCAATATCCTATGATGCCACTGGAAACCACAGGGGACTTCCTATTCCAAGATAACAAAGTCATGAAAAACAAAATCTCCCTTCTAAGCTTCTCAATCAACCACACGGTTTCTTTTGATCATTTTTTCCTTCCTGGGTAGGAAAATCTGCTTAATCTTGTAGTCTGGCCTCACAGATGTGTTATTAGTGAAAATAAGCTTACAAAAATTTTAAAAAATAAATCTGAACATTAGATTCTAAAGACAGACATACATTATGTATGAAAAGAAAAGTTTCAGTCTTCTCCCTCTCCAAGGCTCAGATATAACTTTGGGAATTTTCTTGTCCTTCAAGTCTCTCTTTCCAAGGTTGAATGTCTTGGTTAGGACTCAGTTCATTTCACTGTGGTTCATTGGCTAGCAGGGTTTTCAATCTGTCAGGGACACATTCTTCGGGCTCAGACCTGGAAGATACCTCAAAAGACACTTCATCTAGTCCAAACCATACCTGAAAAACACTCCTTTCTGCAATAGACTTCCCACAACAAGTCTTAAATGGAAGAAATCCATGGAGAATAGTCTCTCACCGTCTAGTAAATAGGGGCCTAGTATCCACACCCAGGCCTTTCCTAGGACTGAGACAAACTTCCTTCTCACTACCCAAGGTTGTCTTGAAGATGAGACATATTTACACATGGCTATGCTACAAGACAGCTGGACTCAAGAAACAACATGGGAGAGACAGAAGCAATAATCTGAAGGAGCTGAGGGAAGTCTTTAGGCTGGGGACCTTGTAAGAGGTTCATAGAGTAGGTAGAATAGTTGGGCCTTGACTCAGCCATATTTTGATATGTGTTCAGTAGAAACAAGAAAGACAACAAGCATTTCTTAAGGGCCTGAGTTAATCACTGCCCCGCCTCCCGTGTCCCAAGAAGCAGTGGGTGGCAGGGAGAGGCGTCTATTCAGTGGTCACTGCTTCAGAGTGGATGGCCCACTTTTAGAGGGGAGGTCTGTTTTCTGTAGCCAGGAGGTGATCTGGGAGTACAGCATAAGTAAGTTGGAGGAGAGGAGAAGGAGTTTTCTCGATGATACCCATATAACTGCTTCTGTGGCACTCCCGTAGTCATCAGTGATAACTGGCCTGAGGTGCCCACCCCTGGCTCAGAGGTGGGAAGGCTGGGAGTTTGTACCTTGGAGGGAAGGGGGTGGGGCTTGAGGGCAGGTGTGGCTGTGGTCCTTTGGGAGGCAAGCCCAGTGCTTGGCTAACCAAGGGAAAGTGAGACAGACCAGTTCATTGCCCATCTCTTGGGGGGTGCTATACCAACACCCCCACTTTGGACAGATGTTCAGAGATAAACATTCTACACTGAGATAGAGATTCCTGTTTGTGGAGGCCTCAGGCCTAGGCAGCTGAAACCAGGCCAGGAGGCCCAGTTTGGAGCAAATCCCTCACCTTTCCTTCACCCCACACATTGGCTCAGGAATCCTGGATTTATCAAGGATGCCCAGAACAATAGAAGGGTTCACGGAGGAGTGGGCAGCTTCTTAGTCGAATTCTTCTCATGGCAATCTTGGAGGAATGCTACAGAAACGTTACAATGTCCGGCTCCCAGGCCTTGTCTCAGCAGCGTAGCAGATGCAAGGGAGGTCCCTGAGAGGGGGCTGCTTTGGGAAGGGGAGCCTGGCTTTTTCTCAGACAGAAGACCAAGGGAGCCTGATTTCTAATTTGAGGGATACGGTCTAAGGGAAAGGAACCCCAGTATCAGAGCATTATAGATGAGAGCTGACAGGGACCTTAGAGACTAACGCCTCCCCATTTTGCAGATGAGGAAACTGAGGCTCACAGAGGTTTCAGCAGCTTGCCTCGGAACACACAACTATAAGAATCCGTGGGAGGACTTGAACCCAGGCCTTCCTGACTCTAAGTCCAGGGTCCTCTCCACATTCTTGTCACTCTACAGCAGAACGGCATAGATCACCCCAGCCCCAGACTTAGTCCCACTGCCCCTTGTCCAGAAAGGGAAAATGATGTTCCAGGGCCACACAATTAGTTAAGAACTCATAGTCAGAAGGGAAATCCAGATCATCTGGCTCTCAACTCTCCTCCCACCTGCTGCCTGGGCATCCAGGGCCCGGCAAACTCGAGAGTCACAGATGCCCTTCCCTCCTGTCACGTGTCCACTCTCGATGCACCAAGAGTATGGCCACTTGTCCTTCCTGCTCCCAACTTCCCAACACCTTTTCTAAGACGTGTTTCAGTCTATGCCTTTCTTATGGTAAACACTGTCGTATACCATAGTGGTGAATTATACGTGTATGCATACCTGCATATGCCTCATTTCCCTGTTCACACTGGGAGCTCCAGGGTTTCTGGGATGTACAGTTCTTGGTCTTTGTGGGACCTGGGAGAATGTTTTACACATGTTCAGTAATGCCTGATTCTCTGTGACCCCGCCTTGGCAAAGAGACTGCAGTGGTCTGCCGTTTCTTTCTCCAGCTAATTTTACAGATAAGGAGACTGAGGCAAACAGGGTTGGGTGACATGTTCAGGGTCACACAGTCAGTAAGTGTCTTGTATGTAGGCTCATACATTTAAAGCTAAAAGAGACCCACGTCCAACCTCATTTTAAGGATGAGGAAACAAGGTTAGCAAGGGCAAAGGACCTGTCCAAGGTCATACTGACAGTGAGCAGTTGAGACAGGATTTGAATGCAGATCTTCTTAACCTGGAACCCCTGCTGCACCAGATTACTTCACCCACACAGCAAGCACTTACTGAGTGTTTCTGAGGCTGTTCAGGACCAGCCCACAGTGATCTGCTTCAGCTTTCCAGATTGGAAAGAAACTCAGACAGATCAGCAGTGAAGGGAGAGGGGGGCTTAGAAAAGCCTCATCATCACAAGCATTAAGGAGAAAAGGAAGATGCAGGGAACGGAAAGAGGACCCGACTCTGCTGCGCCGGTCTGCCCCAAGGGACCCAGTGGCCCTCAGCAAGTCACTTCACTCTCCTCCCTTGAAAGATTAATTTACTTTTAAGTCTGTCTCTAATAAATAGGTGAACCTTCTCACAAGGTCAACTCCTCTGCCCAAACATGCCATGCTAACCTTTCTGGTAGCCGTCAGCACATGCCTGATGCCCTCCACAATTGCATTCTCCTTCTCTCCTCTCCTGTCTTC
>NW_027185852.1:19405460-19435637 GCF_028583685.1 Petaurus breviceps papuanus | reverse complement strand
GGAGAAGGGAGATTTCAGACGTGGGAGAGGCTGTGTGTTCTCACAAGCCTCCTTTATAAACCTGGGACATGCACTGCTGTGGAAGAGAGACATGTTTGCTATTAAGGAGGGGAAAGTCCTGTGAAGTGAGCAGAGTGCTAGATCAAGGGCAAGGGCATCAAGGAGGCACAGTATCTGGGTTCGAATCTCACTGGATATCTGTGTGACCTTGGGCAATGCCCCTGGAATGCGGTTTCCTCACAATAATATAGCATAGGTAAGTACACTTAAGGGTGCAAAGCACTTGACAAATATCTTATTTTTATCTTCACAACAACCTGGGAGACAGAATGACTATTACCCCTATTTACAAGGCAGGTGGGGAAGACAGTGCCCTCTGGGACTATGAAGTATTGGACAAATCCTGCTTCATTAAAAGGGCAACATGGCACCTTCATTGTGACCTCATGGTGGTTCCATACCCAGACCCCAATTTTGCAGGTTTCACCCATTATAAGTTTCAGATGAATGATTTTTTTTTGCGGGGGGGGGGGACTCAGGAAAGATGGTGTGTTAGTTTTATGACCCAGAATCCTCTAGCATTACCTCACTTAATGAGTCGAGGCGAATAGTGGTTAAGTGACTTGGCCAGGGTCACACAACTAGTGTCAAAGACTAGATTTGAACCTGGGTTGTCCTGACTCCAGGTCCAGCACTCTGTGCACTTTGGTGCCCCCAGAGGGCTCTATAAAATGAGAGGGTTGGGCCAAGCTATCTCTTAAGCACCCCAACAACTCAGAAGTTTTATGCTCTCTCACATCCATGAGGGGGGAGGAAAGATACAAGCTGGTTCTGAGGCTGGAGACCTTGAGTTGGGCTCAGAAAGAGCCCAAGTACCTTAGCATGTATTTACTGCTAATGTGACATTAGGCAAAGCACAACCTTTCTCAGCTTCAGTTTCCAGTCCTAGATCTGGAGGTCGTGTCTCATCCCAGGGTGCACAGATAGGTGATGTCAGAAGTGGGACGTGGGACTCAGGATTTTAATCCTGGTGTTGATACTTGGAACGCAGGTGACTTCAGACAAATCCTTTGATCTCTTTGGGTGGTTTCCTCCTTTGTAAAATGAAGAGACAGTTTAGCCCAGGAGACAGAATGATGCATCGGGAGTGAGGAAGATCTGGGCTCAAGTCTCCCCTCCAACACTTATTAGCTGTGTGACCCTGGGCTAGTCACTTAACCTCAGCCTGCCTCAGTTTTCTCATCTGTACAATGGAGGTAATAATAGTAACTATCTTGCAGGGTGGGTTGTGAGGCTCACATGAGATATTACACATGAAATTTCCCCAAATTTATATACTATGTAAATGTTAGTTATTATCATCATCTTCAAAAAAAAATTCAACCACTACGCTTTTGTAAGGTACTTTCTGTGTGCCAGGCCCTGGAGCCCCACAGACTGAACAAAAAGAGTCCTTCACATCAAAGACCTTGTGTTCATTCCCTCATTATCTTCCAGGGTTCTTTCTACATCTGTAGTGATAAAATTTCTGGCCACAACTACAAGTAATGCATATTAATGCTTCATAAATTGAACTTTGAATTGAACTTTGCAAAGAGTGCAAAATGCCAGCTCTCCTTCTTAGCTTTCCCTTCCTATCTTAAAGCCCTCAAAGCTATTATATTGAAATATACGTATCAAAGTATACGTTTAAACAAACAGGCAAGCAGAAACACAGTTCCAGAGCCTGATCTCTAAATGTTTTACGAGATCCAAAGCTATGATCTGAAACTTTTGCTGAACTTGGATCTGATTTCAAATCCCAGTTCTTATACTTACTACCTGAGACCTTGGGTAAGCCATTAGCTTTCCTGGGCCAAAGTCTGCTCAAATGTAAAGGAAGTTTGAATTAGATGACCTATCAAACCTCTTCCAGTTCAAAATTTATCATCTTGTGCCCTTAGAATGTAAGCTTTCTGAGGGAATGGAATGTTTTGTTTTTGCACTGGTGTAAGGTGTCTCTAAGTGCCCTTTGAATGTTTACAATTCTCCAGCAAATGAATGAGAGATGCCTTTTGGGGCAGCCATGAGCTGATTTCAGAGAGACTGTCATTGCTCAAAAATTGGCTTAGGAGTGGGGTGGTGTTTCATTTTTTGGAATTGCCTTCAGAATCTATGATATCCTTTTGAATACCCATGTTGGATTAATATTTTGGGGTATGGATTTGATTCCTGCAGACTGCCCAGTGTTTGGTGATTAAGGTAAGTGGGTGCCAAAGCCTTCCCATTCTAAAAGTTATCCAGCTTGGTTTCTGTCATAATATATTGAGCCATAGAAAAATGGCTGAATGCCCACCTTCCAATCACTTCTTAATCTGACTACAGAACAGCATTGGCTGGTATATAAATATAAATAGATAGATGGATGGATGGATAGATGGATAGATAGAAGCCAAGAGACACAACTCATTGGCTGAATCCCAGACCAAACCTCAGCCCATGAGGAGGTGCCAACTCTGCCCCAATAATCCTTTTTTTGGTTTGCTTTGGTTTTTATATGCAGGACACAGAGAGTACCAAATAATGAAGTCACTGACCCTCTCTCTCCTACCCCCCATCTTCTGAAGTTAAAAGCGAAAATTAATTATGCACCATCCCAACTATTAGCTATAGACCAGTATTTCTATCACCTAAAACTTAATAGGATCTTAAGATTTAGAACTGAAAAACATCCAAGCTCCTGATTTTACATGTGAGAAAACCAAAGCCCAGAGACTTTCCTAAGCTTAACACATTTACATGGCAGAACTGACTCCAAATCTAGTCCTTTTTGGATTAAAATACACTGCTCTGATTCACTGCAAAATTCTCTTGCAACATTAGTTCTCATCTGCACGATGCCTAAGTTAATGTTCTGCAGTCTGGTGAATTAGCCAAAACTTGCTTAATCCACTCCTCCTCCCTGTCTACTGTGGGGGCTCAGCCTGCTGTGATAATGCTAAATATAATAGTCGAGAAGGGTCTGGGAACTCCTGACCCTCATGGCTTTTTGTAATCGTAGAGAGAAAGAATAGGGCTGATCTGAAAAAGATAATAGAACTTGCATCTATGTAATTCTTGACTCTCAAGGCACTCTTATGATATACTTGCTATTATCCCCATTTTATAGATGAAGGAAGTGAGTCTGAGAGAGGAATCACTTGCCCAGGGTCACACAGCTACTAAGTGTCTGAAGCTGGATTTAAATTCAGGTCTTTCTCTCTCCAAGTCTAGCACTTTACCCACCAAGTTACCAGATGTCTTGTATGCATTTCTGTTAACTTGTTTAGGAAAATGAACATCACCAATAACAAAGCCCACTTCTTCCATGCAGAGAGGCAGCTGTGGTGTCTTGGAAACTTACCAGCTGTGTGACTCTGGACTGGTCACCTAACCCCTTTGGCGAGACTCTGTCTTATCATTCTGAGAATGAGGATAACACTTAGTGCCCATCTCCCAGGATTGCTATGAAGGTCTTTTGGAGTACAGTAAGCAAAACCCCTCCCAGACCTTAAGTACTTTATAAGGCCAGATTTCATTATCATTGGGCACTTGGTTCACTTGTCTTTAGTGCAAAAGTTCAAGAAATGAGAAAGAGAGTTCCGGAAACAGCTTGCCTCTGTCTTTAGTTATTTTCTAAAGTGGATTTTTGTTTAGAAGAAATGAAACAATAGCTAGCTTTCTCTGCTGTTCCTTAGGTATGTGGTATGTGGGTAGGTTAGGTAGGAATTCCTCATTAAATCAGCATTCAAGGGATCGGGGGAGGACAGTCAGCAGCAAAGGTATTTATCCAAGCTTAAAAATGAACTGCTGAAGGCAGACTAGAACTTTAATTTATGTAATCTGGTATTAATTGATTTTTTTCTTGTGCAAAACTAATCAAAATTCATGTTTTAGGGTAAAATTTCCCTCCACAATTTGGAGACATCAGTGCATCATAGAATTTTGAACCTCCAAGGGACATTAGGACATGGAATGTTGGAGAATAAATTACAAAAAAAATCATAGCAGGGAGAGATCTAACTAAGACCATGATAGTCAGTTAACATACGTTTATTCAGTACCTACAATATGCTGGGCAATGTCCTAAGTGTTGGGATATAAAGAAGCAAGGAGTAGCCCGTGCCCTCAAGGACCACATAAAGGTGGTACAGCATAGGTCTAAAATCAGCTGAGAGCAGAAGTCCCTGGCAGCTGGGGGTGAGGGGAGCCAGGAGAGGTCGCTTAATGCTGATGGGACTGAAGTTGACTCTTGAAGGAATTCTGAGAACCAAAGGGATGATGAGAGGTGGGGAGGCAGAGCCCTCAAGCAGTACAAAGTCTCAGAGGTAGGGAGAGGATCATTAGTGAACTCTGAGCAGCCAAAGGTAGCTGGATGACTTTAGAACTACGCAATGGAACGTTAGAGTTGGGAGGAACCTCAGAGATCATCTAATCCAAACTACTCATGTTATAGATGAGAAAACTGACACCCAGAAGGGAAGATACTTGCCCTTAGTGGCAGAGCCAGGAGAAACGTCTGTGGCTCAGGAAAGCCAACTCGACATCCTTTTAAACAATCCTGCTTCTCCAAAGCACTTTCTTGGCATAGGTCCCTGCTTGTAGAAACCTTGTTCTAGGATGGAAGATTGTTGGAATTTTTTTTGCCTTCATTTTGGGAGGGCAATTGGGGTTAAGTGACTCACCCAAGGTCACATGGTTAGATTTTGCGTTAAGTACCTGAGGTCAGATCTGAACTCAGGTCCTCCTGACTACAGGGCCAGCACTCTATTCGCTGCACCACCTAGCCGCCCTGAAATTTGGTCTTACAGATGAATGTATGAAGGCAGCCAAAGGATGAGAATGTCTGGTGATCTTTGAGTTCTGATAGTTGGCATTCTAAGGGTTATGTTTCCTAGAGGAGCATGGGAAAACAATTTAAAAAGCATCCTTGAGAGTACTTTACATGTAGTGAGGGCATGGTGCCATCAAGAGGTGGCATCCTACTGAATTGAGAAGATTAGGAAGCATTCCCCTACCCTGACACCAGGACCTTGGTCCAGCAATAATCCCTACTTCTTTTCTCCATCTTCAGTCTTCCCATCTCTCTCTCTCTGTCTGACTTTCCAGCTTCCTACAAAATACCCACCCCAGTCTAAGAAAGAACCTTTCTGTCCTCATCTAGTGACTGGCATATTACCCACTTTTTTCCATAACCAAACTTCTTTTACAAACCATCTCTACCTATTGCCTTCACTTTCTTATCACCCAGTCTTTTCTTGAAATGTTGAGACCTGACTGCCTAAACCACTCTGCTGAAACTGTTTTCCTTTAAAAAAAATTACTATTGCCTTTTGTGTTCCCAACACATCGATTTCTTATTGTATCCCTTGTAACAAAGATTTAAAAAAAGAAAGCATAAAAATAACTCTAGCAAAAGCAACCTACAGGTGAATTGTGCCTGACAGTGTATACGCTACTGCAGACCTATGGTCCCCCACCTCTGCAATAAAGGTCAGAAGGTGCATTTCCTTAACTCTTCTTTGAGTCCAGGTTGGCCAATATAATTACAAACTTCAGTTTCATTTTATAACTCTTTCCATTTATAATATTGTGACACTGTTTTCTGAAAGGTCATCATTTGCCTCTGAATATAGACAAGAAATGGTTTCTCCTCTCGTCACCTGCAGCCACTAATTCTCATTCTCTGTGCAATATTGATTTTTTTTTTGAGGCAATTACAGTTGAGTGACTTGCCCAGCATCACACAGCTTATATCTGAGGTCAGATCTGAACTCAAGTCTTCTGGACTGCAGAACCAGTCCTCTATCCACTACAGCTGCTCCAATGTTGAATTCTTTGGGTCACTCTATTTCCTCCGCTAAGACGTTGTCTTGGTTTTCCTCTTACGTCTTTTACCATGATCTCTGTGTCTGTGTCTGGATTCTTGTCCCTCTTCCTGGTCCTTCAAAGTAATTGTTTCCCAGGAGTATGTCCTTGACCCCCTTCACTTCTCTCTCCCTCTGGGTGGTCTTATTCTCACCCCAGACTTCTGTTACATATATGAAAGAAATCTCACAAATCTCAATCTCTTTCTGGTCCAGTCCAACAGGTATTTATTAAGCAAGGCCCCTTGAAGGTCTGGGAGGACCTTCTTTTGATGCCTCCTCTCCCAAGCTGGACTCTGTCTTCCCCTCAGGGTTCTAAGGGTACTCCCACCGGGGTTGCTGAGTTCTTTCTAATACCATCAGATTGATCCCTCATCTTGGTGTGTTCTCCCTGTTGTCAGTCCAGTGACAGTATTTTCCTTATATCATGGACTGACCCAGTGATTAGTACCTTGATATAATTTGATCAAAGAACATTAATTAGCTTTACCAAGAAGTTACACCAAGAACTCCCTTCCCCCTAAGGGCATATTCTCCACTATAGCACCCCACCCCTCAGTGGACTTAAACTTTAATTTTGCCACAAAGCACTCACCCCCCCCCCCAAGTTTCCTTCTAAATGCAGGGTAGGAAGTCATCTTTCTGAAAATGGCCCCCCGGCTGCTCACCAGTCTGCTCCTTTTACTCTTGGCATCCATTCCACAGGCCAATCCATGGGGTGGCTCTAGCAGCAAACTCCTTTCTGGCCCATTCAAGATTTCATAGGACCTTTGCAACAACAAAAAGTGAGAACATTTTATGAATATGTTTGTACATATATGTCCTTTATGTCTCTCTCTTTTTGATCTAGGTGGGGGGAGAGGGTATACCAACTAATGCTGTCATTGGGTCAGTCAATCAACCAACAAGCATTTATTAACCTTCTACTGATTGCCAGGCACCACTGGGCAAGCATTGGGAATACAAATACATACACAATATTCATATTGGTGCTTTTTCAGGGGTAGCAAAGAAGTGGAAACGAAGGAGATTCACATAATTAGCAAAATAGCTGAACTTATGATAAGTGAACAAAACCTTCTACTATTACTCTGTAAGAAATGCTAAGAAAGAGAGACTCAGAGAAGCATGGAAGACTTCCATGAACTGATGTGGAGAGAGAATGATTTATACCACGTTACAACATCGTAAAGAAAAGTAGCATTGTAAGACCCAAGGTCTCCAGCCAATGCAATGACTTCAAAGGACTGATGATGATGAAGCCCACCTATTGTCACCTGACAGAGAGGTGATGGCAGGATGTAGGACAGGACAGAATTTTTGGAAAGGTCGATGTGTAAAGCACTGTTGCTTGTCCATTATTACCTATGACAAGGGAGGGATTTTTTTTTTAATTGGGAAAAAAGGAGTTGATCATGATACTCCTTGATCAGAAAAAGAATATGTGTGAAGCATTTAAAACAATACACAAGAGAAGACGCAAGAAAGTTCAGTGACAAATATCAACAAGCCTTAAAATAAATGTATCGAGATGGTAAATGTATGTTTAAAATGGAAATAAGAAGTACTTAGTGGAGATTTATAGTTTTCTTTGCAATTTTCTTTTTGGGGTCTTTGTTCATAGATATATTTGTCAAATTCAAAATAATTTTTTAATTTAAGGGATTTAAAAAAAGACCTTACAAGGTCACCCCTGGTCCATTCCATCCCCAGCACTCAATCAGCCCAGGCCAGGAAAGGATGAGTGGATGGAGGTCTAGAGGCCGTTGCTATGTTCACATCCGGGTGTCAGCCTGGAGATGGGGGGAGGGGAAGATGAACATTTGCAGAAGGAGCATCCTGTCTCTGCTCCTGCCCCTCTCTCCCCACCTGGAGGCTTACAGCAGTTATTGCCTCACTCATTCAAACCCAGTCAGCAAAAGAGTGACAGGGAAGGCTGTGGTCCTTTATGACACTCTCCGTGCCTACCCAGTTCCAGGTCAGTAGAAAATTCAAAGTCCCTTCCTTCCCCAGACAGCACGCAGTTATGAGATGCCCGTACATGCCCTGATTACAGCAGGCATGGCCTACTGTACGTCCTCAAAAGGAATGGGCTACAAAAGCCAGTAAAAACAAACAAAACCAAAACCCCCAAACACCCTGACCCTCACAAAGCTAACATTCTACTTGAGGTGGGAGGAGATACAAAATGTAAAATGAGAAGCACTTGTGTGAGAATTTGAGAAAGACAAAGGTGGTACTAATAAACAGATGTAGGGGGTCTATGAGCTTGGTTTTTTAAGTATTTGGATAGCTGAGTTTCAATATAATTGGTTTCCTTTGCAATCTGATGTATTTTAGTTTATACATTTAAAACCATGACTGAGCAGCGGTCCACGGGCTTCACCAGGCTGCCCTACTGGTCTGTGATACAAACATGGTGAAGAGTCCCTGAGGGGAATCAGGGAAGGCTTCCCATAGAAGGATGCATGGGAACAGAGCCTGGAGGGAAGTCCGTGGTTTTCAGAGGTGAAGGGGAAGACAAGGGGCACTCCTGATGTGGGGGCCAACATGGATGGAATGCCAAGCTCTAAGGACATAAAGAGGGGAGTTTGGTAGGAACACAGAGTATGTGAGGGGGAGTAATGTGGAACAAGCCTGGGAAGGAAGGCTGGAAGCAGACCTGGCTGGGCTCTGGACGTCAATGTGAGGAGGTGCATATTTTCCTAGAAGGCGGGACCTCCTCACCACGTTCCAAGTCTACATTTCTCACTCCTTGCAGGACAAGAACCTCGCAGATTGTGTATACCACAGAGAGCATTGTGGGGATGTTGTAGAGTCTGTCTGTGGTTCCATTCAATCTGGCAGACTTTTGTGGAGTGCTCCTGTATGCCAAGATGAGGGAGATACAAAGACAAATGAGAATCAATCCCTGTCCTCAAGTAACTTACTTTTTTGGGGGTGGGGCAGGGATACAGGATTTTATAGTAGAACACACGCCTCTCGAGGGCAGGGGCCGTTCCCTTTTCTTGTCTGTGTCCCCAGGGTCTCTCATGCTGCCTAGGCTATCAGAGGCAACCAATAAAGTTTTGTGGATTTGTCATTTGAAATAATTAAGACTGTGCCTGTGATTTCACTGGGATAGGAAAATCCTGGATGGGGAAATCCCCTCTAGGTGGGCACCTTCTCTGCAATCTATCATTTTAGAGATGGGTATGAGGGAGGACAGAGAGGAGGAGGAAGGGCTGACTCTGGGCTAACACATCTTGGTGATTAGGATTCTGGCAGTGCCTTAACAGAAGGAGGGAGGCCTGGATGGGCAGCAGGTTTCGGAAGGGAAGATAATGAGCTCGGTTTTGAACGTGTTGAGCTGGAAAGGCTGAGAGCACATTTAGGAGGAGACAGCAGGAAGCTGATGGCGTGTGACTGGAGTTCAAGAGAGGGATTAAACCACCAAATTGACCATGTCTCGGTCTCACGTTTTTCATTTTATAGTCACTGTCTTTATTCCAGGCCACGACCTGGTAGATTCTCATGGAATCAGAACTATGGGGGAAGGGACTTCAGAACTGCATAGAATGTCAGAAGATCCCATGGTAGAGAGGGGATTTTGAAACAGAGTGTAACATGGAATGTTAGACCCTGGAATTTTTTGCATTGGAAGGGTCCCTAGCCCATGGAATATTAGAACAGAACACAGAAGGTGGCTGAGTGGATAGAGCTTTAGATCTGGAATCAGGACGACATGAATTCAAACGGAGACTCAGACATATTAGTGATATGGCCCTAGGGAAGTCACTTAGCCTCTGTCTGCCTCAGCTTCCTCCTTTGAAAATATGGACAATAATTATCCCTCCCTCCCAGGGCTGTTGTGAAGAAAAACAATGAAATAATTTTGTAAATTGCCTTGAAAGTCTTAGAGCACTATGTGAATGCCAACTGTTCTCATCATCCTCATCAGGAGGCGAGGGTAAGAGCTGACCACAGGCATAAACACCATAGAAAATGGGAAATCTAGTAATCCAGTGGAGAGGAACCTTAGAAGGGAAAATTACACCATTTAGAACCTAATCTGTTAAAGCTTAAACGTCATGTTGACTAACCTTATTTTACAGGGGAGGAAACTGAGGCCCAGATGTGAAATGGCTTACCACACAGCCAAGCAGTCTTCTTCCTTTAAGTCCAATGCTGCTGGTATTGCATCCATTGTCTTATTTTTTTCATTCCTTCCTCCTCTAGGAAAGCATTATTATTGGGAGCATTCACAATGGAAGCCGGTAATAGGTGTAGGTAATCTGGAAACCCATCTCTGTGGCTCTGAGGTCCTGTATTGTCATCAGCAAACATCCATAGACCCTTGCGAAGGGGTGTTTAGTTCCTTCGTTTATCCAACTGGCGCTCTAGAAACAACAATATTAATAATGATATATCTTATATTGCCTTGAGATTTGGCATCCAGGCCACGTCTTCTGATATCCGTGCTGGTTTTCTCTGGCCAATTGTTTAACTTCCCTGTGCCCGGGAAGCTTTCTAGGACTCTAAGTTAGAGACAAGTAGCTCCTCTGTATTGATGGAAAGAGTTTCCACCCCAGGAAGTTCCCAACACCAGTGAAGTCTGGACCAAAATATCATGACAATAACCTATAAGACGTCATCCTTGCCCTCATGGAACTGATGCCTGAGCCAGCATTGTCCTGGGCTCCCCGAGTCCTTCTCACCTGAATTTATTTGCCATGTTCTCAGTTGTTAAGACGTCAGAGGAGATGGATGGGCAGCCAGCCCCGGCTGCGTCCGAGACCAGGCGTCATCTGATCCTGGTGTGACAGCTTGGGGGGAGGTTCTGCCTGCCTCGCCTTGGCCCAGTTTCGCCACCTAATGTCCCCAGCATGTGTGATCGTGATTGCTTTGGAAGGTGGCTGCTGGATCTGAGCAAGCGTGCTGCTTGGCCTCTATCCATGGAACAAAATGGGCTGGCATTCAGTTGCCCTGAAATGTTCCCCAGAGAACAGAGGAGGCAGAGGCAAGTTAGATGGCCCTCACTTGCCACTATGGTATATGGCCCCGGATGCAGTTTTAAGCCATAGATTTGATGGTTAAGTTCTCCTTCCACAGTTAGCACTTGCTTGAAGGGCCTGGGTGTTTTCTCCAGCTCACTCTGTTCTCTCCTTGTTCTGACCGAGCGAGGTTTATACTCCTTCTGTAACATCCCACTTGCTTGTGGAGCAGGAAGGCAGCCCCTTCTTCCTGGAGCTCTGCTTTCTGACCAGCCACTCCCTCACCCTGGGATTTCTGGGCTCACACTAGCCTGTGATGCCCTGGTGGTTGTGTTAGGTGTTGTCAGCAAAGACAAAGTAAGGAATCCTATGGGACTTCGGTGTCACAGAATGATGTGTCTCTGAAGAGTCTACTCCTTCAGGTGACTTCCTCTATTCTCCCATGTGCTGTGTCTCTGGAGACAGTTTTGTGCACCAGCCTATGCCCAAAGTTGCCTAAGGCTGTGGCCCCTGAGCACCCTTCATGGGTGGGCGGTGATTAAGGGTACCACATCACAACAGCATCCTTCTGCCTTGGTCTCACCTTATCACAGGGTCATTGAGTGAAAACCAGAAAGGGGTCTCACAGTCTTCTAGTCCACCCTCCTTATTTTATATGAGGCTTAGTGAAGAAAAGTGACTTATCCAGGTTCTCTGCTTCTGATTCCTACACTCTTTCCATTGTACCATGGGGTACTTCTCCATTCTCATTCTCACTAGCATGTCTGTGTTAAAAGTTTTGGAATTCTGACAGCCCGAGGCCCTGGGATCCTGACAATATCCTCCATTTTAGTGTTTTGTGTGGTTATTTGCATAAAGTTTTATACAGGGCGTCCCAAAAACTTTAGTGCATTTTTTTTTAAAGCAATCGGGGTTAAGTAACTTGCTCAAGGTTACACGGCCAGGTGTTTCTGGGTGGGTGCTAAGTGTCTGAGCCTGGGATTCGATCTCCAGGTCTTCTCACCACTGGAGCCGGTGCTCTTACTCGCTGTGCTACCTGGCCGCCCCAACTTTAGTGCATTTTTAAGCTTTAATAGCTACCAAATGAAAAGTTATTAAATCATAAAACAGTACAAACAGCCTGTATATATATATTAGTTTTATCTCTCCAACTAGAGTCAATAGAATTTGGGAAGGAGAATGTTGTATACTTCTTTTCTGTCCCACATACTAAAGCACATTTAAGTTAATCCCTCAAAAACCTATGGAATTGAATGAGTATGTATCCGTAAGCCATAGATTAAAAGCTTCTAATCTAATCCAACAAGCATTTACTTAGTACCTTACTTAGGTAGCCAGGTAGCACAGTGGATAGCATACTAGGCTTGGAGTCATGAACACCTGGGCTCAAATTCAGCCTTTGGGACGTAATAGCTGAGTGACCCTGGACAAGTCACTTAACCTATATTTCATTTTCCTTATTTGTAAAATGGGGCTAATAATAGCACCTGCCTCTCAGTATTGTTATTATGAGGATAAACCAGATCATATTTATCAAATGCTTTGTTATTATTGCTGGGCACTGTCCTAACTCTGGCAACACAAAGTGAAAAATGGTCCTGGCTTAAGAGCACACGTCTCTATACAATGTGCAGACGTTTAAATACATACATGATACTCTGAGGAGCAGGAAGGGGGCACATCCACCTGCTAATCCTCCCCCTTTCTGCAGGCTGACTCCCAGTTTTACCAATCCATTGAAATTGCCTTCTCCTAGACTGCTCTTCATCGACAGATCTTTTTGTCATTCTCCCCCTTCACCTCTCTGCTACATTTAGCCCTGAATCACCCCCTTGAAGCCCTCTCATCCCTCAGAGTCTATGATATTAGACTCTGCTTAATTTCTTCTTCCTCTTTGACTGCCAAGTGTCCTCTGCCTCCTCCCATTCCTCAAATGTAGCATTTTCCCAGTTTTCATCATCTCTTCACTCTCTACCCTCTGTCCTTTAGCAGTTCTCCTCTGCTCATAACTTCAAGTTTATCTCTATGTACATAATGGCCAGATCTTATCTCCGGTCGTGACTTCCCCTGTGAGCTGCAGCTCTAAATTTCCAGTTGCCAATTGGACATCTTTACCTGCGTATCCCACAGGTATGCCCAACTCCAGATGTCCATAGTGAACTCTTCGTCTTTTCTCCCAAACCAGTTCTTTCTGTCTTCTCTATCTTGGCAAACGAGACCACTCAGCTTGCAAACATTTTCAGTCCCTGCAATAAATCCATTGCCGACATCACTGGATTCTGCTTCTACAATGTCTCTCAATCTGCCCTTTCCTTTCTGTTGCCTTTGTCATCACCCTAGTTAAGGTCCTCCCTGACTATTGTAATAATCACCTGGACCATTGCAATAATCTCCATATGGAGTTCTCCATCACTGTCTCATCCCTCTCCAAACCATCCTGCGTGGGTCACTGGTCATCTTGGCAATACACAATTCTATGCAAAATACTCCCTTATTCACAACTTGCAGGGGTTTCTTATTGTATAGGAAATAGCATTTCACATATTTAGCCTAACCAAAAAAAAGTTCAATGTCAGTGGGGTAAAAAAAAAAAACGAATGGATTTGAAGAGCACATAAATTAGGCTAGAAACCCTGGTTCAAAATTGTTCATGAAATTATCCAACCTTACAAAAAAATCAACATCAGTGTTGGACTCCATATTTGATACTGGCTTTTGCAGTAGTGAACCATCTGTCCCGGGAAATTTCATAGGCTGATTATAATTTGTGAAATTATATCTTTTGAATTACCAGGTGGAGAAACATTTCCTTATGTTGCTAATTCACTGGTTGACTTCATCCTGCAGCCCCTTAACATCCATCGAATTGGAGTCCGCACTGATGTCTCTTTAATCATCTGGTCTGAAATCATACTGGGGATGGGAATCAGGTTCACTGGTCTGTTAAATGGAATCACAGACTCTCAGTGCTAACAGAGATCCTGGTGGCCATCCAGCTCAACCAGTCTTCACAGGAATCCCATGACAGCGTCCCCAAAGGGTGGTCATCTGGCCATTGCTGGAAGACCTCCAGCGACGGGACCCACTGACCCCCAGCTCCACTTTGGGATGGTTTCATTGGTAATAAGATTTCACAACCCCTTAAGACTTCCACCCACTGCTCCCAGTTCAGCTCTCTGGGGCCAAGCAGAACAAAGCTAATCCCTCTACAAGACAATGCCTCAAATACATAAGAGGCAGCTGCCCCTCTGTCCAGGTATTCTCGGTTCTCTCACGCAATACTCATTGCAAAATAGAGAAGTATGAAATAGAAATCAACGGATGGAAGAGATGAGTGTTTGATAAACCCACACTTTCTAAACCCTGGACAGCTTATTGTGCAAAGAGTGATCGATTTGGAGTCTGAGAGACTGAATTCCAATCTTGGTTTTTCCAGTTACACCCTGGATGACTTTGGGCAGATTGCTTCATTCCTCAGGCCTCAGTTTCTCCATTATTTCCTCATATTTTTGTTCCATTGATTGCTCTCTCTATTTTTTCTAGCACCAGACAATTTTTTTTAATCATTATTGCTTTATGGTACACTTTGTCCAGGAATTACTTCCATCTTACAATTGAGGTAACAGAGGCTATATCTTATTCAAGATGACAGAGTCAGTACCTGAATAGGGACAAGGGACACCAATCCTTCTAGGATACTGTGTTGTAAAACACTGGCTCCCATCAATCATTTCATCTTGGAGATGGAGGTTTGTGCAGTCTGCAACCCTGATAGTAAAGATTACTCAAAGTAAAGATTGCTCCTCCTATTAAGCATAAGGTGACCCTCTGGGTCAATGACCTCACTGAGGATTCATCTGCTCATCTTGTTTCTAGAGTCTTTGGCAATATCTATAGCAGTGCAAGAGAGGGGCAGGCAGGCTTAAAGGCTTGAATACTGGTGTGGCTACTTAAGAGTTGTGTGAGTTCATGGAGGTCTCTTCCCCTCTCTGACACAACTTTACTCCAATTTAAAATAAATGGGTTAGCCTAGAAGACCTTGGGGTTTCTTCTAGCTCTAAATCTTCTATCAACAGGGCTGAGTCTAGACTGTTCACCAGTGCTCCTTTAAGCATGGTGAATAACATTCTGAAGGGCTAGCTTACAGGGAGACAGATGTGGGCTCACCACAAAGAAATCTTCCTGAACAATTAGAACCACTCAACAATGGGATGAAGAGTCTTAGCAGGGAGGGGGAAGGGCCTGCCATTGGAAGTCTTCAAGCAGAGTCCTCCTGGTGAGGCTGTAGATGGAATCCTATTAGGTACTGGATGCATCAAATCATCTCTAAGCTCATCTTCCTTTTCTCTCTTGGTGTGGTCCTGCTTTCTGACCATCTAGACCCCACTGGGAGCTTGGACTCACCCCTGGATTGCCTAGCTCTGATGATCGATCTTTGCTCTTAAGTCTTGCACCGCCCCAGGCCTCCACACCACTTCCTGTCTCCTTGTGATGTTCCCATGTAGGTGCAATTCCACAACCTGTTCAGCATTGCATTATGTGTTGTTTTCCTCCATTAGAATTAAGTTCCTTGAGGACAGGAACTGTCTTGCTTGCTTGTGGATCTGTATCTGTATTTCTCTCTCTCCTCTTCCTCCTCCTCCTTCTCTCCCTCTTTTTCTGTCTCATTTTGTCTATCATCTTTTAATCAGTGATCCTATGCATTTCTTAGTCATCTTGGGAACTAATGGAACTTTGTACCAATTTAGGTAAAAGAAAGGATAAGATCCTTTTAATTCTTATTGTGATGTGGTGATGCTCTTGGCTTGCTGTTAGAATTGTGTACTTTAGCAGATCTAACCAACCTGGAAAGCCTTGGGACAAATATCATGTGATGGATGGGATGACCCTTGTCCAAGAACTAGTCCAGTAAAACTCAAATAAGTTTGTCACCATAATGGCCACAAGATCAATTTTTAGCCACAGAAATTCACAAAAATTGGCAAGTGAGGCAAGAAGGTAGGGGCTGGTTGTGATTATGGATCCCTGTGGCATAGTAACAGTTGATGTGGGCTAGGTGTTCTCTTCATGATGCCAGAAAAACAATAGCAGCCACAATGTGCTTAGTTCCCTCGCAGTAAAAGCAAGTTGTCAATTAACTACCTAGCGGGTGTAGTGCATGATTTAGCCACCAGGTGGCACCACCTTCCAGCCACCAGTTCAGTCATTTTGTCTGAAGATGTCCAACATGCAGGCTAGTCGCTGTTCACCAGGTGGTGCTTACTTACAGGGTGCTAGACTCTCCCTCCCACTGGTCTGGAGCCTGTTCAGCCCCTGGCATCTGGGTGCTGGTGGACCCAAGTGAATATTGATCTAGGGAGATGGAGAAAAAAAATCTCCCTGAAATATTAAAGATATTCTCCAGAAATACCCTACTCTTGACTGACCACTCTCAACCACAACGTCTAGATGATGGACATTTTACCGTGTATCTGGTTTATTAAAACAAAGTTAAATACCTGTGAAAGAGATGGCATACTGTTAAACTGGAAAGAAGCTGGGTCATTAGCTCTACTGTCCCTCTGATCCTTCTTCTTGGACCCCCCTCTCCCTCCCAACCAGAGCCTGGAGACAAGGATTAGAGATGGAGGTGCATTGAGGTACATCAGTGAGATTGGCTTGGTTAGCGGTTGAGAAAATGGAAGCAGGGGCGGGAAATCCCTGTGGGTTAGAAATAGCCTTTTTCAGTCTCCCTAGGAGCAGGGTTTTATGACAGCTGCTAGTCTGTTCATGCACATTCCAGTCTATTGTACTGGGCTGCTGATTCCTATCTCCCACCTTGGCTCCTTTGCACTTTGACCCCATTGCCACTCCCAGTCTTTGCCTTGGCCACTACAGCTTTCCAGGATCTGCCCCAACTCCTCTGTTGTGGCTGATGTCACAGTGGCCATGTCAGAAGTCACAAGCAGTAAGCACGTGCAGTTTGTCTGTCCCCCCTGCCCACCTCCCTCAGGCTCACTGACCTGTCCTCTTCTGGCCATGGGGAAGGAATGGAATCACATAGTGAAGGGAGTTAAGAGAGGAAGGTCATGCTGCAGGCTGACACTCTTACCCTATCTCCAGACCTCTCGCATGGCTTCATCCTGATTTAAAACACTCAAGTGACTCAGTTTCCTTTGTGTCCACCTCAGAAACCCTCAAACTCTAGAGTTGAAACACATCCCAAGTCTCTTTGGGGGTTTATCTGTGCCTTTTTCTTACATGACAATCATTTCCAGATAGATCTCTCTTGTCCTCTTAGCATGATGCCTGGTACACAGTAAGCACTTAATAAGTGCCTTTTCATTCATTTATTCATTAAATCTAGATGGTTAAAGATAGAGATCAATCAACCAGAACTGAATATGGTCTAGATGGTGCAGAGGGGGCATAGTATGAGGCATCTAGATGATGTGGTGGCTAGAACAGTGCACCTGCAAGCAGGAACATCTAAATTCAAATCCTGCCTCAGACACTAGCTGCACGCCTTACCTTGGACAAGTCACTCAGCCCCTGTCTGTCTGTCTTATTTCTCTCATCTGTAAAACAGGAATAATAACACCTGCCTCCCATTATTGTTGCGAGACCCAAATGAGATAAAATGTGTAAGGTGAACCTTGTAAAACTTAAAGTTCCATGTCGATGCTAGCCATACTTCGGCACAGTGTCACAGGAGCCAGAAGAGTCGATTTTGAAGCTAGAATGATCAGAGTCCTGCCTCCGATAGGATCTCTATGTCTTTGCACAAATCACTCATGCTTTTAGTGCTTGTGGAGGGAATTTCCACACCTAGACTTGCCTACATAAATAAAATGACCAGTGTTGCTCAATAATAAAATGTGTGCATACATTTTTATCAAATGTTTGAGTTTTATAAAAAAAATGTTTGCTCAGGAGATTAAAAAAAAAAAGTGAATCAATCACATGGTGTGGTGAGAGATGCCTGATGGACAGCTCCATGCTGAGGAAGGCCCCTGGCCCAGAAGGCCACCAGCACACTGGTGGACCCTCCCAGTGTAAACCTGAGGAAGGAGATGGAGAAGAGTCCCATGGGCTGGGCAGGCAGAGATGGTTTGTGGTCTGCATCATTGGTGGGGATATCCACCTCCAGGGATTCAGAGCTGGAGGGGACGTCAGAGATCACTCACATCAAGCCTTCTTGAATCCAGGTACTTATTTCTTCCCTTAAAAAAACCTAATAACAGTATGTCAGAATAAGATTTCCTTTGTATTCCTATCCTATTATATATATGTAAGAGCATGCCCCTGGGAAGGGGTCCATAGGTTTAACCAGCCTGCCTAGGACAGCTAGGTGGTATGATGGGGAGAGGAAGAGAAAGAGAGAGAGAGACAGAGAGAGAGAGCTGGAGTCAGGAAGAACTGAGTTCAAATCTTGCCTCAGACCCTAATCACATGGCCCTAGACAAGTTCCTTAACCACTGTTTGTTTCATTTTCCTCAACTGTGAAATGAGGATAATAATAGCATTTACCTCCCAGAGTTGTGAAGGTAAAAAGCAATAATAATTATAAAGGAATTAGTAGAGTGCTTGGTGCATAGCCGTTACTACAGAAACACTAGTGAGTGTTGTTTTGGGTTCATGACACAAAGAATTTTAAGAACCCCTGAGTGAGATAAATGCTCACAGTTTTTAGGAAATTGAGATCTAGAGCTCACAGAAGTTAAATAAGTGTCAGAGTCAGGGTTCAAGCCCATGTCTTCTGACTCTATGACTGATCACTTTGCACTCTACATTGATGGGATCACAGATCCATTAGAATATTGGAATATATGCAATCTCTCTGCATATATAATCAATATGCATATAGGTAAGCATTACATATATGTATATATTACATATGTGTATGTAGGTCATATATTCATATTTACATATATAGATGTTGTTAGAGAGTGTTTAAGCTTTAATAAACTTAAAACTGCACAAAGATTTTTGTATTGAATATACATATTTTATATGCTCATGTTTGTTATGCATATAATTTCACTAGTTCTTCAAGGTGCAGAAAGCTCTTGCATACAACACCCCAGGGAGACAAGGAGCACAAGAATTTCCCCCATTTTTCAGCTAATGAAACTGTCACTCAGAGAGGTGAATCAATTTGGTCAAGGTCACACAGGGAGCACATTGATCATGGTGGGTAAGATTGTGGAGTGTGTAGGAGGAAATAGGAATAGTTTTCTGCCTCTGGCAGTTTTGGCTATGGATTGGCATGACAGGAATTGAACTGGTCTAACCTTAGTACTAGAGAAGAGATGAGGAGATATATTCACTTCTTTCATTGGAGAGGTAGGGGACTATGGGTGTGGACTACTACATGCATTGCCAAATATGGTCCTTGTGCTGCTTGTTTTCATTTAATCCTTTTTCTTTGTTGTAAAAAAGGGACGACTTGAATTTGACTTAAGGAGGGAATAACATACACACTCACTTGGGTATCTTATCCTACAGAAAAATAGGGGGGAAGGGGAAAGAGGGAGGATAATAGAAGGAAAGGCAGATTGGGCAGAGGGTAGTTAGAAGCAAACACTTTTGAAAGGGGACAGGATCAAAGTAAAAACAGAATAAGTGGAGGGCAGGATAGGATGGAGGGAAATAGAGTTAGTCATTCACATTATAACTGCTATGGAAATGTTTTGTATAACTACAGATGTATAACCTATATTGAATTGATTGTCTTCCCAGTGGGGATGGATGAGGAGGAGAGAAGGGAGAGAATCTGGAACTCAAAGTTTTAAAAACAAATGTTAAAAAAAATTATATGCAACCAGGAAATAAGATATACAGGCAATGGGGTATAGAAATCCATCTTGCCCTACAAGAAAGGAAGGGAGGATGGGATATAGGAGAGGGCAGACTGGGGGAAGGAGTGTTCAGCATGCTTGCCATCTTGGGGGTGGGGGGGTAGGGGAGAGATGGGGAGAAAATGTGTAACCCAAAATCTTGTGGAAATGAATGTTGAAAACTCAAAATAAATAAATAAATTTTTAAAAGAGGGGGCTACTGCATAGGGAAGGAAGGGAGAGTGGAAGAATTGAAATATATCCAAAAATGATAACCTGCCCCCCACCAAGGTATGAATATAATTTCTTTTAAAAAGAAGAAATTGAATTGGTCTGTTATATGGCAGTCATCTCCCACTGACAGAAGTGAAATCATAATTCAGGAATCAGCTTTATTTTATCTTTAATTACAAAGTGCCATCTCTCCAGCCCTCCCACATTTGCTTTCCTTCTATTTGGAAGCCTGCTGAAGACCTTAGAGCAGGCCCCCTTTGGTGAGCTCTTTTGATGCAGGAAATAGTTTGAAAGCTTCTTCCTAGAAGTCAGCCTGCCTTGACTCCTGAATGAAGTCTTTGTAGACAAAGGGAAAAGGAATCTGAGACAAGAAAGCTGTGGAAGACCGAGTGCTGAGGAGGGACAAGGGAGAAATGGAAACAGGGCAGAGAGCAGGGCAAGGCAGAGAGAAGAAGGAAAGAGGGCCATATGCAAAGGAGAATGGGGAGAGCAGGGGGGGAGACGTCGGTGTCTGTATATTTGGTCCCCTTCTGTTGGTTTGGGGTTAATAGAGGTGGGACTCATGAGGAGTTATCCCTGGTTAGTTTGGTCCCAAAGGGCAGCACCAGGAGCAAAGGGTGAAGAAAGTAATTGTCAAGAAGCAAGTTTAAAATTGGGAAAGGGAAAATTACTTAATAATTCGGAGTATCCAGAGGTGAAAGAGGCTGGCCGGACCTCTCATTCCAGGTCAAACCAAGCCTGTACCTCTACCAGGTACAAGATGATGGTGATTGTTTATCAGGTATGGTCTGGACTAGGTGGCTGCTGAGCTCATGGGATCATAAACCAGTAATAGTAAACGACCCCAGAGGTCATCTAGTCCAACCCCCTCATTTCCCAGATGAAGAAATTTAGCCTCAGAATTTAATTGGCTTGACCAAGACCATGCAGATATTAAGAGGCAGATCTGACTTTTGAACACAGGTTATTTGACTCCAAAACTGGCCCTCTTCCTGCTACACTCTCTCTCCTAGTTCTCCTCAATAGGACCCTTTGCTAGGTACGGAATTCTCTGATGCACTTGTTCAAAGGTCAACCTTCCCAACACACCAGCTCTCTAGGACAGAAGATGCAGTCAGAAGAACCTTGAAGGTGGGCCTTGGTTATCACTGAGCCCCGCATCCTTCCTTCCTACCAAATAGATTCACATTTGACTTAGAGTTCCTGACAATTTCCTCATAGATCAAATATTAGAAGTGGCAAATTAGAAGGGAGCAAGATCCTCTGGGAAGCAGGTATAGGGTATAATGTTGGGGACCTCTAACCATCTGCAAGGTTGATGGCATGGAATCATAAACAGTTGGCCCTGGCTGAGTAACAGCCTAAAGCCACGGTGTCTAATACACAACCCACTCACTGCATTGCCACCGCTAACACTCCTGAGTTCATCCTAAACCAAATTAAAATGTAAGGGAGAAAATTAACAAAATAAATGAAATATAGTAGAACAGAGATAATGTTAATATCTGATCTTCTAAATCAACACGCGGCCTTTGGGCATCCCTGTTTATGGTTTAATGGCCCAGTTTGAGTTCCACACCATTGTCTTCAGGTTGCCAGAGACTTTATGACACTCACTTAAATCTAGGAAGAAGTCTGGCCTGCAGCCAACGTGGTGGCATTTTGTGGTCATATGAAAGCCCAGGGACAGGAAAAATGAGGTAGATTTGTGTACATGTGGCAGCCGTGTACAATCTCCAAAAGAGAGATCCCATGAAGAATACCTGCAGACATGCCCATGTCTGGGAAAGGACTTGGGAATGCCCCAAATGCAGCCATGTCCTCTATGAACCCTGGTGCTTCTCTGGAAACTGAGGCACTCTCAAAAGGCAACTCAAACTTCTTAAAGTCTCCACAAGAGCTACAGGTCTATCATTCTCTCAGTATCATTTTTCCTCTTTTGTATATTCCCTACTGTTTACTTACCTCCTTGGTCCCAAACTGGAAACATAAAGCAGTCAAGCACTTGGAGCTGTCCTTTTACCAAAGTGCTGACACTTAGCTGCTTCTGGAACCCTGAGAAAAAGAAAAAAAAAATAAAAACAGACATTGGTTACTGTTCTTCAGTCATGTCTGACTCTGTGACCCCATCTGGGTTTTCTTTGCAATGATACTGGAGTGCTTTGCTATTTCCTTCTCCAGCTCATCCTACAGATGAGGAAACCAAGACAAATAGAGTTAAGTGACTTGCTTAGGGTCACACAGCTGGTAAGTCAGATTTGAACTCAAGTCTTC
The DNA here is from genome assembly GCF_028583685.1 of Petaurus breviceps papuanus. NCBI lineage: Eukaryota > Metazoa > Chordata > Mammalia > Diprotodontia > Petauridae > Petaurus > Petaurus breviceps. The sequence continues at coordinate 19,413,452 of NW_027185852.1, read as the reverse complement.
TTGAGAACTCAAGCCTTCTACAGGTGCAGGGCTCTATCTACTGCCCCAAAGCAGACACTGAATTACCATTTCAAAGTACCATAGTTGATGTTCATAAGGAAAGAAAACATTAAATCATGTTCACTAGCCTTGGGTGCAGACGTAGGGGCATTTTGTAAGAGAAATGGCCAGCATACAGGAGAAAAGGATCACCACACTCAGAGAGGTCAAGCAGTTGATCTGTGGGGCAGAAAGGCCCAGTAGTCCCAGCCAGGGCACAATCCTGTCTCCCACTCCAAAGCTGTCTGAAGGCAGCTTATAAAAGCAGAGCTGGCCTGGCTTCTGAAACCATGTTTCCTGCTTGGTAGATAGCACTAGGCTCTTAATAAATGCTTGTTGACTGATTGCTTGATTGATCGGTCTTTCTACTGCAGAGCTGAGTGTGTTGTCAGGAGAGAATAAGAGATACGAAGTAACACTCCTTTATTGAATCTGGTTACCTGGTCAATTTTTCCTATGTGCCTGTGTTTGTATTCCCCTGCATTGTCCCTGGGGAGAGCCTTCTGTAGTAGACTGAACTGAAGAGAACATGGAAAAAATGTGCCAATGAAGAGAGAAGTCAGTTCAAAACCACCTCCAACATTTATTACCTATATGCCCTTTGGCCTAGCATTTAACCTGAATGGGCCATGGTTTCTTCATCTGTCAAATGGAAATGATGCCATTTTTATTACTTATCCCACAGGACTTATAAAGAAAGCATCTGGTAAATGCTAAAATGTCCTAGAAAAAGGAACTGTTTCTATTGTTACTGTGTAACTTATATATTATTATATATAACATGTATTATGCATTATATACATAACTCATTATTCTATAACTTAGAGCTTATGGTGAAGTTCTGGAGCTCTTAAGCAGATCATAGGCTAAGAACTGGTCAGTAACACCCAAGTCACAAGTTCAGTAACAGCTGCATTCTTGAGAACACATAAAAACAATTTCCTAGGTCATAGGGACTTCAGGAGGTCCTCCAGGTCACCCCCTACCTCATCAAGATTCCCCAGGATATTCATTAGGCATCTTCTTCAAGACCTCCAGTAAGCGGGAGCCCAACATCTCTGGAGGCAGATGATTACGCTTTGGGACAGCTCTAAATTGTTGAAAAACTTATGAAAGAGAATTGCTCTTGGGGGAGGAAGGTTAGAGCCCAGTAGAGATCTACACCTAAATAGAACATCATTAAGACTCGACAAAACAAGAAAAAAAAACCTTCCAGTCATCACGAGTGATGAGTTTACCCTTTTTGTCACATGTGCTTTGTGTGTTTGAACCTGCTCTCTCCAAGGACCTTGTGTATGCACCCTTGATTTCGTGAGATGTTTCTATAATATCTCTCCTTGATATACCTGTTTATTAAATACCCTATCTAAAAGCTAATTAATTCTTGCTCACAAATGATGGGAAGCACACTAATGGGGGCTCGTGGGTGACAGTACTTCATAACAGTCAGCCACATTCTGGGATCTCAATCTGCTATTTGTACTGGGAGTTAGGGAAGCAGCCTCTCCAAGCAGATAAAACACAAGCTCTGTGTGACCAATAGATTTCACAAACATGCTGTCTATGCCTCAGTTGGTTAGCCCTTAAAATAGTTTCCTCAGAAGAGCCTTGTGAGGAAGATTGTGCAAATATCCTACCTTGTTTAAAAATTGTTAAAAGGAAAGGTTTTTTTTAAAGCAAAATATAAATGTAAGCTATTATGGTCACTCTCATTTTACAGCTAGAGAAACCCTTCCACATTCACTGTGCATTCAATTGTATCACACTATTCTCCTTTTCTCATATCTTAACTGCTAAGTTTCTTGTACTTCCAGCCCACCTTCATTCAAAATGATTTGCATAAAAAATGCGCGTTATTTGGAAAATTGGCCATCCAGGAGTGAGTCAGGAAGATTTGCAACCTCCATCTTTCCTGCAGTAGCCAAAGCAGTAATGTCTTTCTCTTCCCCCAGGCTCTCAAAGTTCCTGGTTTCTATTGATTTGAAACCGAAGTCAGGTAAATGCGATTCTCTGAGAAGCATCCAGGAGACTCCAAATCCATCCCCAGGCCCTGGCACAAGGGAGTATTTTAGCAGCTAACCTAATAGCCAAATATTCCACTTTGGTCTTGTCTGTGAATCTTCACTTCATCTCGAAATTACATTGGGCTCTGGGAATTGTCTGTAAATTGGCCTTGCTCTGGCCTGAGTCACACATCGGTTAAATCTTAAAAGCTGTGGGGAAACGAATCCTGTAGCATTTTCCTATTGGCCCCAACAAGAGCCGACCATTTTGCGAATTCAGTTACGGCCTTCATCTTGTCAATCTCCTTCGAAAGCCAATCTCTTTACTGTCAGGATTTGAGCAGTTTTCAGGTACAGTGCTAGGACAAAACAGGGCAAACCTGGACATTCTTTTACTGAGGCTGGGGAAGGAAAGCTCTGTCTTGCCAAAGTATGGTGAGAAGTGTTCAGGTTAGAGAATCCGAGTCAGGAAAAATGGGTGAAATTAAAATGACGATTGCTCCTGTCAAACTGACTCTCCCTTCCTTCTTGTCTCCTCACCATTAAAATATAAGCTTCTTGAGAATATGAATGGTTTCTTCCCTTGTATTTCTATCCCCAGGGCTAAAGTGTCTAGAACTTGATAAATTCTCGATTGACTCTTCCTCATACAAAGTACCCCATGACTCCCCTCCCTGCCTTTGAACTGGATGCTCCCCAATGTCTTTCTTCTTCTCCTCTGCTTTGCATAGCCCCTTGTTTCTTTCTGCAATAGTGGCCAACATTTATAAAAGGGCTTGAAAAGGGTTTTGCCTAAATATTGGTCCTGTCACGCTGGAAGAGTCCCTTAACTTTTCAGGATTCTAGTTAAATTCTCCAAGTGATGAATTGCACAGAAGGTGCCAACTTACTTTAGTAGGAAGAGTTTGCTTATGTGGAAGTTTCCTATGCCAGTGAAATTACAAGTTAGTTCCTGTCCTTTTCTCATTGGCCCTCACAACTGTGGGTGAAGTAGGTTTATAGATATAAATTTATATATAAACATATATATATATATATATGTTTAATAGGTGAAGAAGCTGAGTCTAAAAGAAGTTAAATGACTTGCCCAGGGTCACACCACTAATACATTTTTGAAGTGGGATTTGAACTCAGGTCTTCTTGACTTTATCTCTTGCCCCCTTATACCTTCATGCCTTCAAGGTCTCATCCTCCCAGACCCCAAGCTCAAAACCTGGCTGTCTCCCTCGACTCTTCACCACCTCTCACTCCTAATGTCCTAGCTATTGCCAAGGCTTGTCGATTTTCACCTCTGCAACATCTCTCCAATATGCCCCCTTCTCTCCTCTGATGTTGCGCCCACCCTGGTGCAGGTCTTCATCACCTCTGCCAAGACTTGCAATAGCTATTGGCAGAGTCTGCCTTTCTTGAGTGTCTCCCCCTCCAATCCATCCTCTATTCAGTCACCAAAGTGATTTTCTTAAAGCACAGGCCTAATCATGTCACTCCCCTTCTCAATAAACTCCACTGGCTCCCTATTGCTGCCCGGATATAATACAAAATGCTGTGTTTGGCCTTCAAAGCTCTTCATAAACTGCCCCCTCCTCCCTTGCCGGTCTTCTCACCTCTTACCATCGCTCCTACCCCCCCCTCCCCCCCCCCCACATACTCTTTGGTTCAAACTCCTGGCTGTTCTACAAACAAGACCCTTCATCTCTAGACTCTGGGGACTTTCCCTGGCTACCATCCCCACCCATGCCTGGGATGTCCTCCCTCCTCATCACCTTCCCTGACTTCCTTCGAGTCTCAGCTAAAATAATCTCTCCTTCTATAAGAAGCACACCCCATCCCACCCTTTCTCAATTCCAGCGCCTCCCCTCTCTTATATTTATCCCGTATGTAACTCGCTTTCTGTAGATTTGTTTTGTTTGCTGTCTCCTCCATTGGATCATAAATTCCTTGAGGGCAGGGCTGTCTTTTGCTTCCATTTGTATCCTTAGTCCTTAGCCCCGTGGCTTGTACATTGTAGGTACTTAATGTTTATTGATGGACTGACCAACAGATTTAGTTCAAGCAACGCCTTCTACATGTAGACCTTGGCCCCTCAACAGCTAGTACTCTCCCCTGCTTCACTACCTCAAATTTAAGTTTGTATTTATTTCATATAGACCCACACGTATATGTATGTGTGTATACATAGACATTCATGTTGTCTACACTGCAATAATGCAAGCTTTCTGAAGACAGGACCTTTTTCATTTTTGTCTTCGTATGGCACAATGCTCAGTCCATTACAGAGGCTTTGGAAATGTTTGTTGATTGCTGATTGAATGAAAATATATTTAACTTTTATTTAAGTGCCTACTAGGCATAAGGCATGGGATTCGGAGTTAGTCATACTAAGGCCCAGGGATGTTAAATGACTTATCCAAAGTCACTTAGGGTACTGGGACGGGCCAGAAAATTCTCCAGGACAGAATTTTGTGATATATTTGGGAGCAAAGTATAAGTCATATTCTGCCTTAAAATGAGAAAGTTCTTCTTACCCCTAAGCACTACCCAACAATAAAACAGAATGCCTTGGGAGGTAATGCATTCCCCATCACTGGAAGTATTTCATTTCCACTGGATTGATAACTATGGTACATACAGGTGGCAATTAATTTTTGAGTCAGGAGCTGTACTAGACCCCTGATGTCCCTTCTAACTCAAACTAATAGCTTAATCCAAGGAAATAAACATATAATAAGTGTGTATAGCGCCCAGACCCTCTTCCTAGTATTTTTTGTTGTTTAGTCATGTCTAACTCTTCATGATTCTGTGGACCATAGAATACCAATACTGTCCATGGGGTTTTCTTGGCAAAGATATTGGAGTGTTTGCCATTTCCTTCTCTAGTAAATTAAGGCAAACAGAGGTGAAGTGACTTGTTCAGGGTCACACAGCTAGTGAGTGTCTGAAGCCAAATTTGAACTCAGGTCTTCCTGACTCCAGACCCCTCAGCCACTTAGCCTCCTTAGCACTAGAAGCAGCAAAATCAATTTGATACAGACATTGCTCCCAAGCAGTCATTGATAATCTAATGGGGAGAAGGGCAGCAGCATGAATCAATAATATTCTACAAAGGAGCCTGAACTATGGGCAGAGGATAGAACTAGGAAAAGTGCTCTGAGAAATTTGATGAGGGAGCAGTTATGTACCTGGAGGGGTCATATGATGTCTCACAGAGTTTAAAGGAAGGGAGTGACTTCAACAAATCAGCATGGGGTCATTCCAAGTATAGAGCATAGAAGACAGAAGAAGTCAGGGGAAGAGTGAGGTATCAACTCTAGTCATTTGGATTGGAACATAGAATATGTACACTCCCTTTCAAAGTAGTCCCCTTGGTGAGATAAACACTTATTGCCATAATGTGCCCATTACTCAGAACTTCCCACTCAATATTCAGGAATATTCTTTTGAATGTCTTTAGTGAGGGGGGTAAATCTTTATCTTTTGGGGATAGGATTAATTTGTGGAAACAGCCAAGCAGCCAAAACTTTCATAGCTAAATCTCAGGAAAGAAACCGAGTTGAAACAGAGTAGAGAGGCTGATTTTCTAGAGTGAGTCTTCCACGAGAGGATTTCCGAATGTCTTCCGAGTGAGAACAGCTTCATTAGGATCAGAATGTGGGTATCTTGGGAGGTGACTTGGAGGGTTACAGGGGAAATTTGGGTCCAATTTTCACATAACCAGAATCATAGGATTTCAGAACTGGATAAGCCTCACTTTAAGATCAAGGACCCATGAGGCAGTGTGGTACAGTGAACAGAGCTGCCTTTGAAGCCAGATGGATTTGGGTTCAAGTCTTGCCTCCAACCACTGCTGGTGAGATGACCCTTAATGAGTTCCTTAATATTCTCATGCTTTTGGTGACACCAACATGAGAGGAGGTACCAAGATGTATTTGTAGGAGAAGTGTCCTCACATGAAAGTTTCTGATAACAACGAAATCAGTTCAGTCCCTATCTTTATTGTTGGGGAACTCAGGCCTGCTGTCTCCAAGTCACAATATACCTTCCATTCCTTTGCCTCTTGGAATCAATCGACAGACATATATTAAGCACCTACTGTGTGGCAAGCACTGTGTTAGGTGATGAGTCTACAAAGACAAAGAATGAAGTTGTTCCTGTGACCTTCATGAGTGTAGAGAATGTTTCATTCTCTGTCTTTCCAAAGGTCTTCTATAATCAGGATCAGATTTCACTCATAAGTGTATCAGTTAAGAGCCAGAAGGTAAGTTTCCTGAGGGTGGTATCTGTTTTTTTTTTCTCTCTCTGCATCCCCAGTGCCTACACAGTATAGCCCTCAGGCCCTTACTGATGTATATTTTGAATTTAATTCATTGTAATCTGTAAAGTGTAATAGAAATATGAGTTCACACAGTCATAGGATTCAGATATGTAATAGTAATAATTAGTAATAACAAATGATATTTCTGTAGCAATTTAAGATTTGAAAAGCATATTTTCTTATTGAATCCTCTCAACATCTTACAGGGCAAGTGCTATTATTGCCTGCATCGTACAGATGGAAAACACCAATATTCAGAGAACTGAAATAAATGCCTTGGCTCAGAGGTTCCCACAACTCTTAAGTTTCTGAACTGAGAAGACTTAGGAGTTCAGTGCAGCATTCACCAGATCATATTGCCTATCAATGTTTGGTAAAGACGTTCTATTTGGATCTTTACAGAAACATTATGAGCTAAGCATTATAGGTCTTGTGATATTGATTTATATATATATATATATATGAAAATTCAAGTTCCTAGAGGTCAGTGACTTGCCCAAGGTCACTCAACTTGTGTGAGAAATGGAAATTCAAGCTGTTCTTTCCTGACTTTGAAACCATCTCTCTTTGTATTCTTTCTCACTGATATGGAGAATCTAATTATGGGAACATATGTTTCAAGCTGGAAGGCTCCAGAGGCCATCTTGTCCAACTCCTTCATTTTACAGATGGAGAAATTGAGGCTCAGAGATATTAAATGGCTTGTCCAAGGTCACAAAGGTCACAGAATCATAGACTTTGTTTCTTCTTTACCTAGAACTATTATTTTCAAATTTCTTTCCTTGTCTTATTACTGTAGCCAGCATTTCTAGTACTTTGTCCAGGAAAATTGATGCCAATGGACATACTCACTTCACTCCTGATTTCACTGGCAAGGATTCTAGCTTATCTCCATACAAATAATGGGAGCTTTTGGTTTGAAATATACACTATTTATCATTTTAAGGAAAGGTCCATTTATTTCTGTTTTCTCATTAAACATTTTAAGCAAATAATCGTTCTATTTTGTCAAAAGCTTTTTCTGCATCCCAATATTTTTCAGGCAAAGGAACCTCAGTGCAAAGACCCCTGCCCAGGGTCAACTAGCTAAGACATGACAACCGACATGTACCCTGACTCAAAATCTAGCTCTTTTAATGCCATAGCCCCCCAGCCCCCTGGCTGCAACCCACCAGATTTCCTTATTCCAGGAGCAGGCATCCTGCTTACAGGAGAGGCCAATTTGTACCTATTTTCCTGCGTGCCTGAGCGCTGGGGGAAGCTGGCACAAGCCCTGTGTCGTCGGAGAAGGGACTTGATATTAGAAGCTTTCACATCCTATTAACGTATATCAGGGATATAGGAAAGGTTGAGCATTTACTTACCAGTTAAGCAGCTGGACTTTCTCAGGAGAAGCACTCTGTCATGTCGAAATGACTTCTAGGAATAAATCAAATTTCCCTGTGTACTTAGGGGAGAAGGAATTATTGAAATGCCATCCCTGCTGGTGGAGGTAGGGAGCCTGCAGTCTTGGCGAGAGGCCACCAGGGGGAGCGCTTGACTCATCCCAGAGCGCCTGATCTGCTCTAGTTGAGGATGCTGCTGCCAGGCTTTCCAACAATCACAGCACAGCCAGCTCTCGCTCCCTCCTCCCTCCTC
>NW_027185852.1:19405094-19405360 GCF_028583685.1 Petaurus breviceps papuanus | reverse complement strand
CTCTCTCTCTCTCTCTCTCTCTCTCTCTCTCTCTCTCTCTCATTCTCTTTCTTCCTTTCTCTCTCCCCTCTCTTCTCTCTCTCCCACTTGCTCTTTCTTTCTCTTTTTTCCTTCCCTCCCTCCTTCTCCCCCTCTCTTCCACTCTCTTCCTCTGTCTCTTCCTCCATCTCTTTCTTCCCCCATTCTTTGTCTCTCTCCTTTCCTCCCTCTACCTCTCATTCTCTTCTTCCCTGCCTCTCCTCTCTCTCCCCTCTCCTCTTCTCTCT
>NW_027185852.1:19367551-19405084 GCF_028583685.1 Petaurus breviceps papuanus | reverse complement strand
TCCTCCCTCTTCCTCCATCTCTTTCTTCCCCCATTCTTTGTCTCTCTCCTTCCCTCCCTCTACCTCTTCTTCTCTTCTTCCCTGCCTCTCCTTCTCTCTCCCTCCCCCCTCTCTGTTTCTCCCTCCACCCTTCCTCTCTCTCCATCTTTCTATGTCTGTGTTTCTCTCTGTCTCTCTCATTTTGTGGACCACCTTATAAATTAATTGTGGATCCAATAAGAGACAATTATCAACACTTCCTATGATTTCAAGAGTAATATATGCTGGCTTAGAGACCCTTGCCCTTTATTCACATGGCTCCATGGACAGACAATGGGAACTGGGCAGAGGTTCATGGTAAAACAATGGGAAGTCCAAATCTGATGGCCTGATTCCTGACCCCAGTGGGCATCAGAGATCTGCCCTGAAGACAGTGGGAGCTTAATGGAATTGAGGGGAGTGGGATGGGGGGAAGAGGGAAACACAGCACTAAACCAAGGGAAATTCTTCTTGGATCAGACCCGTCCAACTACGCTAAGGCAGAATAATCAGGCAGAGGCCTAGCTGAATTGATGAAAAGTCAGAATTATAGATTTTGTTTTGGGAAAAACGAAATGTGGTTTTATTATTTTCAATTACACTCCATTCATTAATATAGCCTAACAGCTAACGAGGCTGCCAAGCAGAGGTCTGGCTGGATCCTGCTTTAATATACTTATAGAATGACTGAGCTGCAAGGGTTGAGACATTATCCATAACACGCCCTCCTCCCCTGTCATTTTGTAGGCCAGGAAACTGAGGCTGATGGTTACATAGATAATGCAAGAGCCCTGGATAGAATTCTGGTCTCTGACCTGCCTCTGTCTCTCTGGGCACTGCTCTAGTGTCCTTCCTGAATGGACATTAAGCGCACATGGGGGTAGTTCAGTGCTTTTATAAGGGGCAGTGAGGCATGGTGGGAAGCGTGATGGCTTGGGAGTCAGAGGACTTGGGTTTGAGTCTCAGCCCAGCTATTTTCTCCCTGTGTGACATTGGGTGGTCACTCTGTCCTGTTGGTCCTCAGTTTCGTGATGTGTTAAATGACTCAATGACCTCTGAGGTCCTTTTAAGTTCTAACTCTGTGATGCAAGAATTCTATTCTCTTGCATCTGTTCTCACAAGTCTCGTTCACACTGCAGATTTTCCCCCACCCATCTCTGTCTAGAAACAGCGTAGCTTGTGCCTGAATTTTTACTGATTCTGAATTTGTGAAGCATTTAGGAGTTTATCTTTCCTCCTCACCCAGGAGCTCAATGTATCACCAATACAATGAAATCAGCAGTCCTATTTACATTTAAGGTAGCTGTTTAGCACAAGGAAAAGTGACAAGTAACATATATTTTTGGGATTAGATTTTTTTTTGCCTTTTGGAGGGTAATTGGGGTTAAGTGACTAGCCCAAGGTCACACGGCTAGTTTTTGTGTTATGTCTGAGGCCAGATTTGAACTCAGGTCCTCCTGACTCCAGGGCCGGTTCTCTATTCACTATGCCACCTAGCCACCCCAGAGCATATATTTTTGGCCTGGGCACACACCTTTAAGGGTGGTCTGGCATATTAGGACATCTTTTGGCATCCATTGGCCTGGTACTGTGAATGGTTGATGAGTTGGACTGATCAATGAATGGAAGGCAGAGATCAAGACAGAATCCATCCAGGAAGCTACCGGACCTTCAGTGATCCCACGCTGGTTGTTACTGCCAATGCCCATTGTAACCTCACTCTTCTCTCAGCAATGCCATATGGTCGGGGATCATGGAACATCCCCATCTCAGCTGAATTCCAGTGGCAGGTGTGAACTCTGGTGAGGGGCACGGTGGATGTGAGCAGGCTACAGCGTTGTACCCATGATAACTTGTTCTCAGCAGGCAAGGCATCCCACAAGGTGACTGTGCACAACAGGAAGATGAGGGGGGTCAGTTGCGGAGCAAGAACAAGGCAACAGATGGACAATGTAAGAGTCGTATGGGCAGCCCTGAGATAATTATGGCACAATAACTCATATTTAGATAGTGACAGGGAATAGAGCTATGATTTCATTGATATTTGGAACTCCCAGGGAAGGGAACTCCATCGAGCAGTACAGAGCTGCACCTTCTCTGCTACTAATGGTCTAGGACACTGAGAGCTTAAGTGGCTTATCCAGGGTCATATGGCCATAGGGTATGGCGTAGGCATTAAACCTAAGCCTTTTGGTCCCTGAGGCCAGATTTCCATCTCCTCTGGCATGTTGCCTTTTTGGTCAATTCAATAAATAGATATTGAATAATTATTGTATTGTGTAAGTATTGTGTTCAGGGCTAGAGATACAAATACCAAAATGGAGTGGTACCTGCCCTCAGGGTGCTTATGTTCTAATAGAAAATGACAAAGGTATTTTAACCTTTAGGGAAGCCTCGAGCTTCTTTAAGAAGAACTCATGGGGAATCAGGGACAAGAATCCCTGAAGCTAAGAAAGTATGAAGGGCTTCGGGTCTGTAACAGTGGATGCAATCTCAAATTCAGCAGAACTTCAGCCCATTAGGATTAGAATCTGCATCAATGAGGGTTTCCTCTCCTAGTGACCACACCCAGATGAGACTTGAAGGAATCCAGGGAAGGCTGGAGGCAGAGAGAAGGAGGAAGATTTTCCAGGGGGGCTCTTGTCCTTTCCAGCTTTCATGGTGTTTCTACTGAACTTCAGAGATTTCTTGTTGGTCAGAATATTTTGTTGATGATAACATTGTTTTGCAGAAGAAGGAAGGGAGAAAGGTTGGCCAAAGGTAGAAGAGGGAGCCATATGACCCTGAGTTATATGCCTGAGTCTGGAGTCGACCACATAACTGTTCATGTGTCCATGACCTCATGATCATTCTCCCTGGTTTAGCTAAAGAAGAGAGTACTGGGAGATCCTCAAAGTGGGTTTTTGAGTTCATGGCTTAACTAATTGGCCAATTTCCTGCCACATTCATAGGATTAGATTAAGAGCTGGAAAGTCTGTCAAGTCTAACCCCTTCCTTTTATAGATGAGTAAACTAAATATTGGGAAACTAAGTGGCACAATGGATATATCGCTGGGCCTGGAGTCTGGAAGACTTGAGTTCAAATCTTGCCTCAGAGCTCTACTATCTGTGTGACCTGGGCAAGTCACTGCACCCTGTTTACCTCAGTTTTCTCATCATTATAAAGTAATCCAGTATCTCTGCCACAAAAACCCCAAATGGGGTCACAAAGAGTCAGACAGGACTAAAAAACAACTAAAAATTCTGAAGAACAGAGAGGTTAAATGACTTACCCACAGTTACACAGCTAGTAAGTTCTTAAGGCAGGATTTGAACTCAGGTTTTCCTGACTCCAAGTTCAGAGATCTACCGAGTCATCTAGCTGCCTTATGAGCACCTCCACCAACAGAGAGAAGATGAAGAAACTCAACATTAGTCTCCCTTCTTATTGGAAGGAAGAGATTTATTGTAGGTCCAGGAGGAACCACAGAACATAAAATCTTAAATCTGTCAAGGACCTTTGAATACAGAAACTGAAAGCTTGGAGTGGCTTCTGAACTATCAAAGGAATGTCAGAGCTGGGAGGGACTTTTACAAAGAACTCATACAAGGCAGGTACTCACACGGTGGGAAGAAGTGACAGAGACCATTTCAAGGTCTCTCTGAAGAACTATGGAATCAATTGTGTCACATATGAGACACTGGCAAAGATTTACCATCCAACACGGCAAGCCAATGCTCTATGGGTGAAACAGAACTTTAGTAGCTCCAAAGAAATGTGAGATGCGCAGATTTCGAGACATCTCTACTCCAAATGTTAATGGGTACTATTTGTGCCCACCCTGTGGTAGAGCCTTCCAAGCTCACATTGGTCCAATCAGCCCAGTTGGACATACCCTGCCTTGGCCCCAACGTAGTGATGTTGTTTGGTCCTCTTTGATACTAAAGGACAAGAATCATTTTCCTCTTGGCAGGAGTGTAACTAGCACCAGGTCACTTGGGCTTTGCCCCAGGGTGTCTCCCTTTCCTCCGTGAAGTAGCTGACATCGATTTCGCTTTCTTTGAGGCCCCCCTTGGAACTCAGACCATCTCCACTCCTCCAACCCACAGACTGTATCACCTATGGAGGGATGCTCCTGGTATCTTGTGCCTTTTATCCACCAATACCTCTGCCCCAACTGAATGTATCCCATATAGCAAAATTCCCCCTTACTCATTTCAAGCTCTGTAACTTGAACTCTCTCTCCCTTTAAATGCCTTTTTTGATCCAATAATGACTAGAGAGGCCCATGGTGTGGTGGAGTGAGAGTTAATTAGATTTAGAGTTGTGCACCTGGGTTTGACTCCTGTTTCTTTCATTTGCTCCCTATGTAACTCTGGGCAAGTATTATAGGATGTAAATTTTTAAGATCTTCGCTGCCCCTAGGCCATTTGATAGCCTTAAGTGAACCTGGAGCCTGTGGTGGGAGGCTTGTTTTTCAGGAGACACTTTTTGTTTGGGCAATGGATCAAGAGGGTTGTTACATTCTCTGAGCCAGGAGAAGGCTATTTAAACCCTGAAGTGAGGCGTTGTTTGGGGGCTCACTTTGAGAAGTGTTGTGTGATGTGACCAAACGAGACTCTGGGCAGCCGTTGAGAGCCCCCTGACTTTGAAAACCCAGATGTTGATGCTTCCCTCTCTGGTAACTGTGACTAGGTATGGATGCAATGGTCAGACAGTTGGAGGCCTGTCTGCTTGAAATGTTTCTGTTTTCTTGTAACTTGTGTCTGTATACTCTGAAGTTTGGCATGCTTTTTCTCCTGTACTAGGTAAATGATGTGTTTGATTGGTTAAAGCAAGATTGTTAACCCATTTTGAATTGCTTTCCTTTAGAAAAGCAGACCTAAGAACCTGTGTTGGCAGACACCCTGGGGACTCTGGGGTGCTTGGGGCTACAGAAAGTCACTTAACTTTCATTGGTCTCAGTTTTCTTTTCTTTAAAAGGTAGAGATTAGACTAGATGGCCTTTGACATTCTTTTCATCTTTGGGTTTGTTATTTGTGAACTTATGACTTCTTGGTTTCAAAAATAGTTGAGAAGCAATGTGGTCCAGTAAAAAGAGAAATAGATTTGGATCCAGAGGGTCTGGGTTCAAACTCTGCTTCTGTTATGTACAATCTATGGCAAGTCTCTTCACTCCCTCCAGGTCCATTGGGTGAAAGGAAGAGTCTTGGCCCAGGGGATCTCTTGGGTCCCTTTTTACTGAACGTTCTGACCCTGTGTTACATGGTCACCTTAGCTCAGGAGAGTAGGTCAGCCAAGAAGGTCTCACCCAGGACAGGGGGCAAATCCCTAGGACAGTGGGATGACCCTGTGGACTCCTCTGGGTTCCTTCTGCTAGCCCCCCTGGGACATTCATCCTCTTCCTCCATTAGGGATCCTAATATGATTCCTAGGGCAGGGAATCATGGTGGTCAGGGCCACTGCTGCGTGAATCATCAGGAGAGTTCTGCTTGCTCATTGTGTGCTCCATGCACATTGTCGGCCAACTGACATGCCCATTCTACAGCGTATCTATCACTGCCTGAAAGCTGCTTTCTCAGATGTTCTTTCTTAGATGAGTGCAACCAGCAGCCTGTTTTTTGACAACTGCATCAGCCCTCTGGCTCCCTGGTGACTTAGGGCGGGGGATGGGACAGGCAGGGGCTATATTTTTCTGCTTTAGACAGTTTAGTTTGATGAAAAAGTTTATGATACTTGACAAGCTGAAGAGGAAAATTGTCAGCCCCCAGATGCCATTGGGCCCAATGGTCAGGATGGCTTTCCTGGATGAAGACCCCTCCTCGGAGGCTTGTGGATAGCCAAACCCACCTCTGTGGGCTGTGGTGGGCTGAATAATCCATTGTGAGGCTCAGATTTGGAAATAAGAAGTCAGTAGTGAAATCAGAAGAGAGCGGCCCTCCCTGGGGATACAGGAGGCTAGAAAGCATTTTCCTGTGTGGAGACTTCCTCAGGAGCTCAGTTCACAAAGAAAGCTCTTCTCCTTTGAAAAGTAAAAGGGGGAGAAACACAGAATGCCTTGACCTTCCACGTCTACTCCAGGTAGCTTGTCAAGTCCTCTCCATCCCTTAAATCCTTAGATGGAGTGCAAATATGAAACAGTTACCCAGTGACACCTGGGACACCCGTGGAGGCTGCTGGGGGATGGATGTGTGGAGTTGTCTCTGTTCCTGCCGCCCAGAGGAAAAAGCAGCTCCAGTGGAGCCCGAGGGGTCATTCTATAGTGGGGAAGGAAGGGACACACTGTTTAGTCTAGTCTAACCCAGTCTGGCTGACTGAGAGATGGATTTTCATGTGGGAGCAGGAGAAATCCATCTTGGCTGCAGTCAGTGAAGTAGTAAAGCTGCTTCCCAGCAGCGCCCAGTTGGGAGAGAAAGGGGTGGGGGCGTTACGGACCAGGTGGAGGTGGCTTTCCAAGTGCAGGACTCAGGCAATTGCTGAGGAGCACACTGTCGGATAGCTGTGGCTATTGTGAGGGAAGGGGAGTGAGTACCTGGATGGCAGAAGAGGGAATGGTTTTTGCATCCTAGGGCAAAAGTGATTATGGGCTACCCCCGGCCCTTCCATGACATTAGTGCTCATCTACAGAGAGGACAGCAGAGACAGAGGGGAAAGTTCTGTCTGCACAAGAGTATTTTAGCAGCATTTTGGTAGTGGCAAACAATCGGGAGAAAAGTAGACCCACATCAATTGGACGATAACGGAAAAATTATGGTATATGAAAGAAATGGACTATCATTGTGCTGCAAGAAACAATAGATGAGAGGAATGAGGATTCAGAAAAATAAGGGGAGATTTGAATAAATGGATGAAGAGTAAAACAGAACCAGGAGAACAATATACAGAAGGAAGGAAGGAAGGAAAGAAGGAAGGAAGGAAGGAAGGAAGGAAAGAAGGAAGGAAGGAAGGAAGGAAGGAAGGAAGGAAGGAAGGAAGGAAGGAAGGAAGGAAGGAAGGAAGGAAGGAAAGAAGGAAGGAAGGAAGGAAGGAAGGAAGGAAGGAAGGAGAGGGAAGGAAGGAGAGGGAAGGAAGGGAGGGAGGGAGGAATGTAGGAAAGAAAGGAGGAAGGAAGGAAAGGAGGAAGGAAGGGCAGAAGGAAGGGAGAAAGGAAGGGTGGAAGGAAGAGAGGGGAGGAAATAAGAAAGGAGGGAAGGAAGGAAAATGGAGGGAGGAAGAAGAGAGGAATAGAAGAGAGAAGAGAGGAAAGTAAGGAAGGAGGAAGGCAGATAGAATAGAAAGAGGGAAGGAGGGATAGAGGGAAAGAAAGAAGAAGAGAAGGAGGGGAGGAAGAAAGAAAATGCATTTATTAAGCACCTAGTATGTTCCAGACTATGTGCTAAGTACATAACAAACATTATCTCATTTGATTCTCACAACAGCCCTGGGAGGTAAGTATTATTATTATTTCTATTTTACAGATGAGGAAACTGAGGCAAACAGAGGCTAAGTGACATGCCCAGGGTCATACAGATAGTAAGTATCAAAGGCTGGATTTGAACATAGGTACAGCTCTGTCCCTTCATGTTACATGCTTGGCAAAGGAAGTTCAGAGAAGGGATTTGCCCAAAGACAAACAGATTGCCGGTGGTTGAGTTAGGGTTCAAACCCATGATGTCTGACTCCAAGCACAGCGAGCCTTTCAGAATGACTGGAGGAGTGGGGAGAGTGCAGACAGTCCCAAAGAGCATTGCTGGCTGCTGGCAATGATGGGGCCCAGAAAAGCACAGTCACGTGGAACAGGAAGGGAGAGCTTAGCTGGAGAGTGGAGAGGGAGGAGCATCACTGAGGACATGGGGAGTTTAGTGTGCAGAGCCTGGGACAGACGCTACACAGAGACAGCAAGGGGGGCCCAAGACAACCAGGAAGTGACCAGGCTGAATTGCTTCTGGAAAATTGCCCAGTGCCTGTAAGTCACCCCAACTTTCTCCAGATCCAGAGACTCATCTCTTCAACAGCAGGGCCTCTTGGGTGTTTCCTTAAGGCTCAAAGTATGAAATACCACAATTTTCAAAGACAAAACATTGAGGGTGGTACCCAAATCAGTGTCAAGGCTCGTTGTCGGGGTAGATTGCAACACATTTTCATCCAAGAACTACAGAGGGGAAGAAGAAGGGAATAAGAAGAAAGGAATAGACATACAGTACCTAATATGTTCCAGTACCTACTATGTTCCAGGCACTATGTCAAACTCTTTACACATATACTTTCATTTGATCCTTACAACAAGCCTGGAAGGTCAGTGTTGTTATTACCCCATTTTACAGATGAGGAGACTGAGGTAGATAGAGACAGACGGACATGCCCAGGGTCACACAGTTAGTGGGTATCTGAGGCTGGATTTGAACTCAAATATTCCTGATTCCAGGCCCAAAAGGAAAGAGAGGTGGTAGAAAAGATTTCATTAAAGAAATGTGTGATCAATTAGATTGTAAAAAGACAGAAATGTGAAGTAGTTTAGTATGGATGAATGCAGACGTGTGGCTCAGTCCCATAAGAATCATTTCAGGAACACTAGTGGCCAGAATTCATTAAAGCTGGTGAGGAATTCTGGCTTTGAAGGTCTCTCCCAGAGCTGAAAGTCTGCTCCCAGGTGCACTCCATTCCTGATATTTCATGTTTGAAGGCTCCTCTTGGCTCTGACATTCTATGTGCCTCTGCCCCTCCCATCCTGGTCTGCTGAGGCCCCTTCCAAATCTGACACCATGTGGTAGGATCCTTTCTAGCTCTAATATTCTTTTTTCTAACACAGGGAAGGTATGATCTATTCCTGCATTTGGGAGATCTTACCTGGCATATGGATGAATGAATGGAAAGAGAGATGAATGGGTGGATGGATGGATAGATGGATGGATGGATGGATGGATGGATGGATGGATGGATGGATGGATGGATGGATGGATGGGTGGATGAATGGATGGATGGATGGGTGGATGGATGGGTGGGTGGGTGGATAGATGGATGGGTGGTTGGGTGGGTGGGTGGATGGATGGATGGATGGGTAGATGGATGGATGGATGGATGGATTCTTTCTCTGTGTGAAAGACACTGCAGTATTTGGCATTAATGCTAAAATGCCTTTGAAAAGAAATAAAATCCAGGTTGATGTCAGGAAAGTGAAGGCAGGAGCATTTTTTTCTTCCAGGCAGCTGTAGCAAGACATTAAAATTCACCCAGGAGTCACTAGAATCCATTCAGCTGGAACTGAGACCAGCTAGGAATGTGACTGACCACATTTGTTTACAGTGTGCTAATCCCTCTCTGTTTTTAGTTCTGCACAGAAAGACTTCAGGAGAAATATACTAAGTCTAATTACAGACTGTTGGCACTGAATATCTCAGGGGAAAGCATGTCCAGAATCAAAGTATTACAATGGTTATATACGTTGTGTTTTATTTTTTTTTATCCTGGGTTCCTGGGTTCATACTGCCTTAGCTCTGAGGAATTTCCTAGGCCAAGGTAGGAGAACATTTCCATAAAGATTAACTCTGTTTTGTGTTCAGGGGCAGGGGCAATCTTACCTGTTGTTAACAATGAACATCATAGTGGAAGAATCCGGTTGGGGCTGTTTACTGGAGATGAATGTCATGGGCTCCACTCATAGCTTATTTATTTATTTAAGTCCCAAGTAGCTGGCAGGTATGTCCTGGAGAAGTTTATAGGGGCTCGGCTATGGTATTCTGGGGTTTTCATTCTTACTTGCCTTGGGTTTTAATTGTGTGTCTGTGACTTCAGTGCCTTTCAGAGGCACAGCCAGAAGCCTGTGTGATGTATCTGTGTTTCTTTATGTGTCTTTCATGGTCAAGGTCTGTACAGATGAGGAAACTGAGTCTCGGTGTGAGGGCCATAGAACTTACAAGAGTCAGAGTGGATCAAATTGGCAGAGATAGCAAAAGATGGGAATAACAAATGTTGACGGGATTGTCAGCACACAGGTACACTAGTGTTGTTAGCAGAGCTGTGAATTAGTAAAGCCATTTTGGAAACAAATTTGGAATCAGAAAATAGTGACTAAACTGTCTATACCCTGTGGCCCAGAGAGTCTTGTATTAGGCATATACTACAAGGAAATCATTGATTAAAAAAATGTTCCCCAGAGATTCTAAAATATTTGTAGTAGCCTGTGCATGTGTGTGTGTGTGTGTGTGTGTGTGTAGGGGATATCAAAGAACTGGGATAGCTAACAAAAACAAGTTTTTGTTTTTTTTATTTTTGAATCAGATCGATCAAAAAATCCAGATTAATTGGGTTGGCTCAGGTAGTGACCTTGAGGAAACTTCTGCCAAAACAGCTCAACTTGAAACTTAGACTTTTAGGAAGTGGTCCGAGGCACTGAATGTATAAATGCCTTGCCTCGGTCCCATAGACAGCATATGTAAGGTCAAATTCAAATCCAGGCGTTTTGATTCCAAGATTGGCTCTCTACCCACCCTGCCAATGTCTTTGTTTTCATTGTAGATGCTTTTGCATTGACTCAAATTGAATAATTTCCCTCTCTTCAATCAATCAATCAACAGGCCTCAATAAACACCTACTATGTTCCCAGAACCCCTTGGTCTTAGGATCGACACATTCCTAACAGCATGTCTTGAGTCCCCCATGCTCCTGCAGACTCTTTATAAAGCCCCAGTGCAGATATCAGCGACACTGTGACTGCAGGCAAATGTGACAGGGGGAGTGTGCTAGGCCATCGCTCATTCCTGCCGGGAATTGGACACCAGCGACCATCAGTGCAGCGAGTGAGGCCTTTTCCAAATGGGTTCCCTTTTCTTCTGCCACTCTGCCCTTTTCCCCAATCTATCTCTAACAGTGCCCTGCAAATGAAGGCAAAACCCAGTGACCCAAAGGGCTTTGTATAGCATTTGACATTTAGCTCTGAATATGCAGTATTGATGCACCCAGAGAGTGTGTGAGGTACTGAGGGAAAAGGAGAGCATCTGGGGGTTTCGAGCCCACTTCTGTTATCTAGGGTCTGTGTGACCTTAGGCATGTCATTTATCTCTCTAAGGCCTACAACCCCCATATCTTTCTCTTCTCTCTTTTGCCCAGTTTCCATATTATGTTTCCCATTCCCCAATCCATCCAATTTGCCTTCCGTGTCTTCTAGGAACTGCCAGGGTGATATTACTAAAGTATAGGCCTGACCTTGTAACTAATCTGCTCAATGGACTCCCAATTCACCACCCCAGTGTCAGTCTTGGCTCCTTGTTTCACCTCATTCCTCATGGCCAATCACTTGCTCCTTTTTCAGCCTCTTCTGTACCTGTCCCCACTCAGATGACCATGACCTTGGTTTCTTTCCCTTAGATGACTGGCAGTTTTCTAGTTGCCTCTCCCTTTTAGCCTTCCACTCAGCTACCAGAGTCATTCTTCCAAAACCTAGATCTGACCATGTTGCCTCCTTCCCCCTATTCAATACCACCAGGGGTTCATAATTACCTCTGAAACTAAATAGAAGCTTCTCTGTTCAAAGCCCTTCACAACCTGGCTCTGAACTACCTTGCCATCTTATGATATATTAGCCTCCTTGCCTAGAGGTAGCTAGAGAGCTCAGTGATGGACCTGGAACCAACACTTAATACACGGCTTCATAAATGCCTCCCTAATCAACACCTGCTTCCTCCTTTCCTTCACAAACTCTATGGTTCAGCCCGATTTTCCTCCACACTGTCCCTCATACACTGCATTCTGTCTCCGCTTTCCATGCCTTTGACCAGGCTGTCCCTTGGGCTCGGGACGTGCTCCTTCCTCATCACCTTTTAGAAGATTAGTGCTTCCACTGCAAAATTACCTTTGATTTATTTGACATTTTTATATCCACACATCAAAGAAACTGCAGGTTTAGTTTCTATCCCTATATTTTGTATGATCTTAAATATATGTGTTGATAGAATTTAAGCCCCTTCAAATGGCAGGATATGTTTACATAAATGACCTCTCCTTTCGAGTTTCCTTCTCAGCTGTGTTTCTGCTTCAGACTTTATTTCCAAGACTCAGGTGCTTATCACTTTGGAATACTCCTCTGCCATGCTGGTCCCCTTCTCCCGTTGATGAGTTCCTTTGGTGGCCTTTATTTAGGGGTTGGCCGCAGACCCGCCATGTTTTATTTTCTTCCTGGCTGTTCTTCTAACTCTCTATTTCTAACTTCGTGTCCCTGTGGAAGGAAGTATCTCCTTTCCTTGCCCACTTTTCAGTTCCCTTTGCTGGGTTGTCTCCCCTCATTAAAATGTAAGATCCTTGAGGGCAGGCACTGTTTTTCTTTTTGCTTATATTTGTACCTCTAGATTTTAGTAAGGGTCTTAGCATATAGTAAGTGTTTAATACTGACAGCTCTTGCTTTATGTAAATTATTATTATGCAAATTTGACTTCACATAAAGAATTCTGAAAGAAATCCACATTCTCCAGAAATGCCTGTGTTAACATTACTGTGTAGTACTGTGTTCTCGATATCTCTGCTCCTGCCTCTTGGCTTTTTGCTCCATGGCCTCCCCACAGTCCCCCACAAAACCTTTCATGTGAAATCAGAATAGAGGCCCACAGCTGACTGGGGGATGGAGAGAGCTTGAATTGAGACCTTTGCCCCAGTTCACATGTCTGGCTTCTTTCTGTGCTGGAGTCTGTACCCTGCCGCCCCCCTCCCCCATCTAATCTGGATTTAAGCCTCACCTCTGGCATTTACTGTGTGATTCTGGGCAAACATTTCTAGGCTTCAGGTGACTGTCTAGCATGTCATAAATGGACTGTAATTTGCATTGGTAGAGGAAGTTCCCACACTGGGAATTCCTTACATTGACAAATTCAAAGATCTTTTGCATATTTGTACATTTTCTAGGAATAATATCAAGGTATTATCCAAGAATTTTAAAGCTGAAAGAGCCCTATAAAACATCTCATCCATCACCCTTAATGGACTAATAAGGGAACTGAGCCCTAAAGAGAGGCACTGACTTTTCCAAGGTTACCCTACAAGTTCACACTACTACCAACAATCACCAATATCTCCACATGCTTTACAGTCTACAAAGCTCTCTCCTACAAAGAGACAGCTAGGCAGGGAAGTGGCTTGAGCCTGGAGTCAGGAGGACCTGAATTTCAATCTAGAATCAAACACTTACGAGCTGTGTGACCCTTAACCTTTGTCTACCTCAGTTTCCTCTATTGTAAAATGGAGATTGATAATAATTCCTCCCTTTTAGGGTTGTTAGGAGGATCATATGAGATGTTTGTAAAGCACTTGACACAGTGCTTGGCTCATAAGTGGTTAAAAATTCCTTCCTTTTGAGAGAAATGATTATTAATGAATCAATGACTTGGGGAGATCCAGAATTCCCCCTTTTCCCAAAGGTTTCCTTTTGAAGATCAGTCTCTGGTGGTTGAATTAACATTCTCTTCAATCTTGTTCAGAGCTACCTAACCTTTCAAGGAGTTTCATCGAAGGTGGGGAAGCCCATTGTACCATACACAGCTTTGAGTTGGGAAAAATTCTTTGAATAGATTGTCCAAGGTGAACAATTTAGAAATGAATGACATAATCCAAGTTCATTAGAATAAGTCCAGCCCCTCATTGTAATATTGATTTTCTCCCTTTACTTGTTAACCAATCAGAGTTGATTGCCACTCTCGGGAACACTCACTCTTCCAAGGGCATATGAACTGTAAGTCCACTGCCAGGAGGGGGTCTTTGGCATTTGAGTGTCACTGACCCTTTTATTAACAAAATGCTAGCATTATTAATAAAATGACTAATTACCCAGAAATTATGTCTCGAACTTTTTAAACGTCACACTTCCATTGACCTTGTGAGCCAAGTAGTGCAAGGATTCTTATCCTCATTTCTAATTGAGGAGTCTGACACTCAGAGAGGGCCAGTTACTTCCTTGAGTTCACACAGCTAGGGAGGGCAGAGTCAAGACTTCAGGCTTTTTTTTTTCTGTGGCTCTTAAGTGCAGTGATCTTTCCACAATACCAACTTATCTATCCATAACTTGGACTTCAGACTCCCATGTGCATATAAATTCCAGTCAACCTCAGGGCTGAGAATCTGCAAGAAACAGCTGACAGCTGGGCCCATGTGAGGACATAGAAGGCCTTTTACTTGGTTACACTAGATTGTTGGTGGCCTCTGATCTGATCTGATGTACAATGTACAAATATGGGTTCAGGTACAGCCTGCAACTGCTGTCAAAAAAAGCTTCCTAACAATGAGAAATGTATAAACATGGAATGGGCTGCCCTGAGGGGGTGGTGAGCTCCTCACTTTTGGAGGTCTTAATACAGAGGCCTGATGCCCCTTCATTGGGTTCCTTTTGTGTATGAGTTGGGTTCGATGACCACTGACATAACCTTCTAACTCTCAGAATCTCTGATTCTGAGGCATAGATCCTTTGGGGAAGAAATAGTGGGAGTGGGGGAGTGGGAGGGAAGTTACATAAGAGTTATTTAGGTTCAACATCCAGAGAATCAGTGAGGATTATCGTAAAGTGGGATGAGTTGCCATGAGAGGTGGGGGATTGTATTCCCCCTCCCTCCTGCAGGTCTTCAAGCAAAGACGTGATGGCCACTCATTAGATAAACTAGAGTGGATATTCTTCTTCAGGTTGGTTGGACTAAATGTTCACTGAGATCTCTCCCAGTCTTGTGATTCTATGAATTCAGCAAGCATTTACTACACTCCTGTCTTGTACAGTGCACTGTCCTTGGTTCTGGGGTTATGAATATGAAAAACTCTCTAGTCTCTGCTTCCAAGGAGCGTACTACCTCATGATTTTCAGATTTAGCCACTAAAAAAAATCAAATATACTATAAACTAGCTTCCAAATGATTCCTCTGTATTGTATGGAATTCCATCGCTCTCCATATTGAGTAGTGATATATGAGCCAGCATGGTTTCATCAAGAATGAATCATGCTAGACTAACCTAATTTCCTTCTTTGACAGGATGACTAAAATGAGTAGATAAAAGGAAGGCGGTGGCTATAGTTTACCTAGATTTTAGCAAAGTGTCTGATCATATCTCATACTATTCTTGTGGAGAATATAAAACATGAATTAGGTGATAATACAGCTGGATGGATTCAGAAACCGGCTGGATGGCTGGATTCAAAGAGTTGCAGTTGATGGTTTAATGTCAGTATGGCAGGTGGTCTTTGGTGGAGCACCCCAGAGATATGGGCTTGGGCTGGTGCCCGGGCACCCATTTTTATTAGTGAGCTAGCTAAAAGCATAAATATTGCGCTCATCAGATTAAAATGATGCAATCTGGAAGAGATCACTAGCGCTCTGAATGACAGTCAGGAACCAAAAGTAAGTCAGTCGTGTGAGTGGCCATCAAAAAGGCTAATGCAATCTTGGAGCACAGCTTTTGGGAACTGGGAGAATCCCACTGTATTCTGCACTTGTCAGACCTCATCTGGAGGACTGTGTTCAACTCTGGGCACTATGGTTTAAAAAAGAGAGTATCCAAAGGTAGGCAACCAGGATTAAGAAAGACCTTGATTTTACGATCTATGAGGTGCCATTTACAATTAGACTGGGGAAAAGAAGACTCTGTGGAAACATTAGAGTTGTGTTCAAGTACTTGAAGGGCTGCCTGTGGAGGATGTGATTAAGTTAGCTTTGCTTGTTCCCAGAGGGCAGAACAAGGAACAATGGGTAGATGTTGGAGAAGTCTTGATGTGAGAAAAACATTTCCCAAGTTAGAGCTGTCTCAAATTGGAGAGGGTTGACTTTGGGGGTGGAGAGTCTCTGCTCCATCCCCACCCCATCCCAACTTGGAGGTCTTCAACTAGGGGCCAGACAACAATTTGGCAGGTGTACTTTAGCAGGGATTCCTTTGTGTGTGGGTGGGACTTGTTGCTATGTTTGTCCTTTGTTTTTAAAGAGGACCATGGCCTCAGGGAAATGAGGACTTACAGTTGACTTTGATTTGAGTGAGAGAGGGCTGTTGGGTAGGACTAGAGGCCTGGTGATTACCCCATCCATCTCTTCAGTTCTTAGGCTCTGTGTTGCTGTGATGTTTGTGACTGGGCATTACATTATTGCTTGCTTCTACCCAAAGGAATCTCTGTGGTCCTTAGGGCAAGTGGATGCCTCCATGAATCTGCCCCAAAGAGTAAGGGGGTATGCATTATATGTAGAGTGCACTAATCCACATGTAGGATCACAAGATTTTGAGAGGAAATGCTCAGTTCAATCAATGATGCCCTCAGTCAGCTAACTGAAGAGTCAGCCAAGACCTACAGAGGAGAAGGGATTTTCCCAAATGACCTCAAATCCAGCCTTTTCCAGTGCAGCTTATTGACTTGAGATTTGAGTCAGCTGGACACATGCAACTTATCTGACTCAAAGGCTAGGTCTGGTTGTCTGACTGCTGCCCATCAGTGAATCACTTTGAAAGGCTAGGCACTTATTCAGAACTTTCTAGATGTCATCATGGCTATATTTTTCTGCTTTTCATCTGGATAGTTTCCATTCATTTAATTCAACAAGTTGCTTCTGTGGCAAACACTGTGTTAGTCAGCAAAGGTATAAAAGCCATCCCTGCCCTCAAGGGGCTTTTAGTCTATCAAGGATGACAGCACACAAAGTCTAGGGGGAAGAATTGGACACATGGGGGCTTTTTGGTTTGTTTGTACATTGGCCATCCCATTGAAATGTGAGCTTTGTGAAGGCGGGGTTCATGCTTTTTCATTGATTTGTATCCCCAGTGCTGACTTAGTTCAGAATATGATGTGTGGTAAATTCTTAATAAATGCCTCTTGACAGATTGTGTATATAGGGAATTCTCATTTGAATTAACTCCCTCTATCGAATTCAAGTCAGAAACTTCACTGCAATTATGGCCTTAGAGAGTCTTCTAGAGCATCATAAGCTTAGGTGACAGCATGGGTCAGACGTGGGGTTTGAACCTAGAGAGGCCTGTTCTCTATCCATTATGCCACACTGCCTCTCCACATAAAATATATAGATAGTAAATACAAAGTGGTTTCAGGTGTTTGGAAGAGCAGTGACACCTGGGGGGACAAGCCTCGTGTTTAAAGCCTTGTGCTTGATGCAGTGAACATGTCTATATTGATCTAAGAGAGAGACAGATGGAAGGGCAGAGAGACAGAGACAGAGACAGGAGAGAGAGACAGGAGAGGGGAGAGAGACAGAGAGAGACAGACAGAGAGACAGAGAGAGAGAGAGAAACAGAGAGACAGAGAGATGGATAGAGGAGAGAGAGAGAGACAGAGAGAGAGAGAGAGATGGAGAGAGAGAGAGCAGACAGTCTTTTAGGACTTTCTGTTGTTTAGACTTTTGCCCTCATGAGCTGAGATAACCCCCAATCTTTGGAAGCTAAAGTTGGTTTAAAATTTCCTCTTGCTCAATGGCTATGTCACTCAGGGCTTTTCCAAAGGCCAGAAGGACAAGAGCCTTTGGTGAGCTTGGGGTACCTGATGAATCAATTGTCCTAGCAATGATTAACTTTGAGAGGCCAAGCCAATGTCTTCTGGTAACTCTCTATTTAGTGGAGACTTTTCAAGGGTAGACCCTGTAAAATTATTTTCTTAAAAGGCAAACAAATCTCAAGCCTTCGTACCAGTGTAAAAGACACCTGTTTAATCTCTTCCACTGTCCTCCTTCAGAACAATGGGGCCATGGCTCCTGAATGGGATAATGTCCTTGACCTTCCTTGTCTTTTGCCTGATGTCAGACCAGCACCTTGCAGCAGCCCAGGACAATCTCAGGAGGTAAGTCAACTTCTCCTCTCCCCAACATTCCATATAGAATTGTCTTATCTTTGGTCCAGAGAAGAGCTTGAGCTATGCAGAGTGACATGACCACCAGATTCATATAGTGTAGGGCAGAATGGGAGTTCTTGTCCAAATTATCACTAGTATTCTATTTTAGAAGCTGATTTTTTTGCCAAAGGTATCATGAGTGGAGACAATATTTTGATTTGTATGAATTGATTCTTGCCCAACTAATGTGATCTTGGGTTGAATTAAGAGCTCATAATATCCTGGACTACTGCCATGATAGTAGTGTTATACTAGAGGTTCTTAACCTTGGACCTCCAAGGGATTCATGGAAAAAATTCAGGGAGTCAATACAGGGAAAAATTACAATTCTATTTTCACTAATTTCTAAATGAAATTTAGTATTTCTTTAAATTACTTCAAAACATTGGGGTCCATGGGCTTCATGAGACTTTCACAGGGTTCTGTAGTACAAAAATGGTTAAGAACTCTGACTCTGCTTGGTCAGATCACATCTGAAATATTGTGCTCCATTTAGGGCTCCACTTTATAAGAGGGGAATTAATCAGCTGGAGAATATCAATCAGTCAATCATTTATTGAGTACTTCCTTTGTGCCAAGCCCATATGAAATGCTGGGGATGCTAACATTTAATGTAATGCATCCAGAGGAGGGCAACCAGCATAGTGAAGAATTTGCCTCTGACACTACCTATGCCACCTTGGGCAAGGACCTTAACCTCCTAGGCCTCACTTTGCTACTTTGTAAGTTGGATTAGATGGCTTTCCTTCAGTTTTAAGCCTTGGATTCCGCCATATTGGTTTTTACCCCACAATTATACAGTACCTTAAATTTAGCAAAGCACTTTCCACAAATTATCTTATGGGAGCTTCACAACAACTCTGCAGTGTTATTCTCCTTACTTGGCAGATGAAGAAACTGAGGATCATTGATTTGACTTGCTTGGGGAGTCTGGCTAGCAAACATTGAAGGCAGGGTTAGAACCGAAGCCTTGTCTGGTTCAGATCTGGTGCCCTGTTCGTTATGTCTCATGGCCTCTTGCATGAGGATTGTTGGGGGATTGGAGGATTCCATTGGCCTGGAAGAGAGAAGGTTCAGGGGTGATATGAAAACGGATTCAAAGACTTCAAAAGGTTGGGTCATGTGGAGGAGCAATTTGACTCATTTGGGTTGGTGCTTGGCTTCCTGGCTGCCCACAAAGCAGAACTGGGAACAATGGGTAGGAATTGCAAAGGCTATAGAGAGAAGAAAAGCCTTCTGTCCACTAGAGGGATCCAAAGGGGCATTGGGATGCCTGGGAGGTGGGGGAGGGGGGGTTCTTTTTCAAGCAGAGCATGGAAAACCTCCTTTCCATTATGCCTGGAACACACTCCCTCCTCATCTCCATCTTGAAAATCTAGTAGCTTCTTCAAAAGTTCACCTCGAATTCTCCATTCTCCATGAGGTCTTCCCTGATCCCCCCAGATGCTCATGCTCCTTTCTTACCTTGTTTCTATTTTCTTTTTTTTCTTTTTTAAGCAATTGGGGTTAAGTAACTTGCTCAAGGTTACACGGCCAGCTATTATTTCTGGGTGTGGTGCTAAGTATCTGAGCCCGGATTTGATCCAGGTCATCCCGACACTGGAGCCGGTGCTCTTACTCGCTGAGCCACCTGGCCGCCCCTTTGTTTCTATTTTCTATCTTTGTATATTGACACATATGCAAATGCATACACACATACATACCAACACACATGCATACTCTTCTTTTAAAAAAAATTTCCACTTAATAGTATTTTATTTTTTCAAATTAACATGCAAAAATACTTTGCAATGTTCACTTTTATAAGATTTTGAATTTCAATTCTTTTTCTCCCTCCCCTTCCACCTCCTACAAGATGGCAAGCAATCTGACATAGGCAATCCCTGTATAATAATATTAAACTTATTTCCACATTAGTCATGCTATGAAAGAAGAATCAGAACCAAAGGGAAAAACCATGAGAAAGGGAAAAAAAGAGAGAAAATAGTCATATTGTCTCTTCTGAATGAATGTAAGTTCCTTGTAGTTAATTGGGATATTTATTATAATAACTAAAAAGGGTATATGAAGGAAGACATTATCTGCATCCAGAGAAAGGACTGATAAATCGAATTATGACCAGAATGATTTTACATATATATGCATATTTGTGTCTATGGTAGCTCTCTCCAGAGTGGGGATGGGGGAGGGAAGAAAAAGGGGAAAAGACATTTACATGATAACTTTATTATATATTTAAGAGGAATAGCAAGTTGTACGTAACAGATTCGCAGTTTCATGTGCAACCATCTTTGTTTAATCCTACTATGTTATGGAAATGCTTGTTTTATTTCATAAATTAAGAATAAAATAAATAACTTTTTTTAAAAAAAGAATATAAGTTCCTTGTGGGTAAGAACTGTTTCACCTGCTGTTTAATCAATGCTTATTGATTGATTGGTGATTTGGAATTTCATGTTAAGGCTTAGGTTGTACTATACTGACTTTGTTGCCCTTCAAAGTCACCAATTGAGATTCTATAATTCTGTAATGTTTTTGTGACCATTTCTTTGGTTTGAATATCGTAATCTGGAGTCAAATTCTTCTTTTTTGTTCTCTAGGTCCTATTGATTCATATTGGTAACATACAGAACATTTATTTATGCTTTACACTTTATGAAATCACACGAGCAAGTGTGCACACGCCCACACCTACACACACACACATGCGCACACTTTATCTTGTCACCCTTGCAATGACTTCTGATACAGGAAATGCAAGTATTTTTAGATGAGTAAACTGAGGACTAGAGTAGAGGACAGTCTTGCCCAGCATCATGCAAGTTAGGAGGTAGAGTTGAGACTTGAACCCATGGTTTCTGATTTCAGCTCCAACACTCTTTCCTTTCCACGAAAACCTTCCACTAAATAATGTTTTGCCTTGAATCGGTCATTCCATATTTCTTGTTTATAGTATTTTAAAGCAGTTACTGTGCTTCAAACTGAAGATTTTTGACTATCAATCAACATGAGCAAGTATTTATTAAGCTCCTTCTATGTGCCAGGAACTGTACTAAGTGCTGAGAATACAAAGACAAACATAAAAAGGTGCCCGTCCTAAAAGAGTTTACAATCTATCAATTAAGCAATCAGCAAGTCTGCTATAAAAACAGAAAGATGGCCTCAGAACCAGGAAGATCCGATTCAAGTCCTGCTTTACACAAACACTGACTATGTGACCTCAAGTTAATCATTTCAACTCTTGGTACCCAGGGCCACTCTCTAAGACTCTAAAGTATAGAGAAAGTCACTACTCACATCAGTAGAGAGTGTCCTCCTCTGGGGCTTCTGGATACCATGAAATCACAAGTCCTTTCCCTATGTGCCTAGCTGGGCTCAGGGGATCCAGAGAAAAACATCAAGCAGTTCTTGCTCTCCAGGAACTTGACTTCTGGAAATATTCTATCTAATTAACCAATCAACATTTATTAAGTGTCTACCTACTATGTGCCAGGTATTGTGCTGAACCCTGGGGGTATAAAAAGAGGCAAAACATGGTCCCTGCCCTCAAGTAGGTCACAATGTAGTAGATGAGCTTAACTCTATGGGGCATTTCTCTGGTGCTCTACAGTAATAAAGACAAGTTTTCACAAGCATCATGTCATTTAAACCTCACCGCTCTGGAAGGAGGCAAGGCGAGCAGAAAACCCCAGTGTCTCAGTGGTTAATAAAAGCCAGCTAACCTCTACATGGTGCTTTACAAAGTGGCTTTGTGCATGATATTACATCTGAGTCTTCGAGGGAGACTTGTGGATTAGGTCTGGCATCATCAAATGAGAGATATTAAATATCTAGGCTTACAACATACTAGTAAACTAGTAGTAATAATAATAGAAATTTTAAGACCTAGCATTTTAAATTTTGCAAAGCACTTTACAGATATTATTTCATTTGGTCTTCACAATAGCTTTGGGAGATAGTTGCTAATATTATCCCTATTTTACAGATAAAGAAACTGAGTCAGAGATTAAGTGACTAGACCAGGGTCACACAATTAGTAAGGATCTGAAGCAGATCTTTCTGACTGCATCTGGCACTCTGTTCATTAGGATACCCATCTGCCTTTACACTGTAGAGCAGGGACCAAGACTTCATTTTACTGTTCATTGCCTACCACATATATGCTCAAACACATACAAATTTTTATATCATTATAACTTTTGTATTTTATAACAAGAGATATTTCCTTTTAGTAAGAATTCAATGAAAAAAAAAGGAGCCCATTTTCTACAACATTTAATTTGCAACTTGTATTTAAAGCAAATACACTTTAGGAAAAAAAAATCGGAAAATTCATCACTAATAATGAGAAGACGAAGGCCAGGGAAGCTGTAGTAAGGGAAAACCTTTGCCGAGATACACTTAATTATAAAAGCTTATTATTGTAATCCCTTTTGAAAATGAACAAAGAGTCTCAATATTTGATGAACTTATCAAACAAGACAGGCCCGGAGAAGAGGCGCATTTTAAGTCCAGGCAGAAGGGGAACCAATTAAAGACTTTGCCCAGTGCTGTGGGAGATAATCAGCAGCTCCTTTGTCAGGGAGGAAGAGAACTCAGGCAGGCTTAGGGTGGGCATGTGGGGCTAGAGCTGGTCTGGAGGGCGGCCTGGCTGATCCTTTTTGCCGTCTTTAATGGGAGAAAATGATCAGTGGAACCAGTGGGATTGCTGCCAATCGATGGAGCTCTCTTCCATGGCTGACATGCTTATAGTAATCAGGGGTCTTCTAGAATCCTAGGAACAGATTCGAGGACAGAGAATGTTAGAATGCAGAAGGCAGCATCTAGGAGGGGCCTTAGACTATTGACTAAGAGAGGTTAGGGACTTATCCAAGATCACACTGCCAAGGATTAGAGGCAAGATTTAAACCCACACCTTCCTGATTCTAGGTCCAACTGCTTATCTACGTTTGTACAAAGTTGTTTTCACATTGCTTCTCCCCAGTAGACCCTCTGAGGACAGGGATTGTTGTTTGCCTGTCTTTGCATCCCCAGTGTTTAGCACCATGGTACCTGGAACACAGTAGGTGTTTAATAAATGCTTGTTGACATGAGTTTCCTGTCTAGTGTAGTTACACTCAGATTCCCATGCAAACAGCATGAAGGAAGGAAAGGGAAAGAATATTGATTTTTTTTATTTTTCTTTCAGGCTCATTGACTTTGAAGGTTAGCTATGGAAGGCAGGGATAAGACTGTGCTTGAAGATTGTATCTATACTCATTCAAGGACTTTTCCTTGCTTGCTTTGGGGAACAAATGCTTTTTGAAAACTTAGCTTGGCCATGTAGTGAGTAAGCGTGCCTATGGATTTTCTTCTGTCAAATCCTTTGTATCATCTTGACAATTTCATTGTTCAAATGTTTACAGATGCCTTCATGGAGAAGGGCTCCCTCATTCCCCTTCCACTTAGTGGGAAACAATGAGGAAAATGGAATGTGGATCTTAGCCAGTGGGTTGGGGAGACACATTTTCTTTCTTTTTTTTTTTTTGCGCCTTTTTGGAGGGCAATTGGGGTTAAATAACTTGCCCAAGGTTTCACGGCAAGTTTTGTGTGTGTGTGTGTGTGTTAAGTGTCTGAGGCCGGAACCGAACTCAGGTCCTCCTGACTCTGGGGCCGGTGCTTTACTCACTGTGCCACCTAGCCACCCCGAGACATTTTCTTAAGGGGTCAGGACATTTGCTTTATTCAAAAAATTTTTGCCACTTAACTATACTTGGTGGGGCTAGGATGTCCAATAAAGTGAAATATAATAAGAATTGGTAGTATGATTGATGATGGGAACAGTTTTGAACTCTAAAGTCAGGGACTGACACTTAGCAGCTGGATGGTTCATGGGTCAGTCCCTCCCACTCTCTGACCCCCAGCCCAAGCCTGTGAGGAAGCTGGGTGAGCCATTCTTATGCCCTTTTTACTGAGGAGAAAACAGAAGTTCACTCAGACAATAACAGTAACAAACATGGGCATTTCTGTAACATAAAACACTTTAGGCATAATATCTCAATGGACCCTAGCAACAGGTCCAGGAGAGAAGTACAGCATCCTGCATGGTGGGAGGTGTGATCTGAGCCTTGAAGGGCCCCAGGATTCTAAGAGACAGAGTCCAGAAGCCCCAGGTCCTTCAGCTGATCCTTAAGGCTTGTGTCCCTCGGGGGCAGGCTGGGCATTTGCAGAGGGGCTCTGTGGTGGATGTCAGCGACTCCCCAAAGTGTCTGCTTTCAGCTTTGCCCATTCTCTGCTGGGGATGGATTCCTGTGTTTGCTTTTGTGTAGATATCATGTCACAAAGCTTTTAAATCCACAGTGACAAAGTTTCATTCCACCTAAGCTTTTGGTTACATCCCTTAATGCTCTTTCCCTCATTTTGACATCTTAATGGGGTCTCTATAGACTTGAAATGACATCCTGACAATTCTACTTGGATGTGCTGAAATATGCCAAAAAGCAATTCCTCCCCTGCCTTATCAGATTACCAGTTTATTCTTAATTTTCTCTTTCCTATAGCAACATATTGTAGTGGGGAAAGTGATTATCTTGGAATCACAGGACCTGGGTTCAAATCCTGGCTACCCCATTTATTTCCTGAGCACATTTGGTCATGACCTTACTTCCTTGGGGATCAGTTTTCTCATCTGTAAAATGAGACCATTGCACTAGGTGACACCTTTCCAGCTCTCAATCTTCGCGGCAAGGATTGTTTGGGTTTTCCCTCCCGGTCTTGAGGGTTTAGCACAATGTTTGGCATGATATTCATAAAGTTGCTTTAGCTCAAAGCCTGGCACACAGAAAACACTAAATAAATGTTTGTTCCCTTCCCTCATCCCTGCTTAATATATGCTTGTTGAATTGATTTGATTTGAATATCTTATAATCTTAATAATAATAATTTTACAAATTTTATAAATAATTAATAATAATAGCTAGTGGTTATAAAATATTTTCAGTTTGCAAAGGGCTTTAAAATTTTGGTCTCATTTGATCCTCATAACAACCCTGAAAAGGAGGTGCTATTATTATCACTGTTTTACAAAGGAGGAAATTGAAGCAGATAGAGGTAAAGTGATTTGTCCAGGGTCACACAACCAGAAACTGAGTCTGGATTTGAATTCCAGTCCTCCTAACTCCAGGTCCAGTGCTCTGGCCACTGTGCCATTTACTTTAGGATTATAGGAGCTATGGTAGCTAGGTGGGGCAAAGGGCAGTGCCCTGGAGTGGAGTCAGGACTTCAAATCCTGCCTCAGACACTCACTAGCTGTGTGACCTAGGCTTCACCTTTTTCTGCCTCAGTTTCTTCATTTGAAAAATAGGGACAATAATAACTTCTACCTAATAGAGTTATGAGGATCAAAAGTGATTATCCATACAAAATACTCCACAAACCTTAGAGTGTTATGTATATAAATTCTATAGCCCCTTCGTTATTATCAATATTATTATTTATTTAGAGCTGAATGACATTAAAGGCCAATACCATTCATCCATTCCCAGATCTCAGCTCATTCCTCTGTTTTAGAGCAGAGTGGGAGTTTTGAGGAAGCTGCTGGTGCCACAGATTGAGCCCCAGGTCTGGAGTCAGCGAGATCTGAGTTCAAATCTAGTTCCAGACACTTACTAGCTGTATGACTCTGGAAACATCACTTAACCTCTGCCTCAGTCTTCGGCTGCAAAATGGGGGTAATAATAGAAACTATCTTGAGTGGCTGCTGCAAGGATCAAATAAGATATTTGTGAAGCTCTTAGTGCACCTGGAACATAATAGGTACTCAATAAATGCTTGCTTCCTCCTCTTAGAAGTCATCGAAATAAAAGGTTATTTTTTCCGTTAGAAGGTAAGCTCTCTGAGGGCAGGGCTTGCTTTGTTTGGGGCTTTGCTTCTTTTATTAGACAAATGCTACCCCCTTTCCAATCTTTATTCATTCCTCTTTTAGTCTAAAGAATGGAAATGACAATCTTTTTTACAAGAATCAGTGTTCAAGGTAGAAAGGCACCTTAGAGATTATTTAACCTAACAGCCTCATCTTATTTTAATTTATTTTCATTTAATTTTATAGTAACATAATTTCTTTATATAAAGGCAACAGATTTTTTTTTATCTAAAACTAATGAAATGCAGTAGGAAGAGTGTCTGACTCTTCCTTTCCTGAGTAGGCATGCTGCCCATTGTCGCCGCATTTCCCCTGTGCCCCAACTGGCAGGGTGATCATTTGGCTGTGATCTTTTTTGCTTTTTGGAGGGCAATTGGGGTTAAATGACTTGCCCAAGGTTACACGGCTATTTTTTGTGTTAAGTGTCTGAGGCCAGATGCGAACCCAGGTCCTCCTGGCTCCAGGGCTGGCGCTCTAGTAACTGTGCCACCTAGCCACCCCCTCATTTGGCTGTGATCTTGACCTGGCTTTTTGTTTTTTTGTTGAGTATAGTATTATAGGAGCCACAGCACCAGAGCAGGGAGGGACCTCACAGATAAGGAAAGGGAGACACACAGAAATTACTTCTCCAGGGTGACATAGTTAGTAAGTAATAAAATTAGGATCGGAACCCTTCCTTGCTCCTGATCTAGCATTCTCCTCACAGCATCAGTAAACTGTGCTGTTTTTTTTTTTTTTGCTTTTTTGGAGGGGGGAAGGTAGGGCAATTGGGGTTAAGTGTCTTGCCCAAGGTCGCACGGCTAGTTTTGTGTTAAGTGTCTGAAGCCGAATTTGAACTCAGGTCCTCCTGACTCCAGGGCCAGTGCTCTATTCACTGCACTACCTGGCCACCCCATATATGCTATTTTATATTCTAATCTCCCAAATTTGCATTTCCACTAGTTGTTCATTTTTACCACCCCCCTCCCTAGAGAATATACCTTTTAAAATCTCAGTCTCCAAAAAGAGTCCTAATTGACCTACTTTGTGAGCTCCCTATACTTTTGAGTGGAATGTTTAAACACACACACACACACACACACACACACATATACCCACACTCTTTCCTATTTTCCCATTCCCTACTCTTAGCCCTTGGCTCAGGGTCCTGCACATAACAGGTGTCTAATAACTTAATCATCCACTTGTCAAACATTTAGTAAGCATCTACTGTATACCAGGTGCTAGGGATGAAAGGAAAAAAAAAGAAGCTCCTGACCTCAAGGGGCAGTAATCCTGTTAAGAATTTATGAGCAGATGAAATAATGAAATAATCAATGAATTAATGAAAGAACAAATAAATGAATGCTTCAAAAAAAGTTGTGATTCTGTTGACTCAGTACATGAAAATCAATTTAATTACTCCCAAATAAACCCCAAGACTTAGGCTGATACAGGCAGTTACAATTTGACTTGTATTCCAGGGTGGAATATGATTAGCCCAAAGCAGAAGATTCTTCATTTGAAGTGGAAAGAACATTGGTTTTGGATTCTAACCTAGGTTTGAATTCTGGCCCTGCCATTTATTGACTGTTTGACTTCTGATGATTATCTTAGCATCTCTAACCCTCTGTAAAAGGGGTATAGCAGTATTTGTACAGCTGCCCTCACCCAGCAGCTGTGAGCAGAGTACTTTATAAACCAAGGGCTAGGGAGAAGGGAGTAGTTCTTAAACTCCCAATACTCCAAATACTTCTCACTAGGGAGAAGGAAGCTGGTCATTGCTGTTGTCATTCATTAAAGGAAACACAGACACACACATACACAAACACACACACAGTCACACACACAGACACACGCACACACACCCTCAAAAGCCTGCACAAATCCCTGCTGTTAATTAGCCTGACCTTTCAATGGCCATTTTCCTTCTCTGCTCGGTCCCTTTTTCTCACCTACAGCAGCAGCCCTTGGTTTCCTCCATGTTTCCACTGTGGCCTCATGGAAAAATCCCATGACTTACAGTTAAGAGGACCTTCTTTTTGAGTTATGACTCAGCTCCTTCTGAATTGTACAAATAAACATACAAATAAAAAAAAATTATTTATACAATTTGGAAAGAAGTTTTCCCTCTTGCACTGTCAGTATCTGCAATGAAATCATGACGATCCCACAAGTTCTTCAGGGGCTACTGGGAGACCAGACAAGAGACCTGTATACAGAGCTTTGTATCGGCAAGGCTCTAGACAAAGGAGCCACATGGGCTGTATACAGTTTATTTGCTTATTTTTATTGCTATCAAGTCAACAGGCATTTATTAAACACCCACGATGGGACAAACACTATGGTAAGGACTGGGAATAAAAAGAAAGGCCAAGAGTTCCTGCCTTCAAGTAGTTCATAATGGAATGGGAGGACAATGTGTACACAATGGGGTACAGCTAGAGAAATAAGGAGAACAGGAGGCAGCGGTCATGGGGACTTTTTGAAAGGTCTATTGAACTGACTTTCTTTGGTATGGTGGTGTCTTTTCTCTTTAGGCGAATAGGGCGGGCAGATCAACCCTCAACTCCCTCCCCAGTTGCTTGTCAGCTTAGTGAATGGTCAACATGGACCGAATGCTTTCCATGCCTAGGTAAAAAGGTAAGAATTGTGATCAATATCTAGTCCATTGGCCATGGTTTTGCTTTCAAGATAGTAGAATAGTGGAGGGGGCCTGAGAACAGGAAATGTCAAAGCTGAAATGAATCTTAGAAGATAGACTGTTAAAAGAAACCTAAGAATATAGAAAGTTACAGATGGATTCACATGTTAGAGAAGAACATAAGACGTTGGAGCTAAAAGGAATCTATTAGCAAATAGAATGTTACAGGTGGGATGGACCTTAGAACAGGGGATGTCAGAGCTGGGAGCAACCTTTGAGCATAAAACACATTGAAGGAACTTTAGAACAACAACAGCATTAGCATTTTTATAACAGCTTTACAAATAGTATCTTATTTGTTCCTCCCAAGCCCTAGGAGGTAAGCGCCCTTATTATTCCTATTTAACACATGAGGAACTTAAGGCAGACAGACGTTAAGTGACTTACTCAGAGTCACAGAGCTAATAAGTGTCTGAGACAAGATTTGAACTTAAGCCTTGCTGACTACTGGAGAGGACCTTAGACCATAAAATACTAAACTTGGAACAGACCTTAGAGCCTAGACTGTTAAAGCTGGGGGAGGGTGGGGCTCCTCAGAACATAGATTGTTAATATTCAAAAGTAAAGTATCTTAGGATATAGAGGGTTAGAAAAGAGAACAAATGTTAGTGTAGCTGGGTTAATTCTGGGGTACCCTAGTCCCAACTCTTACTATCACAGATGTTGAGTCACCAAAACTTCAGGATCCTAAGGGTATACCTTAGAGGTCAGGGGTGATTCTCTAATGCCATTGGCTTAAGTATGCTTCCCCCAAAGTTATTTGCTGAGAATTAATTTAGTAATCCAGCCTTAATAATAGGGTTGAAACCACTACCCCTGTCCCCCCAGCATCAGAGATGGTAAGAGACCTGTTCAAGGTCACATAGATGGAATCTGGGTCTTGGACCCAGGTCATCTCTTTTCCACTTCTATCTTCTTTCCATTGTACTTTGAAAACTTGGAAGTGTCTGGATATGAGCTATAATAGTTGGTATATTGAGCCCCCTCTAAATGACCTTTATGATTACTTCCAAAGCTAAAATTCTATGGTTCTGCCTTATTAGTAAGACTTGACAGAGGAAAAACAAACTAACAAACAAACAATGAACCAATGGGAGTGGTCCATGAGAATTCTTGGCTCAGAAAACTTCCCTTTGACAATTTTAAATGTCAGAAAAAGGCAACAGGATTAGTTTTGAATTGGGCAGGCATTTAGCTCAAATGGCTCTTTGAATTTTGTTAAGAGTCCAAGTTACTAGACTGGTAGATGAAGAGAATGCTATAAATAGAGTTTACCTAGATTTTAGCAAAACATTTCAAAAATCGTTCATGCTATTCAAGTGGAAAGGAGGAAGAAACGTGGGTTGAGTGATAGTATAATTAGATGCATTCAGAGCTAATTGAATGGCTGGACCTAAAGAGTAGTCATAAGGTTTCATGTTAACTTGGAAGGAGATCACCAGTATAGTGTTCCAGGAATCTGGGCTCTGCTTTAGACTGGTTAACATTTTTATAGATAACTTGGATGAAGTTACAGAATGCATGCACATCAAATTTGGCAGAAGACACAAAGACGGGAGGAAACATTGATAGACTGAATGACAAAGCCAAGATTCAAAAAGATGGTGACAGGCTAGAACATTGGGCTGAATTTTAACAAGATGAAATTTAATCAGTACAAATGTAAAATCTTACAGTTGGGTACAAAAATCAACTTCATAAGATGACTTAGATAGCATTTTATCTGGGAAAAGAAGAATCAGGATTTCAGTGGATTCAGTGGTGAGTGGCGTTTCATCATGTTGCATGATAGCCAAAATATGAATCTTAAGATGCATAAAGAGAGACATGGTATGTAAAACTAGGGAAGTGATGGTTCCATTTTACTTGGTCCTTATTATTTTACATCTGGCATACTGTATTGAGTTCTGGATGCCATATTTTAGAAAGGGTATTGATGAACTCAAGAATGTCCAGAGGAAGACAGCCAGGATGGTTAAGGGACTGGAGTCCATACCACATGAGGATTGGTTAAAGTAACTATAAGGGGGTGGTATTTAGCCCAGAGAATAAAATAATTAGGGAGATATCATAACTATTTTCAAGTATCTCAAGGGCTAGCACTTGGAAGATGGATTGGCTCCAATGTGGTCGGCAGGATTGGGAGCAGTGGATCAATTCATAAGTATTTATTATGTGCATACTACATACTAGCCAAGTACAGTGCTAGATTCTAGAAATACGTATTTGATTCTATCCAACTTCCACCCATTCTAGTCTAGGTTATAGGATCATTATAAATGTAGAGAAAGAAAGACCTCAAAGGTTCAGCCCCTTCTTTTTATAATGAGGAAACTGAGTCCCCAGGAAATCAACTGACTTGCTCAATGTCCCCCAGCTAGTAAGTGACAAAGTCAAGATTTAAACTAGGTCCATTCATTCCAAAGCCATGTCCTACAACCCTAAAGGACATATAGAATATCTGAAGCTTTCCTTATAAAAATAACTTTGTTAAAACTCTCATTTCCTCTGACTTTCCAAACTACTTTTTCTCAATTGTTGCCTTTGGAGATAACTCAGATGAAGGGCTTACAGTTTGGATCATAATTGAATCACTTTTTCCTGGAGCTAATAAGACTGACCTTTCTTTAGAGTGACATTTTTGTATTTATTAAGCTCTGGCCATTATTTCAGTGGAATACAGCCAACGTTCTTTTACACAGTAATGTTCTTTCTCTCAAACTACCCCACCAGAGATAAGCATTTGGGCAGAAGAAACTAGAAGGTGAAGAGGAAATTAGGTTTCAGAATGACAGAATCTCAGAGGAGGAAGAAATTTCAGAGACTTTCTAATCCAAATAATACCTGAACATGAATCTTTTCTACAACACCCCTGACCAGTGGTCAGTCAGCCTCCACTCGAAGACCTCCAGTGATAGAAAACTCACTACCTCTTCTTGTTACCCATTGAATGTTTCAGTGGCTTGATTTGTTAAGAAGGTTTTCCTGGCATCATGTATACATTTTTCTCATTACAATTTCCAATCCATGTTCCTGGCTCTACCTCTGGGGTCAAGGAAAATAAATCTGAAGTTTTTACCATATGATGGCCCTCCAAAGACAGAAATCTTTCTCCATTCCCCTTCACCCAAGGCAATCCCAGTCACTTGAATCAATTCTTATGATTCATGATCTTGAGTTAGGGTACTGGGCTGAAGTGGGTCAGATAACACTGAATAACAATAAATGTAAAGTCTTACATATGAAGTCTAAAAAAATCAATGTCACAAAAGAATATGAGAGACATAGCTAAGCATCAATTTATTTGTTTTTGGGGGGGACTTTTTTAGTTTTTTTTGGAGGGGAGGGCAGGGCAATTGGGGTTAAGTGACTTGCCCAAGGTCACATGGCTAGTTTTTGTGTTAAGTGTCTGATTCCGGATTTGAACTCAGGTCCTCCTGACTCCAGGGCCAGTGCTCTTTTCACTGCACCACCTAGCTGCCCCTATGTTTTTTCTTAAATGCATTGCATTGATACTTTTTTTTTTTACATTGTCTAAATTTTCTCCTTTATCCTCCACCCCATAACCTTATAATCAAGTATTTTTAAGAAAGAAAAACAGAGAGGGAAGGCTTGGTGGTGCAGTGAATAAAGCACAGGCCCTGAAATCAGGAGGACCTGAGTTCAAATCTGACCTCAGACACTTAACACACACACACACACACAAACACACAAACCTAGCTGCTCGACCTTGGGCAAGTCACTTAATCTGCCCTCCAAAAAGCAAAAATAAATAAACAAACAAATAAATAAAAAGCAGAAAAAGAGCAAGAAGAGAAAAAATAATCAAGAAAACTGATCGATATTTTAAAGAGTATCTAAAAAAAAGAAGGGGATAAGGGTTCATTGAGTATTCACCCGGGTAACGCAGCCATATACTGTGCTAGAAGATTTATAGATGCTATCTCAGCTGATCCTCACAATCACCCTGGGAGATAGGTCCTCTTATCATCCCTGTTTTATAGTTGAGGAAACTGAGGCTCAGAGAATCACTTTTCCCAGGTCCACATAACTATTAAATTTATGAGTCCAGATTTGAACTCAAGTCTTCCTGACTCCAGGACCAGCACTGAATTCATTTAACAGGGGTCCACGGATAGATTTCAGCGGGTCCATAAACTTGGATGAGGAAAAATTAAATATTTTTACTAACAACTGAAATTTGTTATTTCTTTTACCACGAATAGAGGCAACAGATATGTTTCTGAGGAAGGATCCTTGGGGGTCCCTAGTGGGCCTAAGGACACCCCCCCCCAAGTAAAGAACCTCTGGTCTAGAAGAAGGTAACCAGAATGGAAGGTGTGATCAGTTAGATAAACTAGGGATTTTTAGATCAGAGAAGACTTGAAGACTTGTCTCCTCTTCCCCTTCCTCCAGGCCAATCCCTGCTCATTCTCCTCAGCTGCCATCAGAGAAGGAAAGAGATCATATTGTTGTCCCATGGGATGACTGTCAGATCTGACTCCTCAGTCAGGATGTAGCAGAGGCCTGGGAGTGG
This sequence comes from Petaurus breviceps papuanus, assembly GCF_028583685.1. NCBI lineage: Eukaryota > Metazoa > Chordata > Mammalia > Diprotodontia > Petauridae > Petaurus > Petaurus breviceps. The sequence goes on along the minus strand of NW_027185852.1, from coordinate 19,372,145 downwards.
CTATGGAACATCTGGGCATGGACTGAAGTGAAGAGCAGGGCCCTCCATTAAACACGTTTTGGGTCAGGGTGTAGTGCAATCTAGAAAATATTTATTCACTCAAGTCAGCTGACAAACATTTATTTAGTGGCAACTATGCATAGGCACTGTGCACATATTAAGTGTCTATTCTATGAATCAATTAAATGCATGTGATGTATGCTTCTTGAAAGAATGGCTGAGTGATGTATATGGAGGTGTTTCACAATCCTCTATCACACAGAATAAACATGGTAAATATTTTCTGTGATGTATGTTTTCTTTTTTTTAAGCAATCGGGATTAAATAACTTGCTCAAGGTTACACTGCCAGTTATTTCTGGGTGGGTGTTAAGTGTCAGAGCCCAGATTTGATCGCCAGGTCATCCCGACACTGGAGCTGGTGCTCTTACTCGCTGAGCCACCTGGCCACCCCTGTGATGTGTGTTTTCAAGTGTGTTGTGAAACATCCTATTCATCTCACACAGTTAGAGAAAGAATCAGAGACAGAAGGAATTATTCTAGACTCTTGTGCCCTGCAGGGAATGTTCCCCACCAAGAGCTGTGTAGTCTTGTCCCTGACCCCCTCATTACCCAGGAAATAGTTTATACCCATTCAATTGATTCATCAGTGGGATTTTTCTGGGCCATTGCCCAGCCTTGGAGGGAGGAAGGCTGATAACCCAGCCCCTATACAGGGATCAGGCCTTTATTTATCACAACAGGGACAGGGAGTGGATGGGTAATTAAAATATGCCCACAGTCCCAAATTGACCATTAGTTACAACCTCCTACTACACAGGTTATAAACCTTTTTATCACGGCTGCTTAACTAGGAGGCAAATGGATGACTTTGAACTTCACCTCCTCTGCCGTTCTCTGCTTACTTGGCTAATGAGCAGTGAAGAAGCCAGGAGGCGGACAAAGGGAGAGAGGAAGAGGGGAGGGTCTGGACAAGTACACCATTCACCCAATGGGCCCTGGCATCACCCTGGCATGGAAGCATTGCCGTAGGAGTCGAGAGAAATGTTCTGGTGGCAGGAGAGTCTGCTGGGTCAAAGAGAACATGCATCCCATCCCTCTCCTGAATTTCTTCTTACATCAGTATTAGTGCTGGCAATACTTACAGCAATTACAGTATCATTTTAATAATACCAAATCACTTTCAGTAAGTTCAATACACAAGCATTTATTAAGTGCCAACTTCGTACAGACAACTGCCCAGCACAGAGGATATGAAGAAAGAGGTCTCTGTCCTCATGGGGTTTACATTCTAGACCTTCCATAGAATAAAAATCCACATCCCACTGTTTTCATTCGGTGACAAAAGTCAGTCATTTTCTCTACTCAGGCAAGAGATTCACAAGTATAAAGAATAATGGAAGGCAGGGAGTTGTCCCAGAAGGAGTTCTATTTAGAGACTAAAATAATGTAATAATAAAAATAAAAAATGATAATAATAAATAATAGTAAAAATATAGAGTGCTTCATATCAGTATTTGATTAGAGATACATTGATATATAATCTCTAAAGAAATGGTATTGTCTCATTTGGGATATTTATGGGAGGGCCCAGCCCTGTGATTTCATTCTTCCCTAACTTCCTTCAAGACCCAACTTTAATCCCACTTTCTACTGGAAGCCTTTCCCAGTCCCTCTTATTTTGGGGGACTTCCCTCTGATAATTTTTTCCTCTTTATTCCGTCTGCGGTTCGTTGGCACAACTGTTTGCTTGTTGTGTCTCCTGTTAGACCGTGTGCTACATGAGGGCAGGCACTGTCTTTCGACTCTTTTTTGCATCTCTAGTACCTAGCACAATACCTGACATATAGTCTAAAGGTTTATTGACTGACCAATGACTTCTACTGATCATAGAAGCTCCCTGTACCGATGCAGATCAGTGATTCCTCTTTGGCTTGTGGTCTTATAGAGTTAAGTGGGAAGCAGTGGTTCATTCTGTGACTTGTCCATGATTACACAGCCAGGATGTGTTAAAGGGAAGAGGAGAATCCAGGTTTTCCTGATGCTGAGTTTGGCTCTCTAGACCTCTGCCATCACCCTGACTGTCAATAGAAACAGCTCACATTTCTCCAGAGGTGGCATGGTATAATGAGTTGTGTGCTGGCCTCAGAGCCGGAAGTGCCTGGGTTGGAACACTAAGTAGGTAAATTCTCTTCTCCAATTATCAGTTTACTCAGTTCCAAAAATGAGTATGTGAGTGCAGCTGTTCTACCTAGCTCACAGGTCTATTTTGAGGCTGAGCAGAGGTATTCTATATAGAAGACTCTGCCAACTTTTTGGAGGGGGGGTGAGGGGGAGAAAATTTGGAACTCAAAAGCCTGTGGAACTGAATGCTGTAAACTAAAAGTAGAAAAAAAAATTAAAAGTGCTCTCTAACTATAAAGAGGCAGTGTGGTGTAAGGGAAAGAGAAACGACCTTGGAGGCAGAACAGTCTCAGTTAGCCCCAACCCTGCCCCATCTGATGATGTGATCATGACTCAGACACTTAACCTGAGAAGCTGTGGCAAAAAAAAGCTACTCATACGCATTGATAGAGAGAGTTTCCTCACCTGGGAGTGAAGCCACAAGTTCAGATGAAGTAGACAGATATGGAAATGGAAATACTCAAATGATCTATGATCCAGCCAGGTGGCACAAGAGTGTTGGTCCTGGAGTCAGAAAGACCTGAATTCAAATCCAGCCTCAGACACTCACTAGCTGTATGGCCCTGGGCAAGTCACCTAAGCTCTGTCTACCTCAGTTTCCTCATCTATAAAATGGGGATGATAATCTCATAGGTTTGTTTTGGGGATAAAAAGAGATAACATGGATAAAGTGCTATATCTAGCTATCATAATCATCATCAGTGCGTAATATACCATTTTTGGTTTCACTTTGTATCTTGGAATGAAAATTCACATTAATGAGATCATAGATCTATCTGACTATTTGAATTTGTATTAGTAGACATACTGTTTTTACCTCTATCTGTCTATGAGTTATTATTCCATAGTACCTTCTTCTAACAAAGAACTGTATATCCTTTACCAAAAAGTCAGTGAGGTTAATAGTACAAGAAGTGTTATCCCATTCTGGAGAGGAAGAAAGACTTACCCAAGGTCAAAAAACTAGAATATGATGGTGTCAAGACCACAAGCCAGACTTTCTGACTTAAGGACTTAGTACTCTTTGTATGACAGGGTCTCTCAGACATTTACTGCTTGGACCCTAATTCCTTGGATATTCACATTCTGTCACTCTGGAATGCAATTCAACTCCAGAAATGTTTTCTGAGCCCATACAGAGCACTATGCTACCACTGCAGCATGTATTTATATATAATCTATTTCATATATATAGCATACACTTATATTTATTCTATTATATATTTATAAATATTATATATTTTTACATAATTTATGTATAATCTGTGAAGAAATGATATTGTCTCACTTGGGATATTTATGGGAGGGCCCAGCAGTGTGATTTCATTCTTCCCTAACTTCGTTCAAGACCCAACTTTAATCCCACTTTCTACTGGAAGCCTTTCCCAGTCTCTCTGGAGCCCCTTGGAGCCCAGGTGCCAGAGCACGATCATTTTTCAAGGACTTCCTCAACCGAGGTCACAATAGTCTTACAGTGTTGGAGGCAGGGAGGTACAATGGAGGAACTTTGGCTCTGGGGTCAGAGGACATGGGTTCATATCTGCCCCCTCTTGGTTATCATTTGTGTGACATTGAATAAGTCAATTATCCTCCCTTGATCTCAGTTTCCTTCTCTGTAAAATAAGGTGGTGAGAGTTGATTACCCCAAGGTCCTATCTAGCCCTTGCCCTTTATCCTATAAGTTATCTTATGCTCAGAGGGAGGGTAGGTGACTTGTCCATGTCATATAGCTGGGAAGTATCAAAAGCAGGATTTAAACTCAGTTATTTTTTACCTCATGACCAGAATTCCATTCATTGTCCCATGTTGCCTTGTTACTAAAATTATCCTCATAGGAATAGAAATTGTAGGAATTTTACTTCTTTTCATGTATTTCATGAGTATTTGCTTCTCTAGTTCCTTCAACTAATGTCTAATTCCCCCCTTCCCAACTAGACTCCAGGCTCACCAAGGGCAGGGACCATGTTTTAATCATTTCTCTATCACCTGGAGATCCTAGCACAAGACATTGTATTGTGATACTAGTTGATTCATTCTTGTTGTAAAATGAAAAGATACAGAGAAATTCCTGGATAAAAATCTGGTTTAGCATCGATACAGAAATCTCCTACAACCATCCAACTTTGGGGGAAACATATGCAGTGGTGACCTTTGGGATGAGGCAGCCTGTACCAGCCCTGAAAGCTGCAAGATGGAAGCCCAGTGTGGCCATGATTTCCAGTGTAAAGAATCAGGTGAGTAGGACACAAAGAGGGCTGAGTAGGTACAGTACAGCCTCTCTCTGTGTGTATAGTACATCTATGTATATGCACGTATACACACATGTGTCTATGTATACACACATGCATATGTTTATATACACACGTGTGTGAGTGAGAGAGAGAGAGAGAGAGAGGGAGAGAGAGAGAGAG
>NW_027185852.1:19360272-19367451 GCF_028583685.1 Petaurus breviceps papuanus | reverse complement strand
TTTTTTTTGTGATTTCCCCCAAGCTTATCCCCTGCATCTCCACCATATTGCTTTGGTTCTGCCCTCTGGGTAAAATCCAAGTAAGGCATAAGACTAATTCCTCTTCCACAAGACAGTTCTTAGAATACTTGAACAAATAACTTCTCTTTGCTCCCTGATTTCCAGAGTATTCTTTCTCCAGACTCAGCACCTTTAAACCTTAATCCTAAATCCTTAATCTTCATATGATATAGACTCAAGATCTTTCACCAGCCTGCTTTCCTCTCTCTGGATCCTCTCCAGCTTATCGGCGCCTTTCTTGAACTGTGGTGCCCAGGACTGACCACCATCCTCCAAATAAGATCTTAAGAGAGTAGAGTCTAGTGGGACTTTGACCTCTTTGTCTCTGTAAGGGATAACTAGCCTTCTCCATGCATCCTCAGCCCAAGATCACATTAATTTGGGAGCTGCCACATCATACTGATTTACATTGTGTTCACAGGCCACTCAGACACCAGAATCCATTCCAGAGCAGTTACTATCTAATGGGACCTTCCATGTGTGGCATGAGTGAGGATGATTGTTTATACCCAAGTGTAAAACTTTACATTTGTTTTGTCATAGTAAGTTTAGCACAGTGCACTAGTCTGTCAAAATCATTTTGAATCCTTTATTCTGCAAGCTATCCCCCCCAGTTATATGTCATCTGAAAATTTCGTGGAGATACTATTTATGCCTTATGCAAATCATTGATAAAGATGTGGAACAGCCCTGGACCCAGCAGAGATCCCTGAGGTCGTTCACTAGAGACCTCTTAAAAGGATGACATGAAACTATTGACAGCTACTTTTTGAAGGCAGCAATCCTCATTTCTGAATCAGTTGTGAATCTATCGTTTCTTCTCCCATTTCTCCCACAACCTTCTCCAAGAGAAGACTGAATCAGAAGTCCAATACTTATCCTTGGTTGACATAAAGGGAAAATTTTTGCCAATCAAAGCTGTCCAAAATTTTCATCTGTTTTTTTGTATTCCCAGTATCTTGAGCATTGGAGGCATTGATAAATTTTTGTTGTACAAATAAATGAATGAAAACCGGAATGGGTTGCAAGGGTTTCTCTCTCACTGAAGGTCAAACAAAGACTAAATGATTACACTTTAGAAAGGTTTCAGAGAGCATTCTTGGCCACATATGAGCTGGACTAGATGGCCCCTGAAATTCCTTCTAGATTTAAGATCCCAAAATTCCAAATTTCACAATAAGCTGCAATCTCTCTCTCTCTCTCTCTCTCAGATTTTATAGAGCTCTATCTGTGCCTTTCTAATACACCTATCTCATTTTAATGTGTCGGACAGATTGGGGTCCCTGCCTTATCTTCTGTCTGTTTTCCTGTTTTTTCTTATTATTTTCATTTCTGTCTGATCCTTATTTGAGTAATATGTATTTGTGTCCTTGTCTAGTCTATCACTACCACCCCCATCCTGGGTCCCACCCTTATTAAACTATTAGCTCCCTGGGGGTAGATGTGAACCTTTTAAAGTATCTTTAGATTCCTTAAACCCTTAAACATACATAGCATGGACTGCATGTCACAGACAGCATCAGACATTGAGGGCCTATGATTTCTGGTGTGTGGAAATCCTTCCCCAGTACAAATTGTAACCCCACCTATGACGTAACAGATGAATCTTATAGAGTTGCCCAGTCTCAGAAAGGTTAAGTACTTTGCCCATGGTCACAAAGCTAGTAAGTGACAGGTAGGCTTTGAATATCCCTTCCTAACTCTGAGTCTACTATGGCACCTTCCTCTCTCCTAACCATATGTATTGATGAACTCTTCATTTTCAACCTGAATTCTCTTTATTCTCTTTAAATTAACTTTGCTCCCTTAGCTCAAAATAATTCTAAATAGAACCAACACACCTTAAGAGCTCCTCTTGGGCTTTCCAAGTGCCCTCTCTCTTCTCTCATAGTAGAAAGATGGTTGCTCATGGCAGCATTTGTTGTTTTGTCCCAAAGAAGGGGTCATCCCATCACCCACTTCTTTCAGGTCGTTGCATCAAGCGGCGCCTTCTGTGCAATGGAGATCAAGACTGTAATGATGGGTCTGATGAGGAGGGCTGTGAAGATGCTGGGATCCTTAAAAATGATTGCCTGGAATTCAACCCCATTCCTGGATCAGAAAAGGCAGCCCAAGGGTGAGTGATGACTGCCAGGTAACTGTGACTTATTAGGCTATTGTAAGCATGCTTTCTGCCCTGGGCCTCTGGGTTACAGGGGTCCTCCCCCCGAGCACTGGGGAGAGAGGCTGATCAATGTAGCCAGATGAATGTCACAGATGAGGGAACAGGGAGAGAATATGCATGCTTCAAATGTAGGGGCTTAGGTACCGTATGCAGAAGGGGACTGCTGGGAACAGATGCCAAGCCCAAATACAAGCAGGCTTCTCTGTAATGATAATAACAATACTATTAATAATAATAAAAAATTATTTACATAGTACTTTAAGATTATAAGACTGCTTTACACATATAATCTCTGTAACTTCAAGCCATGCATCAGATGTGAGGGAAATCTTTATAAAATGGCAAAAAGTCAGACAAGTAGGAAAAAAAAAAATCATTGCATTTAAAACTTAAGGAACTCTAGGGATCATATAGCCCAAACCTGTAATGAGTCAGGATGGCCAAAAAGAAAGAGTTTGGAACTCGGAGTTAGGGAGATCTGGATTCAAATCCAGCTTCAAACCCTTCCTTAGGAGTGTGACTCTCAGTATGTCATCTAACAACAAAAGCAGCTAACATTTAGATAGCACGTTTAGCTCTGGAACAAACTTTATACACACTGTACATATGATTATAGTGGGAATTTACATAGCACTTTAAGGTATGCAAATCACTTTAGACATGCCCTCGTGACAATCCTGTGACATAGATGCTATTATTATCCCCATTTTAAAAATGAAGAAAGTGAGACTGAGAGAGATTCAGTGAATTGTGCAGGGCCACACACACTAGTCAATGTCTAATCTTCCTGACTTGAAATCTGGAGCTCTATCCTATCCACAGCCCATCTATCTCTAAAATGGCTATAATAGTAATGGTTCCCTCACAGGATAGTTGTGAGGAAAAAATGAAAGAATGCATAGAAAACACTTCGCCCATATTAAATCACTATGTCAAGGTCAACCTTGACACTTTATGCTCTAGTTCCCTTTGAGCGCTAATAGTCTATGTTCTAGGGTTCCTTCCAGGTTCACAGAATCCATGAGATTGGACCTTTGACTGGGAAACTGACATTTTATTGGGGAAGATAACATGAAGCTTCAGACTATCCAACTTGAAATACTAGAAGATACCTTTTCCTTTTAGGTTTAACATTCTGACCCAAGAAGAGAAAATGCATGTGTATGACCCTACATACTTTGGGGGCACGTGTGAACGTGTCTACAATGGAGACTGGAAATCCCTCAGATATGATGCTGTCTGTGAGAATCTTGATTATGATGAGAAGTATTTCCGTAGACCATACAACTTCATCAAGTACCAATTTGAGGTAAAGCACGTTCGGTGGGAATAACGACAAGGGTGTTGTTGTTGTTGTTGATGATGATGATGATGATGGCGATATTATTATTATTATAGGTGGCGCTTAGGGGCAAGAGTTGTAAAGAAGCCAATTTGGATTCAGCATTAGGAAAGAAAACATCCTTACAATTACTAATATGCAAAAGTTGAATGGGCTGCCTAATTTTCCAACAAGCATGAATGAAGCACCTTCTTCTTTCTGCCAGGCACTGGGCTAGGTGCTAGGAATACAAAGACAGAAGTGAAATAGATCTTGCCCTAAAGAAGCTTGCATTCTAATGGTGGGGGGGGGAGGTGTTGACGTGCATATATATAGATATATAGAAGATACATGTATATTGATATGTAAGAAAAAGGCTTCAGGAAGTCACCAGTTCCCCCAATACTGAAGGTTTTGAACAAAGGCCAGATGATTAAATTCTTTCTCTGGGCAAGTCATTGTAATAGGCACTGGAAACTGAAAAAAAGGCCAACAATCTGTGCTCTCATTTAGGTTTCTAAAAGAGAGAAGTCACATGCATAGGGAGATGGTGGCTAGGGAAAGGGTTTTGGTTTGGAAGTTTACAAGGATGATAAGTAGCCCCACAGGGATTAGAGTCACACCCCTCCCAGGAACAAGGGGCAGAGTGGCTTTGATCATGAGTCCAGAGACAGAAAGGCAGGTGTGACTAGCCCATGGTCACACAGCTAGTGAGGTTTTGAGTTGAGACTTGATTTTGGGTCTCCCTGACTACAAATCCAATGCTATTATGCCATACTATGCTTTCCCTCATACTTACCTATGTAAATGTTTTCCTCTAGTAGAAGTCAGTGGAGGTTAGGAATTGTTTCAACTTTGTCTTTGTATCTTTAAAGAATTGTTCAGTGCCTGGCACATCACAAGAGCTTAAGACATGTGTTGAATTGAATTGAATGGAATACCATTAAGTAGGGGGCCCTGAGTGTTGTTTAGTACTAAGTGTCTGCCTCCTTTTTCCTTTCAGACTCAGGCCCAATTTGATTTTCACTCACAATTTTATAGTCATGTTGAAGAGCTAATCATGGGCCTACATAAGCAAGAATTCAGTTCTTCTAGCATTTCCTTTGGGATCCCCATCTACTCTGTAATCCTGGGTGTGGGATTCTCCTGGTCCTCTGGAAAGAATTCCCTGAAGAACGTGACTAAGTATACAGAGAAGGTAGGTATTCAGACCCTCCGGTCATTGCCTCTTCACCACCAGTCTTCTTTTGAGACTTGCATTCACATATTACCTTAATTGCATTAAAAAAAACCTACAGTAGTGATTGTTCCTTAATTTGCTCATGTAATTGGAAATGTCTGATCAGCTGTAATCCTGTTTGTTTTTCTTATTACACTTCTGTACTCAAAATCATCATGATGGGAATAATTGAGTTACAAGACTAAGAACTCATGCCACCTCCTCTCCCCAGTCCCCAATCCCTTCCTGGTTCACCATGGAATGAAGCTGATTAATGAATGCTTGCAATGATAAGGCAGCCACTGAAAGGAGCGCTGGACCAAGAGCCAAGAGACCTGAGTTGGAGTCCTAGCTCTGACCCTTCTTCCCCCTGTGATCATGGAAAAAGCACCTCCCTTTTCTGGAAATAGAAATGAAGAGAGGGGACCAGATGGTTACCAGTCCCTCCATGATCTGAATCCAATTATTCTGTGTTAGAATAAGGAGAGATTTAGACTCTTTGTCCATGTATCTGTAAGGCAAAGATTCTTTCATTCTCACCACTGTATCCATCACACTTAGCATAGTGCCTAGAATAGAGCAGAAACACAAACCATAAGCGTTTATTAAATGCCTACTCTACCAATCACTGTGCTGGGGACTGGGGATTCAAAAGTAAAATCAAATTGTCCTTTCCCTCAAGAAACTTTCACTCTATGAGGTGAGATCAGGGTGACGATGATGATGATGATGGTGATGATGATGATGATGATGATGGTGGTGGTGGTGATGATGATGATGATGATGATGGTGATGATGATGATGGTGATGATGGTGATGATGATGATGGTGATGATGATGATGGTGATGATGATGATGATGGTGGTGGTGGTGATGATGATGATGATGATGATGGTGATGATGATGGTGATGATGATGATGATGATGGTGGTGGTGGTGATGATGATGATGTGTGTGTGTGTGTGTGTGTGATTTTCACTATAGACAGAAAGCCACCTTGATTTCTCCTCCATTTTTTATTGGTTCTCTTCTATTTTGTCCTCTTTTTATTTGCTATTCTACTTAAGCATGTAATGGCAGGAAAATGGCAATATGAGGGGGTGGCTAGGTGGCACAGTGAATAGAGCACTGGCCCTGGAGTCAGGAGGACCTGAGTTCAAATCTGGGCTCAGACACTAAACACAAAAACTAGCCATGTGACCTTGGGTAAGTCACTTAACCCCAATTGCCCTCCAAAAAGCAAAAAAAAGAAAATGACAGTATGAGTAGGAGATCAGGCGTTCTAGGTTGGTTCCACAGCACATACCTGGGATTTCTATGGATAGCACTTTTAAGTTTGTGAACTGCTTTTCATGATTATTTCATTTGAGCTTCCTAACAACCCTGTGGGATAGATGCTGCAAGTATTATTACCCATGTTTTGTGGATGGAGAACAAGGTTTGGAGAAGTTAAGTAACCTATTCTTGGTCATGCAACTAGCCAATATCAGATTCAGTATTTGAACCCGGGTCTTACTGATAGTAAATCTGTACATGTCTGGATATATACAAAGTCACTACAAAGAAATTTGGGGAGGACTTCATGTAAAGGGGCTTAAAACTGGACTAAGCTTTGAAGAAAACTTGAAATTTTGAGGAGGGAGTAAATTCCCCAAGTGTGGTGATGGCCAATGAGAAGGCAAGGAAGGGGAAGGATGGAAGAAGCTTATGCTAGTACCATGGAGAGCACATGAAGGGCTCTATGTAATGAGGCTGGAAATGTAGGAAGGAGCCAGCTTCTAAAGGGATCTAGATGCCCAAGAGAGGAGTTCATATTTGAACCTGGAGGTGATAAGAAGTCACTAGTTTACTGAGTAGAGGAATGACACAGTCAGAGCTGCACTTCAGGAAAATCATTTTGGCAGTGGAGGGGAGAAGGACCTGGAGATGGGAGAGACTTCAGACAGGAAGACCAACTGAGGTTTTTATAATGATCCAGGAGTGAGGTGATGAGGGATAGAAATGGGATGAGAGTTGGAAACAGATAATTTAATATACAATATAGATAAAATAAAGACAAAGTCATTTAGAGTGAAAGGAAAGAATTAGAAATTCACAAATAGAAGAGCTAAACACAATCCCAGGTTCTCTAACTCTAATAGCTCACATTTATATAGCACTTTAAGGTTTACAGATATTATCTCCTTTTATTCTCAAATATTATTCAAATATGATCTCTCTTTATTCTCACAAGAACCTGAGAGGCAGGGCTATTATTATGTCCATTTTACAGATAATGAAATTGAGACCCAGAGGGTTAAGTGTTCAGAGCAACCCAGCTAGTAAATGTCTGAGGAAGGATTTGAGCTCAAGTCTTACTCATTCCAAATCCACTGCTCAATCTTTTGTGTTATGTAACTGGCTCAACAACTATGC